>NC_044051.1:14860908-15193408 GCF_902167405.1 Gadus morhua | reverse complement strand
GCCACTTTGCCCTTCGGTTTTTAAACCATACCTGTTGGGAGAAACAGAGGCAATGTCATATCCTGTTGTTTAATAAATTCACATACAATTGTATTTAATATTAAATGGTGGAATTGTTTCACATTGCTGCCATTCCCACTGAAGATTTCTGGACTAAGATCAAACTGTACTCATACATTTCCCAAACCTCTGCCACATCGGCTAATCAAAGCTTTTTTTCGCCCCAACAAATACCAAACAAGAAGCTAGTGAAGATACAACAGACTCAGCACCTCAACCCGCTCCTCTCGTAGCAGCGCCCTCTGGGCCAGCCTCTCCCTGCTGTGGACGTCCGGGTACTGGTTCTGCAGGAACAGCTGCTCCAGAGCCTCCAGCTGGTCCTCTGTAAAGATGGTGCGGTGCCGTCTGGTGCGTCTTGGACCGTGCGTGCGCACCAGCCCTTCTCTGTTTGCCTCTGGCAACGACCCTGTGGACCAGCCGTACCGACACGCTGTCGCAAGGAGAGCGGGTTCAAAAGGAGCTCATTAGGCACTTTTTTTAAACAGCATCTCAAACAGCATTGACTCTGCAATTCACTATTATTTTTCCCCTAATAGATATAGACACACAATTTGGTGAAATCTCCTAGGCAACCATTGGGTAGGATGATTAGGGTGATGATTTTCAAAGGTATTTGACTGTTTTTGAGCTCCCCCATGTCAGAAGACCCTGCAAGCTCCTTTATGAAAGCTGAGAGGTACTGGGTTCAATCTCCAACGCCTACTGTCTGTAGGCATCCTTGTTCAAGATGCTTAGCACTACACACTACATTATAAAGGGCATCTTAAACATCAAAATAATTAGGATGGTAAATAGTAGTAGCTAGTAGAAAAACATTGATTTACAATACCAAAAATCAGACACAAGAGTTTCTTGACTTACCTTCGTGAATGAAATCCGAGTGGAAAACCTCCCCACAGTGGAAACAGCAGCAGCAGCTCAGGCAGCAGGTGTGATGGACTGTGTCAGTCGGTCTGCCAGTGGCGCTTCCTTCTGCCTTCTCCTTCAGTCCAACGGCAGCAGAGTCCAACAGATTCTTCTCCTCGCTACTCTTGTCAGGGAACTTGTTGAGAATATTTTCTATTGTGAATGGGAAGTTCTGACGTGCCATGCCGAATAATCCTTTCATCTCCCAGACAAGAACAAAAAAAGAAAATATCCCAAACAAACAAAATGTGATTTTGAATACAACGCTTGTATTTTATGCTGAAAGCTCAGCTTCTCCGATGTGTCTCCACCTTGGTCAAGAGTGTGTCTGTCCCTTATAGTGAAATGTGGGGGAGGAGGGCTGGTGGGGTGACCATAATCCTCCCCATGGACAGGACAAATAGAATGTTTGAAACCTAATTCCTGGCTAATCTGGGCAGTTTTGTGAAGAGGTTATGGAGGACGGCAGATCCAACTAATCTCACTCCTTTCTTTCTCTGAAAGAAATCAGATTTCACTGCATAAATGAGAAGTGGAGAGCTTCTTAGATCCGTATTGTTGTGGCTGGGTTTAGAGGAAAGGCGATTGCCTGGTATTAGAAACCTGCAGGGTTTAAAGATGAATGCTCGGTGGGGCCCAATAATTGTATCTTCTGAATTAGAGGATTAGCAATTCAATGTATTTTCCTAATTGCACTTCCCTAGTCAGCTTTATCATTGGTAAATTAGAACCAGGTCCATCCAATCCAGCCAACTATGATCATAGTGCGTGATAAAATACATTGATCTGTTTTGGTTAGGTCTGGAAGAACATCACAATTTGTGTTGCACCACACACTCATCTTTTATATGCTTTATCAATCAAGGGTGAGATGATAAATGAACCGACATAGTATTGAACATAAATTCTTAGTCTTTGATATCACTCGACACTCGTCCACCTGTTCATGTCTTATCTGTGCCATGCAGTCTGCTGGACAACGTGCAAGGCCGAGGCAAAGCTCACACAGGTTACATTCAGCCAATCCTGCGATTTCATACAAGATGATAGACCTTTCTTCCTCTTCTTCTGGAGTATTAATGGATTTTCACAATCTGTCCTAAGCTCATCTTATAAGGGCTGGTGAACAGATAACAATAAACACCACTGCCCCATCCTTTTCTGTTGGGTTTAATAGCGAGCAGATTGTTGATGTATAGTTTGCTGAGAATTTGAGATCACTATCTGTAGTTTATTGTGATTCTCAATAGAGCGAATTGTAGCACATCCACTTCGGGTCAAACGGTGCAGAATTCATTACAGGGGGATTAATATGATAAAGGCTTGTTTTGTTGTTGTCAGTGCATTAGTTGGTGCCGACAATACATCCTTGAAACCACATCAGGGGCCATCCAAAGGGTGGGATGTTAAATTATACTTTCAAAAAATAATGTTTGGGGTTGTCTGTGTGAGGTTGGGCTTCATGTATGAACATATATGTTGCAATTAAACAAATGGCAAATTCTATTTTAGTCTTTGCTTGTTGGTCGGTAGAGTAATATACTTTATTTCACATACATTGCATTTAACAAATGGCAAAAATGTATATTAGTCTTTGGTTGTTGGTTGACAAATAAATCATTCTCGTGTATTTAGGACAAATAAAACAGGGAGATAACACATATATCATATCATATAATCATATTTATATATATTCCCCTGGCCTATGTTGGATTGGGAATGTAGAAACGAAAAGTTGTTGCAACCAGGTACACAAGAGCTGCCTGATGCAGTTCACTCAAACAATACACATTATGCTTCTTGAAACCGAACCAATGCCTTGGTAATGACAATTTATAAGACAATTTTGTAAAAGGAAGCCTGCAAATAATGAAAATGATATTGAAAGCAACAGGGCATGAATGCAAATAGCTGTGTTTATGAATGGCGAACCCGTGTTGCGCCCCTATCCGACTCAAATGCGAACTGCTGCGAGCGGCAGCTTGCGCTCGCGATAACGTGCAGCTGGGCAGAAACTGGGCGGAAAAGGCGGGAGAAGATTACCGCTTCCGCGCGCGCGCAGCACGGCACAGCCACAACAACACGGCAGACGGCAGGACGGCAAAATGGACGATAAGTTGATAATGTCTGTATTTAATTTCCCCGAGCTCTATAACGTAACTTTACCGACTTACCGCTGCACAGAAACTCGAATAAATGCCTGGAGAAGCATCAGCACCCTAATGGGGGTCCCATGTGAGTGTTTAAGTGTCTCTTAAAGTAACTATTAGTTGTTATTTTGCCTAGCCAAATTCTAGAGTGCAAGAGATAATATAACTGATTTAGAAAACAGGCGCTTAAGTTGGCGCTTTGAGTCTATTCATTGGCTTAGATTTTCATGTTGCCTGGTGGTCGATTTATCTGTCCGAGCAGCAAAGCGGTGGATGGTACGCGCATGCCGTGCTAGCGGTAGCAAGGCGGCTCCGCGCGGTAGGCCGCGCTCCGCCAACACGGATATTCCGGTTCTACCGCGCGGCGGTCCGCGTGTGAAGCAGCACTCCGCTCTCCTGGCTTTGTAATCTAAGAAGTGTCAAACGTTTAACAATCGTTTTCGTTCAATATTATCGCATATTAGTCGTACGGGAACCCTGCTGATCATTTTAGTTTGTCAAAGTGACTAAACGATGTTAGTTCTGGTTACTTTTTGATGAAACTTGAGGCCCACATGTCCCCAACGAGGCGCATGTAATCAGTAATCATGTAGGCCTACTTGCTCAGGACATTAGTATTATGATTTGAGAAAGGATGGATGCCATAGTGTCCTACTTGATAAGGTTGTCTAAGCATACATGGAGAAGTAGCAACTAGTATAACAAATTATTGGATTGTACGATATTCACATATCCATAGATAATAGTCATGATATTCACAGACCTGACCATCTACTAAAGCTTTCCTGTTTACCATTAAATTACCTTAAGGCAAACACAAAGTTTGTCTATGATGATAATATGGTTTTGCTTCTGACCCTCCCAGCTGAAGAATGCAAAAGAAGATGGAAGAATATGAGAGACCGTTATTTAAAGGAGGTTCGAACGGAGCTCAAGAGCAAGCAGCAAGGGGAGCTGGTTCCCAGTCGATGGAAATACAGACAGCGGCTCAACTTCCTTGCCCCTTTTACCGGCACAAGAAACGGCATATCAGAGAACTTCATCAACAACAACGGGGAAGACCACTCCCCTCCTGACCTGGACACCCTGGCCGCAGACAGCCCCATGTCCCCTGCCCCAACGAGGAGGACCCGCGCCATCGCAAAGGCCCCCGCGACCCAGCCAGAGTCCCAGTCCCAGGCAGCGTTTGCGACCCCGTCCTCTTCACCCGAGTCACAGAACAACCAGTGGGGGACGCTTGGCGCTACTGGGAAAAAGAGGAAGGACTTGGCGAAAGAAACATTAGCCTCTGCTGATGGCGTGGCACCTTCAAAAAAGTCAGTGGGCAGGACACAGGACGAGGACGAACTGTTTCTGCTCAGCTTTGTTCCCACCTTGAAGCGCCTTGCTCCTCAAAAAAGATGCGAGACTAAAATGAAGATCCAGCAGATCCTGTATGAGGCTGAATTCAGCCTACCAGAGCTTGCTCCAAAGAGAGAATCAATAAAATTAAATTAAATGAGGACAGTGGGATGTGATCTTTGAGTTATCTCAAAGAATGTGTTTATTTTGGCCTGTTGTTGATTTAGTAGATGATTATTAGAAATCCCAACTCATCTCATATTAAACTAGGCGCAATGGTTGCAATTGGTTTCAGGATTCAACAAAACTTTCACGTGCACAAATCGCATATTTACTTCATTTTTATTCAGAGCACATTGCTTTTGACAGATTTAGACATTCATTTTCAAGCATCTTTTCAAAATGTTCAACTATCTTCCAACTGTATTACTTTAAAGTTCAGTGACTGTTAAAGCGACATCACATCGAATACTGTTAAAACATACTGTTACAATTAGTTTTCATTAACCCATCTTACATTTTTGTTTTTTTAATCAACTAAATGACTATGTAGGCTTATATGCTTATCATTAATCAGTGGGCCTTTTTTTGGAAAACCAAACCCCAATAGTTTACATTTTGCTAACAAAGGTTGTGATTTAAAGTCCATATTTTTATAGAAATCCAAATCGTTTTTCTATATTAAATGTGTTTGAGGCATATGTGAATGGCTCCGATATCCTTTATTTGTCCCATCTTTAAATACAGTTAATACAGATTCGAGCTATCAGAACATTTATATTTTAAATAGGTGTTGATCAAGAGGATAGCTGCAGAGTTAAAAAAGCGAATACTTGAATAAATATTTCAAGTATATCACATGGCTAAATGACTACTGTTTAGCTATGTTGTTATATCAAGATTTTTAATAATACATACCATATTCCAGATCTGCTTTCTAGTTTTTAAATTGGTATAATAAAAACAGTCAATGTAACAATTTTCCTCTGCCCAATCTTTCCCTTAGATTACATTTTCTCTCATCCATTAGGGTAAGTAGCACTTCTCTTTTACCAGATCAGACAAAACATGGAAAGTAGGCCCTCTGTTAAAAGAAATACATCGACTGATATACCAAGGAGTTTTTATTTCGATTTTATGTTCTGACCTAGTTATCAGCCATTGTTATACAGTCGTGTTTTACTCAAGTAAAACCTGAAACATGAACAAATATCCTCTGGTTTACAGTCTGGCGGTTTAGTCCGACAATAGATATTAATAGACTAATTTCCTTCAATTTGCCAGTTAAAGGTGTTTGTGATTATGTTGAGTCTATATTAAGTTGAGGTTCTTCTGTATCAATTTATAAGACTCAACAGAAAACTCTTTAGTGCAAATTGTTTGGTTAGGGTTAAAAATGTTTGTTTTACAATAAAATTCATTTGCAGAATTGGCTTCCTCTTATCTGTCCTGTTTCGTTTTATTACCTCACATTCGTTGAGAAATTGATTCCACAGTTCATTGAAATGCAAAAGTCAAAATCAATCTGGATTGATGCTCGTGAGAAAACTCAACTAAATTCTAAACAATGAGCAGCCAAATAATCTACAGTTTCAGGTAGTGGTTAGACAAGCAACATATTGCACCCTTTTCACAGGAAAGTATTCAATACGGTGACCCCATTCATAAATTGAAATCCACACAATGCATGGTATGTTTTTTCCTTCCAGTGGATCTTGCTTTTTCTGTTTGTCCAACACAATGATGTGTATTTGGTATGCAGTCCATTAGGCAATGAGCAGCCAAAACATAATCACCAGAGCTACAAAGAGGAAAAGTCTCGACAGAAACTGCTCATCCGTGTGTTGTGGTGTCCCTGGGGCTGCTATAGGGTAGAATAAACACGTTTTAAATTGTTATATGGTATCCAAGCACAATGACAGTATGAAATGTTACATTAAACCTATTTGATTATTGTGCAATAAACCTAATTTGGGGTACAAAACACTTTTAATAATACGTATATAACATAATTTGGATTATTATGAAAAACCCAACTACCTGGTGGTGGTCTGCCGTCGTTAATGTTAAAAGCAGTGGCGAAAATACCAAACGGGAAGGCACCGATCCCAAACGACATCTGAAATCCTCCATCTCCAAATCCAAAACCCTGAAAACCCTACAAAACAATGATTCAACGTTAATATCAACATTAGGGTCATCATTTTATTTTCCATCAACTTGTTCACAGTTCTCATGGTTAACAAGTAGAGATGTGATGCAATAGCCAATGCTATTTGCCGTTACTCTCATGGCAGGCTTTAGCACCTCAGCAGGATCTAATAGGTCCCAAAGGGAAAGGCATTTCTTTTGCTTAATGAATTAAACGTCACTTAACACGGCAGCAAGTGCCTTATCCAATGCGGCCAAGCAGTTTCATCATAAATTAAGTGAATGATATGAACAAACTGGGCCAGCAATTAGATGGTTGAAATATACATGCTGTATATATTTAAGCAATAAGCCATGAGAGGCCATGGTTCACAGTGATTCCACAGCAGCTAGTGGGGGGAGGTCCCATTCATACTAAAATGTAGGGTCTGTGTTGGTCTAGCGTCCAACCATGTGCGTTTCCCGACCCTAACTCCATGCCAGTTAGTTAGGGTAGTGCAACGTGGCGTTGGTTGTCAAATGCCAGTAACCGAGGAGAGGCTGCATGCGCATTAGGAAAGAAAATTGCATTTTTCCTCTCTCCAAAGCGTTCTCGCCAGGAGTTCACTAATGAATATTGCTTGATGAATTATATAAATGTGGGTAACAGGGGATCTCTTCATATAATCTCTCTTCAAAACATGCATCCATTTAGTTTTTCCTGGACCAATGCGCAATCTTAGCGCTTGCTTTGTGTACAGTCCACAAGGTCAGGGATTTTAGTCTTCCGCATAGGGGTACGCACGGTCCGGCACATGAACAGCAGGGGTGGTATGGGGACAGGGTCAGGGTTCAGTAGGAACATCAGCAGCAACAAAAGTGTCAGATAGAAGCCCCTGCTGTCATGTTTCTTTCTGCCATGATCTCAGAATCTACAAGATAGTTACCTACTCGAGGGTCGCCTTGTTCTGTATATATGTATATATAAAATATTATATTATATAAGTTATTTCTTTGCCTTCAAATAGTTAAAGTTGGTACAAGTGCAGGTTACTAAGGCGGTATCTATCTACCAAGTAAGATTCCACTACATAAACAAAAAGAAACATAAAATGTGATAATTTATTAAAATCCCAATTATTTTTCCTCAATAACGGAACATGGTTTCAAACCACACACAGGTAGGCATACTTTGGGTGACTCAATAATACTAATAATGAATAGATATGTTGGCACAGGCGTGTGTTTAGAGTTTTACGGCAGCTTTGAGACAATCAGAATCAAGGACCGGAACCTTCAGTTTTATGAATGTAATTGAAAAAGTTTGTGTGAGGATAGGGTTTATACTTCATCGTAGGTAAACTTACGCCACGGTTTTCAGGCTCTGGCCTCTGTCCTTGTGGTCGTGGAGGTGTTCGTTCCCTACAACAGAAGAACATTTGGATGAGGGGGGGCCCACGGGAACGTCAACACCCACACAGCATAAACTAACCTATATCTTACTTATGTTGGTAATGCAAAACACAAGTGTGACTGCAACTGAAGATATGAGAAAGCCTTAACCAGGTGAACTCTACCCACCTCGGGTCCAGCTGGGCAGTGCTTCCTCGCCCATACAAGGGGATTACTTTGTCTCTGCTGATTCCAGCTTTGCACACTGGACAAACTTGTCTGTTTGGCCTGGTCTCCAACCACTAAACAAGTACAGCAGATGTTAGATTATATTAGGAGAATTGGTTCAGACAGTTTTCTGCTAGAAAACCGATCTTCATAATACCAACATACAGCAGCTTACCTGATGCAAGCATGGCCAACTAATTGAAGAGATGAGAAGGATTGGGGAAAGAGAAAAATTAAAATGAAATTCCAAACAACACAATCTTGAAACGTCACATTTCAGGAATAAATCATTACAATAGCACCGCCTATGTCTGTTGTCGGTTTCAGAAGGTGACACAGCTCACATTCTGACAGTTATTTGATAGTTGGCAGAATCATTATAGTTGGCTTCAGGCCTATAACGTACACCGGTATGGAAGTATCGCATGGGTACTGTTCTTAAAGTGTGCACTAATATTGTGTTTACATCAGTGAAAGGCATAGATGACAATAATAAAATAACTGTACGCCTACCAGAAAAGATGCCCACAGAGGCTGATCACTGCATCTTTAGACGTGTCAAGGCAAATATTGCACTCGAACGTGCTGTCCTGGCTTCCACTGTCATTATTCACGCTGGCCCCGCTGGTGCTCGGTTTCGGCGCCTCGGAGGGAGCGGCGCCGGGAGATGGTGGGGCAGCAGTCGCCATGAGATCCAAGGTCCAGGTACACGTATGTGGGGATGTTGTGATCTGTCCCCGGACCTTTAAAACATGTCAGAACGACTCGGACCTATACTGGTGCTAATTGCTTGACAGAAACGCAGAAGTTAAAATTTTGGTGTTCCTCCACACGGGCCTAATGTAAGGGTGTCACTGTTAACATAAACTTCGCGAACGTGGAGTAAGATACAAAATATACCAATTATTGGTGGTTGCTAGCGTGCTAACAGAAGCTAAAGTGAGAAAACCAAGGTGTTAAAATTGCCGTTTGGCTGATAAAAAAGAAAACGTATCTTCCTGAAATCCAAGCGTCTGTATAACGCGAAGCGACACCTCAAACATAACCATTGATCAATGTTATGGACATAAACTTAAATCCTTGCGACAGATTGCATCACAGTTCCGCTGCATCGCCACGGAGATAGCAGTGCTGCGTTCACGTACCAGCGGACCGATTGTGTAAATTACCCATACCAGTTTGGGTGAATATTTGAGATAGTTGTTATACGGAAATATAATAATAATATTTTTCTCAGGATTGGTTTCTAGATGTCAATGTACTGGTATTTGCAAGCATTGCTTGGAATCCAATTATGTCAGAAGTTACCATGAAATATGAATCAATGAAAGTCATAATGACGTAACTATATGCATAAATAAAGCAAGTCTTACATAAGAAAAAAAATGTTATTGTCTTCCAGTAGATACTGGCATCTATATCAATGCCGTGGTTTATAAGTTGTGTTTGAACTTGAACGCATCATTGAACGCATCACGTATGTACGCCATCACGTATGTACGCCACCGAGCCGATCATGTATAATAATGTCCAAGGACAGAGTTTGTGAAGGGTTCTCACGAATAGTATATAGGCCTACTGCAATAGTCTTCGATGTTGCCCAAGCCATAGTCACACAGATTAACATAAACGTTCAAATGTTGCATGAGGAATAAACCCCATTATTTAAACAAAGGGCGTTGACATAATGCCAAGAGGGTCTAAATGAATTCGAGTTTTGGAAGCCTACTTCCAATACTACATAAAGAAAAGTTGTTAACGAACAACTTGTGGTTTACTATCATTAACTAGCGTTATTTGCCTGGTTAATTATTTATAAACATGTTTATTGGTATCATAACAATAACAACATTGTCAAAAATATAAAATTGCTTATTGGTAGCTCGGTTGAAAATGACATATTATCGGTGACACAATTCCTAAATGTATGCAGACTTTTTATAAACGTATACAGAATATCTCAGTTAATATGGAATTCGAGTTACTCGTAAAGAATTAGCAGTTGTCTTCGTTAGATGGTATAAGGATCACAGAAATAAAAAATACTAAAAGTTATCGTGGTCGTACACAAATTGCAATATATATATATATATATATATATATATATATATATATATATATATATATATATATATATATATATATATATATATATATATATATATATATATATATATATATATACTTAAATACATCTTTACATTGTCCCATGTAGTACCCTAAAGTACCCCTAGGGGTTTCCCGTAACCTTCAAAAAATAAGCCCCTCCCCTCATTCCCCGTGTCGTTGAGTAGGCTGAGCGCAAGACCGGTGCAGATACTAGTACTAGAAGCCGATCGAGCCAGTCGAATCCACTCATCGTCCCAGTGTTTTTCTTAGTGCGTCATTAACCTGAAGAACATGGCGGGTGTCCTCGCCAAGAAGTGCATCAGCCCACTGATGTTACTCAACAGGACGCTTTCAGCCCCCGAGTTCAGAGCCCAGTGCTTCTACCACGAGAAGGTAACGTTTCCTTTGAGGCATGGCGTATTTTGTAACAGCCGGTCCAGTCTAGTAGTACAAATGGGCTGTCATAGGAATGGTTGAAATGTTGTTATCTGGAACTAGTTGGTTTGTTTGGCTGCATGCGTACCAACACGATAGGAAACAAGACTCTCTGCCCTTTGGAAAAAGCTTTTTACATAGTTAATAATAAATATAAACCTAAGCCTCTCTGCCTTAGAGAGGGTCACCCAATAAATTGATGTAGCTTGAAGCTGTTGATCTAATCAGATTAGTCTGTATGTTAATCAATGTTGCGTAGGTAATAAATGTATTGTTTAGTGCGTCAGGGGACATATCAAGTTAAATAGCAGTTTCCGTTTTCTGCAAACATTTTAAATAATGACTGGACTTAATTGTACAACTATTAGATCTACATTCAAATGTGCATCGATAAATGACTAGGTTCTAGTGTCTCACGTTTTCATACATGTGTTATCGCGGCAAAGTAAGCTGTTATAGGTTGTAATGTGTATTTTTTAAGTCTAGAAAGTATTTATATTCTAAAATATGAAACCTCGTTGTCATTATGACTTGGCAGAAAAATTGGGGAGATTTTACTGGAGGGGAGAGGATGTGGGGGGGAGAGCTCTAGACAATGGAGCCCTATCTTTCTTTTATTTACCTTATGTAATGTTGTTGCATGCCAAGGCTACAACGTAACCTGGTACTGTATTATTTGGATCTATGTCCATTGCCCATAAATATGTATGCGTTTTATTATCTTGAAACTAGACTTTATTTTACTTTATAAGACGGTTTATGTTGAAGTTTAATACGTGTGCTATACTGAAACTAAACCCTCCTCTTCACTGATAAAGGTGGTGGACCATTACGAGAACCCAAGAAATGTCGGATCTTTGGACAAGAAATCCAAGAATGTGGGGACAGGTTTGGTGGGTGCCCCAGCTTGTGGAGATGTGATGAAACTTCAGGTATACGGCAAAATCCCATTTTCCTTTATTCATAGACTAACCGTTTTACAAAGACATTTGATAAATACCCATTTGTTAGTACAGAAGAGTTTGTAAAAAATGGACTATGATTCAACAAAACCTCTACATTTTCCTGGTGAAGTATTTGTTTGTTATGGTTTGTTAACCTGGATCTCTGTGACAGATTGAGGTTGATGATCATGGGAAGATTGTGGACGCCAAATTCAAGACCTTTGGCTGTGGCTCTGCTATTGCATCAAGCTCTCTGGTCACAGAGTGGGTGAAGGGCAAGTCTGTAAGTAAATATGGGACTGCACTGAACATGTTATTGGGTTGATTTTGGGTCATCAGTATTTGTCATTCACTATAACTTGATTGTTTAGTTAATTTTTACGTAATTTCCTAGTTTATAATTTGATATTACATGCATCAATTACATATTTTTCAATGTTAATAGTTACAATATATAACAAAACGATATACAGCGTTTATAGAATGTATATTCATGCTTTTGTCATTGCTTAGCTTGCTGATGCGTCGATGATAAAGAACACGGATATTGCCAAAGAGCTCAGCCTTCCCCCGGTGAAGCTGCACTGCTCTAGTAAGTATTCCTGTCCCTCTCTTCCACCATGTTGTCTACCTCTGCCATCGCATATTCTACCATCTTATGCCGTCCATCTCCTTTCGTAATCCTCCTCAGTGCTGGCAGAAGATGCCATAAGGGCTGCCCTGGCTGACTACCGTCTCAAGCAAGAACCAAACCAGCAGGTGGCAGCAGAGGCCACTAACTAAGTAGATTTCACCCCCTTCCCCGGACACTCCTTCTACTCACCAAGGGAAACATAGCAGTCCGGCCTCCTTTTTGCACTATAACACAACATTATAGGGAGTAGTTACCTTTCAAAGTATACCAGCGTCAAGAGTTATTCAAGTTCTTTGTGGCATTCCTACCATCCGTAATCTTTAGCCTGTCACGTAAAACGCACAATGTAAACACAGATGGGGTTAATGGTTAAAAAGTCAAGCCTTACTTGAAAAAGGCGGTTGGATGTCAAGAACGAAGAACGTTAGCAAACATTTGAATTATAGTTTTGCTTTTAATTGGTGATGCAATGTTGAAGGTGTTAAAAAGAGCTGAAGAGTAAAACGATCACGCCTGAAATACTTCCTTCCTCCCTCCCTGCATTGTCGTATCTAGCTCTATGGCAAATTCAATGTTCAATAAAATAAGCAACATTTATATTCTTGTGTATCTTGCCTACTTTAAGAGCAAATGGATTATTCCTATGAATATATTTAGATGAAGACTTGATAAAAGATTAAAAGTATTATTAAAAGGCTAACTCATTTGCATTTCGGTACGGGTCACTACAAAATAGAAGCTGACAAATGTTGCATTGACCCAACACGAGGAAGTGGACAAGAAATTATAACGCAATGTATCTACCACATAACTTTCAAATTGCAAACATTGTTTTGCTATATTAAGTTTAAGATTCTTCTGTTTGGTCTCTTATACATGAATTTATCATACATTCAAACACGTTTATGAATATAGTTTATCATTGTTGTATGCATACAAAAGCCCTCGTAAGGAAAATATACAGATTCCGTTTTTCCCAGACGTAAACTTGAATGAACATCAAATATAGTAGGACCCAATGCTCCCTCATAGAAAATATAGCTGAAATAGTTGGATTCATCATTCAACTTGGTTATTTAAAATCAAGAAAAAAAATATGATCTATATTTGTTTGAGTATTGTGTTTATCCACAAGCTCATGGCTGTCTTTCATACTAATGCAAAGTTTGGGACGGTTATTTAGGGAGAGCTGATATAATTCACAATTGTAACATGTGTACTAAAATTAACAAAAATGAACAAATGTATTTTCTAACTAAAATTCTGACAAACTCAAAGAACATTGTGAACAAACACTTTTGAAATCTGTCCGTCATTAGCCATTGACTTGGATCCTTGGAGAATACTTGCTGTCCGAACGTCCTCGTCCATCGCATACTCCATCCTCCCTATTATAGATTTCCTAAGGGTTTGTTTAAATTCCTTACCAATAAACACGTACAAAAATGGATTGATGAGGCTATTCGCCGCAGCTAAAGTTACTGCCACAACCAATCCTGTTTCGACTACATACACGTTGTGCTTATGTATGTTTAATTCAAGAAGAACAAATATATGAAAGGGAATCCAACAGATGAAAAAGGTCAAGATGAGTATGACCATGACCTTATAGGGCTTAGTGGTTTTGATGGTTAATCTTCTAAGCTTTATACACAAGATGATGCTGCAGCTTACAATGATCACAAAAGGAATGAGGAATCCGAAGATGAATCGGGTCAGCACCACTGCTTTGCCTACAGCGATGGACCCAGAATGGACATAGCACTGTGTGACATTACCGAGGACTCTGGTGTTTCTGTGGAGCAGTGAAGGCAAAGTCATGGTAGCAGAAAGGATCCATGTGATGACTAGTACACTGGATGCCATCTTGATTGTCCTGTGGTTCTGGGACCACGCTGGAAACATTGCTATCACACAGCGGTCAATGCTGATCAGCATCAGTACAAAGACGCTGCTGAACATGTTGAAAAACAGTGCAGAGGAGGTGAGCTTACATAACGCCAGTCCAAAGGGCCAATTCGAGGTCATCACATAGAATATCTCCATCGGCAGACAGGCACAGAACAAGAAATCTGAAATGGCCAGGCTGAGATAGAAGGTAGAATTAACAGATCTTTTCATTTTCCAGCCCGAAATCCAAATGACCACAGAATTTCCACTGAGGCCGACCAGGGCAATGAGGATGTTGATTATCAAACTACTGTATTTCCAAAAGGATGTGTTGTCTCCCAAAGTTCCTGAAGGCTCTGCAGTTTCATTGCCTGGAGTGTAATCCGAGTAGTCGACATAGTCCACCAATCCTTCCATTTTGTCCTCCAACTAAGTCTTGTTCAAAATAAGAGCTCACTCCGTCTAAATATGGTCTTGAAGGTTGGTTTCGCATGTGCATGTGGCGTACGAGTCAGTTTCATGGATGTAGTTTCAGTTCCTTCAGGTATCTTTCATGAAACAGCAATTTCTATCCCTTAAGTTCCCCTAGGTTTAAGTAATTTGGGGAAATTGGTTGTCTCTGATGTCTCTGATGAGTATAAGGGTTATTTCAAACAGCTTAAATGAGGCCTTTATGCAGTCTAACAATTTGAACAGAGACTCACCATTCCAAAGATTCTGAAAGAACTGTATGAAAGAAAACAATTGTATCACTGTGACAAGAAGAAGGGGATTGGATTGGGATATTACACAGAATTGTAATAATTTCTTACTACCTAATATTTACTAAATAAACCATGAATTAAGGACTTAATATGCTTTAAACTAGGCAATATGGAGAAACCAGCCAGAAAAGGCTGCATTCTATTTCAATTTCATTAAGATTCAGTTTCGGGTTTATTCACCTAGCGAACCAATCCAACTCATTTACCACGTGAACAGGCTCACTTCTTGTTCTCAAGATTTCTTGTAAATACGTATTGTGTTGTTTAGATGTTTCATTTAATTACATTGTAATTAAGTGAACTTGACTTACATTGAGTGAGCTGTATGTTTGCTTATTTATGTGTACACACATCATAGACACAAATAAAGTACAAAATGAACAGACAAAATATTATGGCAATACCAATTATATATATTTTTAGACAAATGCCAAGACTTAATATAATATTAAAAAGTTGTATTGAAAGGCTTACTCATTTGGGTACTGGTCACATTTGCCGAAAATTCTATCTTTTTTAAATGGAATTCATTGTTTGACTATAGGAATTTATTAATTCAAAGATTCTGCAGTCTGGTCTCTTTCACATGAATAATACATTTAAACACATCTTTATATTTGGCGAGTGTATACAAAAGCAATCTTTAGAAAAATACAATTCTGTGTAGTCGTCATCTCCCCCCCCCCCCCCCCCCCCCCCCCCCCCCCACCCCCCCCCCCCCCCCCCCCCCCCCCCCCCCCCCCCCCCCCCCCCCCCCCCCCCCCCCCCCCCCCCCCCCCCCCCCCCCCCCCCCCCCCCCCCCCCCCCCCCCCCCCCCCCCCCCCCCCCCCCCCCCCCCCCCCCCCCCCCCCCCCCCTAACAACAGTTGTGACAGTGCAACTGTGGGAGGCTCACCACATAACGTCGGTTTATGGAAAGCCAGTGACGTGCGGTGACGCCCCATAGAAAAAAAAGAGCAATAATTGATTTAATTCACTAGCAAAACCTGAAAAAAAAGCGTAGGCTACTAAACAATATGAACACATTTAGTATTTTCACATCATAAAATAAAGGCTCCTGATCGGGAAAACACGTGCTTTGACGCTGATGGATTGATGCAGGACATCATTAAAATGAAGTTTTCTCCCCATTGATCAATTGGATTTTAGGAGAGTCGCATTGAATGAGCGGTGATTCAGGTCTGTGGTCTGGCTGGACAGGTGAGGGATCAGCCCCAGAATGAGGTGAGTCCTCCGGATCAACATCCGGTTGACCAGTCTGTTTCAGAGATATCCCCTGTTCACGCGACTCTTCATTGCTGGCTTCAGTTTGCGAGTGCCATTTCGTCTCGGCTTCTTCCGTTGCCTTTTCTACCAAGCGTTCCCCATCCGTTGTTTCGATAGGGGTGTCCGCTTGCGCGGCTTCTCCTACCTTGGTAGCTTTTTTGGTGGGTGTCCGGAGACCCTTGACCGCCCTCATGATGTCCTGCTGGAGCCGCTGACCGGAGTCTACAGGCACACTCTGCTGCCATCTAGGGGCCTTCTCTGGCACCTGGTCGAAGCGTTTCACCCCTCCTTCCTTGTCCCTCTGCTCCACGTACATCTTTGCGGGGAAAGAGCACGGGTAGTACGCATTGATCCTCAATTTCCGCTTCAAGGTGACCGCGATGCACACGATGAGGAGCATAAGGAGGGCGACCGAGGCTCCAGCGACGATATAGATCAGGTTCCTGTGGAGGAATTCAACGACCTGATCCAGAGCGGTAGCCGCCCCATCCGTCAAGTCACCGGTGGACGTAGTTTGGTAGTCGAGGAGCGTGCTGCTTCTGGTGGTCAGCTGTGTAGGACCCGGGGCCAAGGCGCCGGTCTCTTCTTCTGTGGCGCTCCCCTCCGCTAGGATCTGTAGAGGGAATGGTGAGGCCAAACTGCTGCCGGACCACAGCGCTAAAGACAGGCCGATCCCGTGTGGAGCCATCGGATGCATCATCAGGCTCTGTAAACAAGAAGGTGATAGCATCACTAAAGGCTTTACAGCGGGAATAACATTTTAAAAAAAGTATACTGTATAATGTAGAGCCCATTTAGCGGATAGTATTTTTCTGCATTTATTGACGACGAAGTTTACTATCACAGTGAATGCAACATTAATGGAGGCAACGTGGATAGGGCTATGTAGGTTTATACGTTGGCCCTCCACAGAAGTTAATGCTGGGTTTTGAGTATCATTTGCACGCGAAATTGGCATCTGGCGTATGTAGGCCTACTGCACGCATTTTGAAATTGTAAAAACGTGCGATCTGTACGCATATTGAGGAGACTGCGTTGTATGTTGAGTGATAATAGAAAATGTGTTCAGCAAAGGTTTATAAACGTCATTTTAGGGCAGATTCCACATAAAATGGTGTCATATTTTTCTCGAACGAATTTAAGGCAACCCCCAACTATTCATGCTGCTTCTTGCAACTTCTAGATAACCTATAGGATCTTCAGCGATGCAACATCTGGTCATCAGAACCCCTCCCACCACTGTAGTCACCACTATAGACTTTGAACCCTCAGTCATCATCGGCCCTTTTGGACTCCATCTGTCTGCAAGCTGCTTCCTGAGGTGCAACTCAACACTCATCAGGCCGGCTGGACTGGACCAACTCATGCAAAGCATCCTGCGCCTACAAAAGTTCCCCATTCACACCGGGCCTTGCTGAACCCCTCCCCTACGCAGAGAAACCACACTCACACACACGCAGGCATTACAAAACAGAGATGAGCAGGTCTGCACCACAGTGATGGTGCAGTGTAAAATAATTTAATCATTGTCCCACATTTATTTTGGTTATTGCCACATCAAATCATATTAGCGGGTTGTAAATTAATAAAGTAACAAAAATACCCTTTAAAAATAAAAACAAGAAGAAAAAGTAAACACATAGAACTTCCCCACTTTTTTCTATATTCTTTGTCCTACGTTGCGGTCCACCAGTCATGTAAAACCATGGGATTAAGCCCGGAAGTCTCTCCTCCACCCTGGGGCCACATGCCTGAACCTTGCAGCCTCCGGACCCAGTCCCGCCACCCTAGAGCCTGACTCGCTTCTTAGCCATCCTCTGAGGTGCCATCAAGACCTCCAGCGCAGACCACCAACAAACACACACACTGGGCTTTGAACACATGAGCCAATACAATGGAGGGAAATAGACAAACTATAACACAGTTTAAAAAGTAAAGCGTACTCACCCACCAAAAGAGAGCCTGCTCCCTACTACGGCGAAGAAGGAGTGGGTATAATACAAAGCGTCTTTGAGAACCATTCACACACTCACACACACAAAAGATGTCTGCCTGCTGCAGCAGTGGCGCACAGCTTCGGGTTTCACAGGGGAGTCTGCATCTGGATCCTGGAGGAGAAGCCGTCGATGAGTTACAGATCCCTCCTTCCCCCTCTGCTCGCAGGCCTCTCCTCCCCCCTCCCCCTGGCCGGCTGCCTTGTGATTCTCCGGGAGTGGAGGGACTGGCTGAAGGCCGGTGGGCCGACAGATTGTTCCTGTTATGTAGGAGGTGAGAGTATGCTGTGTGTGGGGGGGGGGGGGGGGGGGGGGGGTTCTGCCCCTGCTGCCCCAGGCACTGAACTTTGGGAGGGCCAGAGAAAATAAATACAAGACAGAAGACTGAGTAAAAATGACAATGGGACTCTAGACATAGGAAATATATACGTGGTACTAATTCTTAAAATGTGACTGACAGAATAGTTGCTGTGGATGAGATCACCCTCTAAATGAACAAATAGTTGTAATAGAAGTGCAATATGTTCCACCATCATTTTCCACTACATCATGGATGACTCAAATGATTGTGAAATTGCACAAATAGTCACAGACAATGTTCTAAAATGTATAAATGTAAATGGACTGCATTTATATAGCGCTTTTCTAACCAATGGCCACCCAAAGCGCTTTACAATATTGCCTCACATTCACCATTCACGCACACATTCACACACCGACGGCGGAGTCAACCATGCAAGGCGACAGCCAGCTCGTCGGGAGCAGTTAGGGTTAGGGTTAGGTGCCTTGCTCAAGGACACCTCGACACTCAGTTAGGAGGAGCCGGGGATCGAACCAACAACCTTCAGGTTACCAGCCAACCCGCTCTACCTCCTAGACTCCCCTGCTCTGGTAATTCTCACAATAGGGGTTTGTTTTGGCTTCTGCGATAGAGACCGGCTCGTTTTTACATTTCCTCCTATATCTCTGGTCTTGCATACGACTTAGAACATACCTGCTTTTGAGAGGGAGAGACAGACAGGCACAAACACACACACACACACACACTGTCTGGCGGCTCATATTAGGGTTAAGCTATTAAGAGCTGCAGTTTTGTTTTGAGCCGCTGTAGTTCAGCTAATACAGGAAGGGGTTAATGTTGACTGTGTGGACATACCTCCGGTAATAGCCCAGAGACAGAATTGGCGAGGACACCAGTTGAAGACTCTTATAAAAGCAACATGGATGGTTTCCGTGGAGGCCCAGCCAGTTTGTGTGACCAATTTAGGGAAAAGAAAAAAACTATGGGTGTTTGTTTACACTAACTAACTGCAATATCCAAGCGTGTGTTTGGGAAGTCCATTAATCAAAGTTCAGTCAAACTTAATATGGTCATCCACCATCTGAGTTGTACTATTGATACTGTGTACACCATACCGTGTGCACCAGTGAGCATAAAATGCTTCTTTTTTTTTTTACAAGAAACAAATACAATTTAGGATATATATAACTATATATATAGTGTATGTTTGACAGTCTGTGTAACTGACAATATTCACAACACAAGTTTTTTTGCAAGGCTGTAATATAAGCAGCATGCGTGGGTTTATTTCTACATGAAAGGAATTGCTGTTCAGTTTAGTTCGGGGTCAAAATGAATTCAGACATTGAGGAAGCCTGGCAGGATATTGAGCTCATAATTATGACCTCTACAGCTACAAATTGTTGCTCTTAGCAAATTGATTCAAAGGAAAGCAAACTTTGTGATACATGTCAAATTGATGTTGAACATGTATTGTATATAATAGAACAGAATATCTTAGACTCGATAAACTCAATACAATACAATACAGGATAATACACAAATGCACAGCATTGTATAGTTAATGTTTTTGGTAAAAAGAGCCTGAAGATGTCAATGCTGTGCATGGTTAGTTCCGTGCTTGTGGTTTCCGTGCCTCTTCCTCTACGGAGAACGCATGTGCAAGAACAAGTAACCACAAAACATCAACTATGAAGCATGGGGCGTTCAGCAGTCATTAACACACTACTACTTTCACACTTCAACAGTCTGAAACGGAGATGGCTTATCTTAGGTTTGGTCTCACTAAAGGTAACAGTTGACATGATTCAGGAACAGTTGATACAAATAATAAGTACTTTTCAATGACAGCCATCCCTTACATTCAATAATTGTACCAATTATAAGAGTTTAAGAATGAAATGCCCTCCATCCAAGATCTTTCCTGTGTATAAATTATTGATTCCATGTCGAGAAAGAACACCCTCTGTCAGGTTTAAAAGGGGATGGAATGCAGTAAACATTAGAAAAATATCAATATAATGGGAGAGCGAGTCGATCCGTTGACCGTAGCACACGCAGGACAAAACCTCAACCCGCCTCCCTAACCTAAACCATGCGGTCGCCTTCCGGCAGAAAGCTATTGAGAGTCAGGTTGTCTCCTCCGTCGTCGTCGCTGTCCTCCGGGCCGGTCAGCAGCGTTCGGCGGCCCTCCAGGTGTGCGCGGCGGCTGCCGGTGCCGTTGTGGCTGGTCATCATGGTGGAGAGGCACACCATCTCCGTCCCTCGCTGGCCGCCCAAGCTGTACTTCCGGGACGACAGCTTGGCGCAGAGCACCATTGTGCACACGAAGAAGACGGTCAGCACGGCGGCCAGCAGGCCGATGGCGACGAGGCACTGGCTGACCACGCCGCTCGGGCTGCTGGCGCATGCCGGGACCCCGGGCTGAGGGGGGGCCGTCCCGTTTTTTGAGGAGGGAGTAGGACAGGGTTGCCTGGTTACCGGCACTGTACTCGGCGTCGGCGTCGTGGTTCCGCCGGGAACCGCTGATGAATTGGTAGGGAGGGTGGGGATGATGGACCGTGTGGCGTTTCTCCTCGTACCGTTGGTAGAGGAGGCCGGGGGAGTGGAGTGCTCTCCTGGTGGGACGCTTGTTCTGGTACCGTTAGTATGGGGTGTGACGGTGGCGATCGTACCGTTGGTAGGGGAAGACCCCGTGTTTGGGCGTACTGCTGGTGTGGTAGGGGGTGTGACGGTGGTGATCGTACCGTTGGTAGGGGAAGACCCCGTGTTTGGGCGTACTGCTGGTGTGGTAGGGGGTGTGACGGTGGCGATCGTACCGTTGGTAGAGGAGGCCCCCGTGTTGGAGCGCTCTCCTGGTGCGGGGGTGTTTCTCGTACCGTTGTTAGAGGAGGCAGAAAACAGGGTCTGGTTTGTAGAAGGAGGCACAGTGGAGTTGATGGTGGTGTGTAGCCCCTGCGGTTCAGCAGGAAGGGAAGTCTTGTTCGCCCCTCCATCTGTAGGAGAGGTTTGGTTGTCGGGGCTGCTGACGGTGTAGCGACACTCCACCGCGAGCAAGAGGAAGACGCTCCAAACCCCGAGCCGAAGCATCCTGATGTTGAACGACCCCATGGCTCAGTGAGAAGTCTGCTGAAGAACACAGCCACGAGTATCAGAAGTCAATATATACACACTATACAAGTTCAGATCTGCACTGTTCTCATCAAATGCTTAAAATGTGCTGACAGAATTGATTGAGACTTGATGTCACTTCTAGGAGCCGTATCATCGTATATTGAAAACGTATTTTTCCTAAGCCCATTGACTTTAGGTCGTAGGTATGTGTAAAAATGTCGCAATTAGAAGAGATTGTGACACAAGTTTCAAAACCAAAGAAAAATACTTCTCGTTGGTACATTAGTTCCATAATGCATTTGCTGCATTGCAACATGCTCTGGCATGTTGCAATGCAGCAAATGACAATCCAAAATGAAAAAGGGGAAACTAATTTGGAAACTCATAAAACCCCTTGCTTGAATTATTTTTCTCTTTCATTTGGGAAAACCATGAAGTGAAACACTCACCATTATGAGGAAGGACCATGAGGCAGCTCGGCAACAGCAAACTGGTTTCAGATATCCAGAGACATCCTGTTTTTGGTGGCAGTTGATTGTAGAAATGCCTGGTATAGGAAATAGGAAGTGTTGAGTTAAGCAGTAATATGTGCTGGGCAGTCAGAGAGCACTCACAAACACACGCCTAAAGTAGCCATTTGAAAAAGCGGGCCGATTAACTTAAACCAGCCAGAAAATAAACAAGACTAAAAGTCTGCTTTGTTTGCAGAAAAACATCATCGGACTAAATAAAACCACAACATAAGAGATACAGAAAACAATAATGCACACAACTCATAGCTACTCCCTTTGTCATAACCAGTTGATGAAAGAGGATTCAAATGTTCCTTACCTGAATCTGTGATAGTTAGCAGAGCACTGATGGTGCACACTGCCTAGAATAATCAAGCTTGTTCTCAAGAAGTCTGCTACTTGTGGTGTGAGTTGGGTGTGTGCTTTCCTATAGCAGGAAGCAGTCACCCACTGGTTTCAACGTACACGCGTGCAACGGTCAACATACAAGATGAAATACACAAGTGAAAACCTGGTGTCGTTGCACTTCCTGAAAGCTTTTTGTGGTCTTGTATACTTGCCATGAAGAACAAGAGCAATTTCTTTTCCCCAGGTGTACAATCTTTATTGTGTGAACAGAATATTATCAGGGAGTCAGGGGATGAAACAAGAGCTGAGGGAGTGCTTCCTTCCCCAACACTGAAGAGGATTGACAAGAGGCTCCATCAACACGTACACATCAACATTTACACCAGAGAGAGAGGGAGAGTGATGCAGTGCTATAAGGCAGTCCCGCTCCCACCCCCCTCTCCCCTCCAATCCAAAACTCCAAAACAAAACAAAAAATTCCTACAAGAGCTAAATTGTTTCAGAAACACTTTATTTCGCAGGGACCACCTATTTAAAAACACAATCAAATGGGCATAAGGGGACATTTTAAAATCAATCGTCGTGTAAATGGTTCTGTGTTTGGAAAAGGGCAGGAATGTACAACGGGAGAAACAAAAATAAGTAAAAACAGTGCATTTAAAACCACGTACAATTCAAATTTGGCAACGCAAAGAAAAACAAAAAGTATGGTAATACTGATGTCTACATAATAATACATACTAGCACCAGAATGTTCCGTAACCGCACAAAAAAAAAAATACACATACACAGAAAAACAGCAACTCTTCAAATGTGTTCATCCATAGTAAAAAGTGGACCTGAATCAAACAGTTTTATCTCCCGTGTTTGAGGACCAACGAGGGAGCGTGACGTGTCATGGGAAAGAAACGAAAAAAAAAAACGATAGACGCCATCTTGGAATGAGAGCTTGGTCTGATCCCAGGGGAGGGGGAGGGGGAGGGTGGGGGAATGAAGCCCAATTGATTTCACCCTTTCGGCCCTGGCTCGGCCCACCTCGTCTCGTCTCCCGCCGACGCCCCCGCGCCCATGGCACGGCCCCAGGGGGAGGGGGGGGCTGATCACATGGCCACCTTGGCGATCTGCTCCTCCAGCTTGGCGATGCGCCGGTCTTGCAGGATCACGCGGTCCCTGAGCGACTTGAACTCCCGCAGCACCTCCTCCAGCTTGTCCTCCCCCTTCTGCAACACGGGACACAGCAACGGGACAGAGGGGGAGTGTTACGGGATTATGGCTGCATGGGGGAATGCCATCGTTCTTAAAAATTAGGAAAAAACCCTTTTTGATGTGTGGTTCTGTATGAACCACACATCATCCATATGAATATACACTCACTATGGGGGTGGATTGTGGGGCCTGGGGTCCAGGGGTCTTCTGGGGAGCGGAAGGGTTTGGCGACACCTTCAGCTCCCGGTTCTTCGTGGCGACATAGCCGTTCTTCAGCGAGATCAGGATGGGGTTGCCGTTCTTCCCGGCCCACCACTCCTCCGCCTCCACGGCGGGGTCCGGGCCGGCCGTGTCCGGGTACAGGTCGTCCTGGAACAAGTCGGACTGGGGACCAAAGCCACACCAGCCAGAAGGGAACAGGCAGGATATCCCGTTATAGAAGAACCGAATAATCGTCAATTCAGTGCAGGATGTGAAAAGTATAAATAAATGACCGCTTTACCTTCCGGGGCACAGTCATGATGATGGGTTCACACTTCCTCTCATGCAATTTATAAAACCTGACGAGAGAGAATTTTTTTTTTTTTTTTAGGAATATAAAAAAAGCTCCAAAATGCATCAGAAACAGATACAATGTTGCCAGCAATTCAGTTCAAATATTCTCTTATAATGTAATTCATAAAACCTGAAGAGGTTTATTTATACATAAATAAATATAGCATCTCAGATTAATCGACAATCTAATGAAAATGGTTTTACAACGGCAAGACATGAGCTGCACGACCAGATGAGCATGACTGCCCTCTGCTGGCGAGGCAAGCGCAATGTCACACCGAGCGTACCTAGCAATTTCACATTTGTTGACGTCGAGGCCTCTCTTTGGCATGTAGCCCATCCCCCGCTGAGGCTCCTTGGACGAGAAGGTGTTGAGGTAGTGCACGTACGGCGACTCGTCCGTGATCTCAAAGTACCGAATGCTGCTGTCCCCCTGGAGGAACGGGATTGGAAAACACACAGAGCGAATCAATTAGATGCGTGCACGATACCATGAGTGTATATAGTGTACTAAGCATGGATGGCCCCAGTGGGAATCGAACCCCTAACCCTGGCGTCGTGGATGCCATGCTCAAGTGGAGTCAATTGGGACCATCAGAGAGTTGCACTACACAGTAAGAAATGTTTTATTTTGTTCATAGCTTTGCTCACCTTTCCGCACAAGTACACGATGTTGGTGTCCGGGTCGTAAAACGGCAGAAGAATGCCGTTGCTGGAGTCCATCTCCTGGACGTTTATGGGCTCGTCCATGTTATCCTGAGGACAGATGGTTTGGGAAAGGTGAACGTTAGGAATGCCATGAGTCCGTTTGTACCGTTTAGGAGACCCTTTCAGCCGGAAACAGTTCATGGTTATGAATGAGCAGAAAGGAGTGAGGCTGCTGGATCATTGAGTACAATTAAGACATCCGTGTTTAAATCTGCCGCCCATTTACACTTTTCAGGCCCCATTTTACTCTCCCACACAGATACTCAATCATGCACACACAAACAAATGCATTCTTTGGGAAGCAACCTACAGTTCTCCAGAGAGCCAGCTGGCGCTCGCTCATGCGGCTGAATCCAGTGGTGAAGATGCTGCCGTCTGCCAGGAAGATGGCTCTCATTGGTCGAGCTCCCTCGTGGGCCTTTTCCTTCTCCTGGAACCGATCGGTTGAACACGTCAGGGGTAGGACTGATTTAAGGGGAACTTATTTACTTTAGATATGTTTGCCAAACGAAAGGCCCAATAAGAGATCAGATTTAATAATAATTGTTCTTATTTGCAGCGATTAACAAAATATTCGATACACCTTAGAGGACTATAAAACCAAAGTAATCTGCTAAAAATCATGAAATAAAACAATGCGTCAGTGATAATAATTTCACCTCTACAATGATTCAGTTTGAAGTTGTTTTGTATGCGACTTAAGGGTAACCGCATACTAAACAGTGAAACAATGCCCCATTCCTAAATTAAGGCAGTTAAAAGAAACAAACTAAACTTACTATAGCTAAATCACCAAAACTAAAAATACTTTAACAACACTTAAAGCGCTGCCGGCAAGATCGGCTTTCAGTCGAAGTCCCTGTCGGCGTTCTCCAGACTCACCACGATGATCTTCCCCTTGCGCGGGTCGATGACGCGCACCGTCTTGTCCTTGCAGGCGGTGCAGATCAGGCTGCCGCTGCGGCTCCAGCAGGCGCTGAAGATCACGTCGGGGTGCATGTCGTCCAGACGCACCAGGGCCTCGCCCGTCCCCACGTTCCAGATCACCACCTGGTTGTCACAGCCTGGGGGGGCGGTTTGCTTTAGTTATTAGTAAGCCACTGGGGAAAGTTGACTTTAAAGTTAAAGGTGCAGTGTAGTGTGTGGCCTCTAGTGGTGAGGGTGCAGAATGCAACCGACTGAATACATTGCAATAAACACTATTACTGTACCTACCCATACGAGCCCTGACTAGTTATGAGTATCTACAGACAAGGGAACATTTAACCAACAACGAGAGACAAAACACCACGTTGTTTTTCAAGCACTTATCTTGGAACGGCACACTTTTTAGTGACTGTTGGAAACCATAAGAAACCATTTTCTTCAGTCAGGGGCCTTCAAGTGCTAGATGTGCTGGGGCTTGTGTTGCGTGTCATGACGTACCTGCGCTAAGGAGGACATTACGAGCCGTGGGGTGCCAGGTCACGATGCCCACCCTCTTGGAGTGGCCCTCCAGGACCACAGCCGGCTGTGACAGAGGTTCCTCCAGGCCATTCTCAGGTATCTGCCACACCTGGGGGACGGGGAGACGGTTGCGTGAATAACTTAAACGTTGAGGAAAGAGGATGACTGGATAATGTATGGGGGAGGGGTATTTCCCAGGTAAAATAGTATTCAGCACAGTAGGGTAACTAGAGTAAATATAGGAGTTACTAAAGATAAAAAGGAACCCATTCCAGGAACTCCTTCCTTACCATGACCTTGCAGTCTTCAGAGCCGCTGGCGATGACCAGGTCGTTGTGAGGACACCAGTCGATGTCCAGCACGGGGCCCGTGTGACCGCACACGGTTGGGTAGGTCTTGTCTATGCGACCCGTCTGGAACACAGCACACAGGGCTTAGACTGAGACAGTCAAATTACAAATGGCGGACTTGGGATTCCTTCGAAGAGAGGAATTCAAATCACATCCTTTTTCTGGTAACATAATACATTCGTTTTTTTCGCCATTTAGGTTATTCGGTCCGGTTGTCATTTGATTGAACATTTATTTGTCTACAACAGACACTATACATTACAATGACACTATGGGTTGACAGAAAGGCCACACGACACCCCAGTTCTGAGTTAGGATCAATAAGTGAAATCAGAGGAGCCTCTGTCTAACAAGACCAATATAATCTCTCCTTCATTTGGCCTTCATTGATAATCAATGGAAATTCCCCACAATCAATTTTAGCAGAGATGTTGGCTGTGTCCGTGTCGGCTGACTTGGTGGGTATTGAATTCTAACACCAAGCAAACGTTCAGTCCAATGGACGACGCATAGCAGCAACGGTTATGAAAAAAGGCTACCCGACTTATTTCCCCCCCCCCCATCCTTCACTACAATGGCTGACAATCTTTCACTTTGCATTAGTATAGCCCCCCTGGTCTAAGGCAAGGTCTTCCTTCTGCCACGGGTACATCACATTGTTAGAGAGGGTAGCACCCTGTCACTTTGGCTTATATTAGCAGTTAACTCAACGTTTTCACAATTTGTATATACAGACCCCAACCTTGGGTAGCATGGCACATGCAAATTACGTTGAAATGGCCTCTAGACACCGTAGAGATGAAGCCTTTATTCATCACAAGTAGTGCCGTCACCATTTCGATCATGACGCTCCAGCACCGCGACTTGGCCAACGTTATATTACGTGACGGCCTTTTCTTCCGAAAGCTCACCTTCTGTAGCGGGAGCACGAGGAAGGCTCCGCCCCCGCTGGCATCGATGATGATGGCCACAAACTTGGGGTTGACGGCGCAGAAGGAGGAGTCCCACGTCACCCGGGAGACGCGGATGTCGTCGTAGATCTGGTCGTTCCGCACCGCCTGGCCGAACACATGCCGGAACTTGCTCTGTCGCACAACGCGCCTCAACATATCTGGAGGAGCAGAGGAGGATGTTGTCCGTTAGGGAGCGTGGTCTCATGACCCGTTCTGCTTGGGGTCGTGTTTATCAGTTGCTGAGGAATGACATCATGGTCGCTGAAAAGTGTCATGAGGAAGTGGACTAAAAAAGGTTATCAAGTTATTTATAGTGGGGTCAATATTATACAGTATATATCAGCAATATGCTGACTTTACCGGACATCCCTCTTGGGCTTTTAAAGTCAGATTGGTAGAGTTTGATTACAGACCGTTTGATTTTTACAGTCGCTTGGTTGTTTTTAAAAAATAATAATATGAGGAGTAATTTAGTAGCTGAGATTTTACTTATACATTAACCTTATAAAGTGCATGTTATCAATCAACCCATGGATGTTAGGGTATGGGTATAGATTAAGACCATTTAGGCAAGCTGGATGTTACATAAATAAACAGTTAAGGTCATTAACCATGCAATGTGAACCTTTTCCCCCTCTTTGTTAGGAGGCTATGAACATGCCGCTACGGGGCAGAACATCTGAGATTCAAGTCAGGCTGCACAACACAAGATCAGATTACGGGCCGACCGCATGAATCACAGACATGTGGAAAAATGTGCACAGCCTCAAAAAACGAAAAAAACAAAACCAAAAATTAGAGCTAATTCAACTCTCATGAATTGCTTTTCTTGCATAAGCCGATGATATGCTCCAAGAAGCAAAACGTCTGCTGAGTTTCACCTCTGGTTGTTGATATGTATATCCAAAGATGTACTTCTATTGACATTTGATGAGGAGGAGGGGGGTGACCTCATATCCTCACATGACAGAGAAGATGGCCGAACACAATGTTCTATGCAGCTTCCTACAGTAGAAGCTCTGCCTCTACAGCCAAAACCCTAGGAAAAAAAACACTCCTCCACTAGACCCTGTAGTCCTACCACACTGACCCACTTTCTCCCCCTCAACCCTCCCGACTGGTTTGCATTAGGCCTACCACCTGGTATTCAGAGTGAACCTCATACTGATGGCCAAAGTTGAATGGCCTTTTGATCCTTAATTGTGAGACTTTCTTACTCTGCTCGGTATGAAGGAGTTTGTAGGGCACACATCGTTGTAAGTGGTTGACCAAAGTCTTCCCAAGCCGACTAGCCTTTGTTATTAATACAAGATGTCCCCATGCTATTAGCATATTGACTGTTTTCGCTCATGTTTTGGTAATTAAATGCAGCCCCTAATATCCCTTGCAGAACAGGATGCTGGAAACCATTGGGAGAATGGTCGTAGATAAACACTTGGTTTACAATATATCCACGACCATAATCCAGCAAATGTAATGCATTCTAGTCAATCAGATAAAGAAAGGTGGACACCATTCATATCTCCATTCCGCTGCATTGCTTTGCAGCGCCTAACAGGGAGAGTGGCAATGCAATGTGCAGTCGATTGTAACACAGATAAAGGAGAAAGCCGGGTCGCAACGGAGGGGTTCCGTTTTTCTAAAAACAAAAACTACACGTACGGCTACTGGATAATGCAATATTTTTAGAGAAGTTGCATTTGTAAATGTGCCAAAGTTAAACATGCATGCATTTCATAATAGGGATGGGGAGGCACGATTTTAAAAACGATGTGATGCCACGAGTTAGCAAAGCTATCGCATCGCTAGCCGTGGACCACCAGCAGCTGCGATCTATTATGACGCAAGGGTCGTTCTCTTCATCCATGGTTTCGGGACGACGTCCAGTGACAGTGGTGAAATGCTGCTGCCGCTGCGGGAATAGGTGCGAAATACTGAGTGCAAAAAAACACCATCGAGAGGTTTCTTACCTTCTAAATCTATGCACCGTTTTCTTAACGAACGAAACAATCAATCAGAACACATGAATATGTTTGTTAAGGCGCGCCCTTCTTCAGGATGTCTCCCTTGTTTGCCCCAAGACGTCCGAGCTGCTCCGTTTCTTTCCTTTCTCCCTGCAAATGTATGAACCGGAAGCTGCGGGTGAATCGGGTGATGATTCGTGGGGCCAATGATCTTAAAAAAGCATGCCTTTCACCGCTGAGTTGTTAGCAATCCTGGCCGATGCTCAACGTTATTCTACATCCAGTCCTATACGTTGCCGCCTGGGCTCAACACATGCGCAAACGAGACACCCCCCTATTGGCATTGGAAGGAAAGGATTGGATGAAAGACTCCTTTAGTGACTGATGTTGTCTGGTTGTAGTAAATGAAACACCGCGATTGGCTGTCCGGGCCCATTCTCTGCTTTAGAGTTTACACGTTTTCCCTGTAGATCCTCCATCTACATACATACATATCAATATATGTATTCATATATATTACGTTTTATGACAATTTAGGGCTGTAGTAGCCTAGGCTACGCAAATTAACAGTATATAAATAATAACAATATAACATAAACGAATAATATTACGAAACTATACCAGTCAGAATGACTGGTATAGTCATTCTGACTTTACCATTATCTAATAGAAATCCATTTGAATCGACTGCTAATTTAGACAATGGATTGTTGGAAGGGATCCAGCCATCTGTCCTCCATGAATTACAGACTCTGAAGCAACCCTGATGGGAAACATAAACAAGTCTACCGTGAAGTCTCTGCAAAACAATGAAATTCTCTCACTTGTGAGGGATTGTAAGGGAACTAAGCTGTAAGGAATCACCTTCTACTCCAACCAGAGTAGCAATAGTTTCTTTCTCTGTTGGACATCAAGCTTCATAAGATGCCGCAAGCTTTTGTGCTGTTGTAGACGCTCATTAATTTTACAGGAGGCTGACTTGAATGTCTACCCATCATCAGTCATTGCTGAACAATAATTGGTTACTGAATATTCATAATAATAAGTTAATTCACTGTGTGTGTGTGTGTGTGTGTGTGTGTGTGTGTGTGTGTGTGTGTGTGTGTGTGTGTGTGTTTGTGTGTGTGTGTGTGTGTGTGTGTGTGTGTGTGTGTGTGTGGGTGGGTGAGTGGGGTGGGTGGGTGTGTGCGGGTGTTTGTGTGTGCGGGTGTTTGTTTGAGTCAGTGAGTCAGTGAGAGAGAGAGAGAGAGAGAGAGAGAGAGAGAGAGAGAGAGAGAGAGAGAGAGAGAGAGAGAGAGAGAGAGAGAGAGAGAGAGAGAGAGAGAGAGAGAGGGATATGTAGAGAGGGAGATAGAGAGGGTGTTAATGAGAGAGTGGAAGTAGTGAGAGAGACAGAAGGAGGGTGGGATAGAGAGATAGGTAGGGAGAATGAGAGAGAGAGAGACAGAGTCAGAGAGAGCAGGAGAGCGAGAGAGAGGGCATGAGAGAGAATAATAAGTGTAAGATTGATATAGAGAGGGTGAGAGCGAGGGTGATTATGAGAGAGAGAGTGGAGGTAGTGAGAGAGAGGGACAGAAGGAGGATCGGATAGTGGGAGAGGATGATAATTAGAGAGAGAGAGGTAAGGAGAGGGAAAGTTAACCAAAGAGAGCAAGTGAGAGGGAGAAGTAGTGAGAAGGTAGTGGAAAGGTAGTGAGAGAGAGGTAGGCAGAGAGAGAAAGAGAGAAAGAGAGAGAGAGGGCCTGAGAGAGAATAATAATATAAAAGATCAAGTCAGGCATTACCCTTCTTCTGTGGTGGGTTCACTTCGGACGGCCTCTCCACGGGTCTCTTGGGTTTCTTGGGCACATCGAAGGTGTCCTTCATCTGGGACACTTTGGTGCTCTGGCTGTGCTCCGCCACTGCCGGCGGAGGCCGCCCACCTCCGTCCGGCCTCGATCCGCCCGGTCTCCGGCGTCCTTGGTGAAGCTGGTTGGTCTCTTTGATGAGCTCCGCCACGGGCTTGTAGGAGCTCCCCTTGTCCTCGGGCTCCGCATCCACCCGTGGCGGCACGATGCCCTCAACGGTCCTGCGGCGGTCTCTGGACCTCTGGACCTGTGGGACGTCACGCCCAGGCTCAGGCTCCACGCCCCGTCTGCCCGAGACCACCGGCAGCCTCGATGGCGGTGCTTCTTCATCCTCGGTAGGTTCAGGATGCGTCGGCGTCTCTGGGGGGGTGAGCGGCCTCCGGGGTGCCCTCCGTGCGGGACGAGGCGGAGGAGAAGGAGACCCATCGTCTCTTTGCCACCTGTCCTCTAACATCTCTTTTTGCAGCATGTCGATGTTCCTCAGCTCGCAGTCTGGGGACAGCTTCTCCATACGACTGCAGTAGTCGAAATTGATCATGTCTCTGAACTTATCGTTGATTTTCCGCAGCCTTTGGCGTCTTCCGGGTTCAGGGTGGCAGTCGATGGATTGGCGTTGCGCGTCGGACGGCATGGTGTACGTGCCCATGTCGTCCCAAAACAAGGCCATATCCTGATTGGTCACCACGTCCCGCGGAGCCATGCCCGTGTTGAAGTCCACCGTGTGCCTCCGCTTCACCTTCTCGTCCTTATCCGCGTGGCTCCTGCCTCTCCTCTTGACCTCGCTGGTGTTCAGCTGGGCCATGCGGAGCTTGATAAGGGAATTCTTAGGTTTCTTGGGAACGGGGGGAGGCGGGCCTTTCGCTCTGGCCTTCTCTCTTATCTCGTCTTGCGAGTCAAGTGAGGTGTCTGCATCCACTGGTGTTATCACTAAACCGTTCTTATCAACGACTGTCGGACGCAGCTCGTGAACGGAAGGTGGCTCGGTCACCATTGCAGAGAATACAACAATGTGGCCCTCCTTCTTCAAGCTGGCTGTCTGTATCTGCTCAGTCCAGTTCCCATCACAGTGCCCTGGTAGTGGACATTCAGTGAGATGGCCTGGTTTGGATGAGGATGTAGGATGGCCTGATGCTTGTGATACAGAACAGCTGTTGCACTGAGCCATAGGAGGGTGAGGGTCGGCTCTACATGGCCGAGGCTCATCGCTTACCTCCTGTTCTCTTTCCCTCCTGCACAAACTCATGCTCCCCTGAACGCCCTCTTTGGCTCTCTTCGAGACGGCATCCCCAAACGAGCTCCTCACGCACCGATTGCTTCCCTCGTGTTGTTGCTTGGTTCTACCGTACGACTGATGACTGTTGCCTCTTTTCTGCTGAGCTTCGCACAAAGAAACCTCCAAACTTTCCGAGTGGCCTTTAGACTTCTCTGTGGATGCGTGTCTAATTTCCCCATCCTGATCCGAGGAGTCAGTGCTTTTGAATTGAGCTATAGTGTTTTCCATATCGTTGGAACTCTGCCTGTGGGTTCTGGCCAACCCCCCTTGCATCTCTGAAGCTAGTCCCTGGTTGTGGATTGTTGGGCCCTGCTGTGTGCTGCATGGTGTATCTCCTCCACCACCATGTTTCTGAACATGGCCAGCTCTAGTATTATTGGCCCTCTCCGTCTGACACCCGATGCCCATCTCTTCAGACGAATTTAGCTCCATTACGGACCGTGAGGTCAGGCATGTAACATTTTCCGCCATACAGTTGACCGCGGTCGAAATAGTGTCAGATCCCAGACTTTTACTTCCGTCCCCATCACCTGTTCTGTGTAGCGTGTTTCCGTTGGATTTTTCAGCCCACCTCTGGGAATGACCGGATTTTAATCCACCTGCTTGTGGAAGTCCATTCTCTTCCACTTTTGAAGGAGCCGACTCAATTTGTGAATCGGCTTGGTGACTCTCCGGTCCGCTGTCATCGCTACAATCACTCTCACATTTCCCATCAGATGTAAACCGAATATCATCCTTCTCCAAAACCACAAAGTCCTCCTCGTTAGCATGGTCAGCGGAAGCGCTTGGATCCTTCTTGTGCATCCTGCGGGTCAGACCCCTGGCTCCCATGGTGCCATGGTGGGTTTCCCCCTGCTCCTCCATTTCAATTCTGGTGGTCCCCGCTCTGGCAATAGCCAAATCTACAGTGGTCCGCGCTTTCCTTCCCGCAGTCCACCCCAAATGTTGCGCTGTATCCACTGGACGTAAAGCAGTGACGGTCCCCCGTGCTGCTGGTGACAAGGCAGGACCTTCTCTGACCCCACCCTCATGAACTCCTCTAGCTTTGAAAGAAAGGTTCTCCCCGTGAGCTGGAATAGATTTCATTGGCTCCCTGCTTTGGGGGTCTATTCTTGCAATAGGGGCTATGAACTCGGCCTGCTCAATGGCTAGGTTACTGACACTGATCCCGCAAGTGTGGCCCGGAGACGCCCCACGACCGTTGTTGCCCTCTGCCTGACTTGCGGCCTCTTCTCCTCCTTCTTCCTCTGCGTGCAACGATGGTTCTGTTTCCCCCGAATGCTCCAGACTGTCTGAAACAGCCGCGGGCCGCCCCTCTCTCGCCAGCCCCTTGTCCAGTTTCTGCCCCATTGGGGTGGATGATGCGGCTGCTGCTACGTTCTCTGCTCACTGTTAGAAAAGGAGAAAGACAAGTGGAAGAATGAACATTAGTGTTTTTCATAAAACATTAACATGCGCAGTGGGATATCGAGAATACTATGTTCTTTCAAATAAACCTAATTATCGACTTTACCTCAAAATAATATCAATTAAATAATATCTTTTAATATTCTTTTTCAATATTCAAAGGCTAAATTGGTAAAACTCGTTTAATTTGTTCCTGTACAGGTCTCTCACTTTCCCTCTCCACACCATCCTCTTTATCTCTTCCAATTCTGGCCTGGTGGAATGTGGTGGCGGCTAAAATTAACGCTGGTCTGATGACCCACCCCCAGTGAGTCACACTGCCAAAACAGAACCACGACAAGTGGAAAATAATAGACCAATCCTCAGGTGCCAAGGTCGTATTTTATCCTGATTTCCATCCCCACAAATACCGCTAGACTAAACAACACCAAATAACGTGTCCTTTTAAGGGTGCAAAAGTGAATACGTTTCACAACTCGTATCTAAACTCATCCTGTAACATAATCAGAGCTAGTCTGGTCCAGGGCATCATGCAATCCCAATCACTGCTTTGAGGATCAGGGCGGTCCCTCCTGTTTCCGACTCTTTTAATTGGCTGAGTGCTTGTGATTGTTTTGTTTACTGGGGACTGAAGAAATACTGAATGCCTGGAACACTGAATCCGAGTCACAAGATAGGTTTCTTTTGGCCGGATTGTCCTCTGGTCTCAGACTTGTTGAGAGGATTCTCTTGCAACATGATTCATGGTTGACGAGTGATCATAGAGGAAAAAAGATTCCCAGGCTTAAGACTGGTATGGAGTAGATTAAACCCCTAGGTACTAAATGTTCTAATGTTAGTTGTATGGAGCAACACAACCGCGTCTCCAAATAAACAGTCACCAGTTAGGTTGACTTCAGTGTACCACCGTTTGAGACAGACAGTGATCAGGAAGCAAGGGCTAAACATTCTTTGTGGATTACAAAGAATATTATAACAAGGATTATTATAATTATGAGAATTGATCTTGTCTGTTTGGCTCTTTTTTGGTCCAGAAAATCAATAACAAAAAATCTTTGAAAAGCTGTACGATTGAATCGAAATGATCTTCTCTCCTCTGTCCAGTAAAACCCACATTCCATGTTGAGTGCCATTTTCTGAATGGAGACATCACTTTCTCTCAAAGTTATGTTAAATCGTGTTTAAGATTTGAAGCAGGGTTTTACAGTCAGCAGGTCAGAAGGTCATATGTTAACCTACTTCTATTTTATTGATTCAGCTTTCTTTATTTCAATTGGACAGCCAGGGTCGTAAATGGTGAACACCCTCCGACTAAAAATAGATCAAGTGTTTGCATCTGGTATCTCGATGACATCATTACAGTATGCCACGAGCCATGCAGGCCGGACTCACGGCTCACCCTATCTAACGGTTATTTTCGGATGGATCTCTTCATGCTCTTACAATGGGCACAGCTGTGCATTTGGGAGGCAATGGCATTTCTGATCATCTCTCTCTCTCTCTCTCTCTCTCTCTCTCTCTCTCTCTCTCTCTTTTAACCCTCCCCTCTACACTCCCTCAACCATCATGTGCACATTTATAGGAGACTTGTGACTTAGTGCATGAACTATTAGCCACGCCAAGGTTATCTTTCTTCAGAGGCTAAAAACAACAACGCCGCCACTTTGGAGGGGGACTTGTTAGGTCTGAGTACAGCTCACAGGCAAATGACAGAGGCTGAAGAGGAGATATGCAGATGCTGGGTTCAGCTGGGCATTAAAATTGTTGCACAAGATCGTGTGCTCTGAGATATCGATGCAAATCAGTGTGCCGGGAGGCAATTGAGTTTGAAAACATAAAATAAGAGTAAGAGTTGGACCATACTGCAACATATATTCCTAAAATCTAATATGTGAAATATATTGTGTCACAGTATTTTGCATTATATTCTATTTTGCATTAAGTGGAACACAGAATAAGAGTTGGATATCTTCTCCCTGAAGATCAAAACTGACCCTTTAAAACATAAAGCGACAATAGAAAACTAATTCTGAAAGATGCAACTCAACCTCATTATCAACAGAGTTAAACCCTCCATAAGAATGCTACATTGAAGCTCATAAGAGTCTAATTGAGTTGAAAAATTATTTTCTAAGCCACTAATTGTAATGCTCTTGCAAAAAATTGCATCACATAAAACTCAAGCATATGACTTCACTTGTATCCTACACATAGGTCAAATACATCTCCTTAACTTTCCATCATGTTTGCAATTTATCCAACCATAACATTTAAAATCCCTCAATATATATCCCTCAATAAATGATATCCTTACATCTTCCAATGTGGCAGAATGTTCTGAATCCTATATTCATATTAATGGTACATTCAATCGCTGTTTGTATTGATTTAAAACTGCTTACCTGTGTGGAAGGTGTGGCTGTGCTGTTCCTCTGGCCCTGCTATGGTCTTCAACTCCTGCTGCCCTGCTTTGCCATGTTTAAAGCTGCCCCGTGATGTCAGCACCACTTCATTTGACTAACTCAATAAAAGAAGCCTCATGTAATCCAGCAGACAACACTCAGAAACAGTCAGGTCCCGAGTGAGTGAGTGTGTTTGGGAGATATTGGGTTTGTGAGTAAGTGTTTTTGTGAGTGATTTTGCTGTGAGTACCGTACTTGTGTTTGTGAGTGAGTGTGTTTGTGAGCAATTGTGTTTGTGAGTGAATGTGTCTGTGAGAGAGTGTGTTTGTGAGTGAGTGTGTTTGAATACCTTTAAACGAGTCTTTATCCGTTTCATGGGACTTATATACTTTAGATTTCATGCGTTGTTTTCTTTACTTTAAAACAGTTCATGTCGACACTTCATAGCAAAAGGTACAATTTATTAAAATGTTAAACTTTGTCCTTCACTCGTCCAGTTCAAAGGTCAAATAGTAACCAATGTTGTGCAAATTATTAAATTACTGATGTCTAAATTTGTTCTCCTTCAGTCATTTTTATTAACATTTGCATTAACTGTATTTTAAAAGAAACAAAAACACATACTTGAACAAGGGACAGCACAGTGCACATATAAACAAACTGAATAAAAACCCTTTCTTCAACGCCTGACACAATCCACTCTAAATAAATCAAACCAAAGCATCTGTGGAAAGAAGACCGTTTTCGCACAGTCAATATCTTCCCTTCTCACATGTCCCACAAAGTGCCTTTGACCTCTGGCTTTTAATAGGATTGTCAGTAAACGCATTTCTTCCTAGTAAAGGCCTATGAAGGAATATAATTGGGGACATTCTGAATGAGGCCCAAAATACATATCTCCCCGTTCAAGATCTGCACCACATCATGAACACAGATCTAATTAATACTCTTTAATTAATTAAAAACTTGCTTACAGACCATAGCTTTTCAACCGATCTTTCTGACTTCTGAGGCCATGTGCCATCGACATAATCGTTGCAATTACAAACCAATGTAATGTTCGGGCCAGAACAATGCCTCACAATTTTTACATTTTTACAATATCAAACAGATACAATACTGATAGAGGCTATTCATAAATTGCAAGTGTTCCAAATACATGTGCGCACGTTGTATGATCCAGGGTTGTGTTTGCATACAGCAGTCGAGATGAACACTGTGAGGACGTAGCGGGGTGGTTTTGAGGGGTTGAGAGAGCAAGAGAAGGACAGTCACAGCATTCACAACCACTCTAGGAAGCCTGTGGTGCAACGTAATAGCATTAAGGTCAAGGTTAAGGCACTTAAATACTAACCCAACACAAAAAACATCTCATTTACGGAACCCACGAAACAGCAGCAACCCGTGAACAACCCTTCACTCAGGAGAAAGGTTTTGGATAACCCATTCATAAATATGAATTAAATGAAGTCGCAGCAGAGTAGGCCGATAGCTTACAGCTCCGCATAATTACATGGATGATCAGAGGATAGGCTCAAAAGTATCAAACCTGGCCCCAAAATAGGTGACTTATTCAACTTATCTCATTCAAGTCACAACAATAAATTGTAGCAGTAGCAGGGGGTATTAAACGCAAACGATAAGTATCACGGCAGAACTTATACTTAGAAACTGTGCTTTCAGTAAACCTTCTTACTGTGCATGGATAACCCCTATCTCATGAATCCCAGAGAGCTCAGGCGTTACATCTTCTGTTTTGATTTGAACTGCTTATTTAAAAAATGTGTTTGATATTGATTTCCTTCAGCCATCTTGTTTAAACACATGTTTCAACACTCCTGCTTGTGGTTAATAAGTTGCCTATTGCATGTTTTATTATGAAGTGATTGACAATATCTCAAAACAAACATGGTATATAGTTTCTAGAAATATTAAAAAGAGACATTATTTTTAAACCCCTTGTCTAATAATGTACATTTGAAGTACATTATGCAAGCATTGATAAATCAAATTTGACAATATTTGAAAATGATTAAGTTGAAATTTACATTCCCTTCAACAAAGAGCATAAAATAGGAAATACCTGTTAAATACTTAAATAATCGTATTTATTCATCACCTTCATATCCTCTCCAAAGACCACAGCATGCATATGATGCAAGGATATAAGTGAATATCAAGGTGTACAAAAGAAATATGATGAGGATCATCATGGCGTGCTCACTACTGAATTAACATCTGGGATATGGCGACATGACAATAGTCAATATTTCAATTAGGAAAAAAAATCCACTTCAACGTGAAGTGAAGCCAACTTTCTCAAGCAGCTTTCCCCCATAAGTATATCCTACTTAGGAGAGGTAACACGACTCGCGGCATTCAAGAGTCCCGATATACCCGATATAAGAGTGGCGAGTTCGCCACTCTTCCATCGCCTCAGTGTGTGTAGGGCGCTCAGATGAACGAGTCAACCACTCCCACATGTCCCACAATGCACTGCTCACTGCAAATCGGTCGACAATATCACATGAAGGATTACGTCCCCTGTTTCCCCCCCGGGCGGGGCCCGCACGACAGTGTGTTCGATAGCCTACAGACCAATTTGGATTTATTTTCAAGTTTATCGGGTTTTTGGCGTACCACGCGATCACAGTTGATGCATCGACGGACGGAGCCGCCTGAGAGCCACACAGAAAGCTTAGACACAAGAGGACCTTTGTCGAATGGTTGACATCTCATGGAGAAGGATGAGGGCGTCCGGGAATGACTAGATGATCACAGATCACTGGAGATGCTGGGATGGACTCGCAGTTCAACGCCCCTCCTTGAGCTCCTACACAGAATTTGGACTACTTATTTTTTCAACGTTTTGTACACCGTATACGTATCCGGTATACAGCCAGAAATGTTCAGCCTCTTTGTCGTCGTGGGGCGGCCAAGGAAACGCTCTCATCCGCTATCAAAGTTTTGAGAAAAAGTGTCTCTTCAAGGTGGCAACGTGCACACCCACACGCTCACACCCAGTGGGCTCTACTTGACGAGGGAACAAGACAGGGAGCCGTCCTGGAGGGCGGAGCGCGCCGCTGACCCCACACACACAAGCCGGTCGCCAGCCAGCTCCGTGCGGCCTGAACCTCCCTCCTCCCCCTCGTACTGGATCTCCTGTGTTCCGTCGGGGACCTCCGGCCGGGACGACGCGTCTGCGGCAGACGCCGATGCTGCTGCTGCTGCTGCCGTTGCCGGGGAAACGCAGACGCCCTGGACGCACGTGGCGCATCTGCAGCGATGGCCGCACGGCAGGGTGCAGCTGACGGAGATGGGCGCGGCGGCGGAGGAAGAGGTGGTGGGGGTGGTGGTGGTGGTGGTGGTGGTGGTGGTGGTCCCGGGGGGGTCCAGCGTGATGGAGGGCACGGCGCCGTGGCGGGAGGTGTAGAGGCGGTGGGTGCGCCCCGCCCCGGGCCGGTCGCACAGCCAGCCCTGGGGGAGGCGCAGGCACTCGGCGCACGACTGGTAGGACGGCTTCACCTTGAAGGGGTTCTGGGAGCCCAGGCTGTCCTGCAGCCCCCAGGGTGGCGGGGGCGGGGGAGGAGAGAGAACACGCAGTCAGCCACAGGGTGAATAACGTGGAGGTTGTGTGCGTGTTCATAGGGCTGTTGCTTGTAGTACTCTAACCAGTGTCTATTTTTGGCTCATTACAATAACAGCTCCCCCATGATGCGTTTGAATAAAAGAGAGAATAGGATACATTAAAATAGTCAGCAACAAAAAAAAGGAGGAAGGGGAGACAAGGGAAGGAGGTTATGTGGTGAAAGCCATCTTGAAAAGGTCGGTTTTGAGGGCCTGTTTGAATGAATGGAGTGGGAAGGCCCACAGGAAGGCCCTAGAACTAGCATACATAGAACCACGCAGAACCAGGACTAGCTGGGCTGTACTCACGTCGAAGGCGGCGGGGCAGCTGCGCTTGCCGGCCAGACGGTTGCTGTTATTGGTGTTGAGGTTGGCCAGGCCCAACCGGCCCTCCGACTCCTCCCCCCCCGCCGCCGCCGCCGCCGCCGCCCCGGTCCCCCGGGCCAGGGCGGCCATCTCCTCCTCCTCCTTCTGCGCCTCCTCCTCGTCCTCCTCCTCCAGGGTGCTGAACTCCAGCCGCAGCCTCACGTCCTCCATGGGGTCCAGGCGGCCGCAGGAGGTCTGCGCCGCCGTGCCCTCGCCGGCCGGCGCCAGGTGGGCCACGGGGAAGCCCTCGTCCTCCAGCAGGGCGTCGCGCTCCACGTCCTCGATCTCGATGAAGATGCGCTCCATGCCGAGCAGGGGGGGGCCCCGCACCGGCGTGGAGGGGCCGCTCTCCAGCGCCGAGTCCGACAGCCGCCGGAAGTAGTAGTTGTAGTTGAGGGGGTCCAGGGGCTCCACCTCAAGGCTCATGCCGCTGGAGCAGCCCCACGCCTCCTCCTCCTCCTGGGAGGAGCTGGTGAGCACGGGGGTCTCCTCCCCCGAGACCTCCAGGGCGTCGCCGGCGCCCGACGCCTGCCCGTCGTCGGAGGTCTCCGGGTCCGTCTCTGACCGCCAGCCCTTGTTGCGCCGCTGCTTGCTTTGGGCGGGAAGAAAAGGGTCAGCTGATTCATTTGTACGCTTGGGATGTGAGATGTTGCTGTTTTGTTGACTCAAACGTCAGGCTGAAGAGGTTGAATCTGGTGTAGTCCAAGCAGCTGTCGATGAAGGTGCGTTTACACTGGAACCTTTATGATTACACGTTGGTGTGTGTTGTTCGAAAATAAAAGGAGCTTTCTTGAGAGGTAAACCTCATGACTGTGTCAAGTGCATTTAACATCTCTGCGTTTAGATCCATGTTGAGGTAAATCTAGACAAAGGTCCACGTGAAAAATCTGACCATTAAAGATACAACACTAGCTTTTTCCAGGAACTTTGTGTATGGAATCCTTCTGGAAAATGACCAGTGAAAGAGATCAAAAATCGGATCATTTCAAAATGTTATAATGTCATTTAAAATACCCCTACAATTAAACAATACCACATTCATATCAACCGGAAAACACTTAAAGGTCACATATTATACCACCAGGTGTGAGTGTGATGTCAGAAGAGTGTGCCTCTTCTGTAGGGATGGGCAAAATGATTATTTTCCGGGAATCAGTTCTTTCAGTTCAGTTCACTATAACGATTTGTTCGTTTGATTCGTTCGTTACGTCAGATTGCGTCATTTGACAGGGAATCTCACATCTCACATCACAATCTCCCATCGAGACGGCCCTGAGCATAATTTAAACTACATCTAAGCTCTCCGTGAAAATCCACAAGATATAGTATATTGTATAACCAAACGTCCCACCAATATTTATACCACTTGCTTACTCTCTAGATGTCATTCATGGTTTTATATTTATAATTTTTTTTTACTTTACATTTAATTCTTCATTATTCAGGCATTACAGAACTTTCATGGTCATGAATAAAAAATACGAACAGCAGTTTAATTTCTTTGTTTGTTCTTGAATTTACGTAGAATGGAACAAAGACTCCTGGGATTGGGAAATGTGTTTATCCAATAAACAGATGGAGGTCAAGTCTATTTTCGGAAATGTAGGGGGATATATGAGTGGCCCCACGTCGAATGGCATGACCCAAGATACGTCAGACAGAGAAAGCGCGCAAATTCGACGGTACCACCTTGTCATTTGTTTACCCAGGTGCCATGGCAACACCATTGCTACCTCTTATTGGCTAAATCTTTGAGAACGTTGTAGAATCAATCAGTGTAAGGTCGCGGGGAGACGAAGCTCTGTTCGTTTGTATATTTTATTTACGCAACCATATTTTTGTTTTATGTTAAAAAAAAGGAATCAAAGAACCAGTTCTCTTGTTTTGGGGAACCAGTTCTTGTCGTTCACCTTCGGGATTTGTTCGTTGTGAACGAATCGATCGCGACCGACTCATCCCTACTCTTCTGACATCACAAGTGGGCGTGTCCACCTAGATGTATAATGGATAGATGAGCAACGTTTGCTACAGTCCACGGGGTAGGCTGGTAGGCTGATCTATCCAGCACACATCTAGGTGGACACGCCCACTTGTGATGAGAGGCAGATTTCCAAAACGGCTTGCAATGGCTAATCCCACTCACACCTGGTGGTATAATGTCACCTTTAGAGTCACTTGGGAAAAGGCAGCGTGAAATGCAGTGACGTCAGGTACCCTGTCCCCACCGCGGGGGGGGGGGGGTCACGTGCTCACCTAGGGTTCAGGATCCCCTCGTACTCCGCCAGCTGCCGCATGAAGGCGGTGTTGGGCTGGGCGGCGGCGCGCTTCTGCTTGACGTAGTTGAAGGCCTCGTCCAGAGCCCAGCCGTACTCCTTCATGGCGTAGGCCACCACCGTGGCCACTGAGCGGCTCACGCCCATTTTGCAGTGCACCAGGCACTTGGAATGGTTCTTCCTGTAAGGAAGGAAGAGACGTGTGAGATCCTGTGGGTATTTTTGTGTTACGTTGCTAGGTAGATCCCGCTGTTGCAACGTCCGGCCGGTCCTGGTGAACGGAGGAACCACGCGTTGCTATTGGGTAACTTATGTTTTGCTTCGTTGTTGTGTCATGTTCTAGGAATCGGGTACAGACTGTACATTGGGCAAGCTACAGATGAATGAATGGAGTGGGCCATGAAAACAAAAGCACACACTCAGGATAAACAGAGGTCTGAAAACTATATCGAAGTGAATAAATTGATTTGGTTCGATGTTGTTATTATTGTTTTCGTTCTAATGAATACATTTCTTAATTGACAAATTAACAATATAATTATTATTCAGGTTTTTCTTTTATATACTAAAGATGAATAATTTTAATTAGCAATGAGTGCTGGAGACCCATGTCCCCTGGGGACCATTATGTCAGCTCTCACCTGGCCTTGGCGATGAAGCTGTAGGTGTCGTTCCAGTGCGCCAGCAGGTCCGTGGATTCCTCGTCGTAGACCAGCACGTTGTGGTAGGACAGCGTCCCCGGGAAGAAGTTGTCGATCTCCCGAGCAACGTTTAAGATGTACCCAACCCTTGGGAAACAGACACACACAGGCAGGCACACACTAAGTCAATGCCATTTTTCTAATCAATCTTTACACTCCTGTGAGTTGGCTTTGCTTTCATAAACTACTTTGGTGAATTGAACCTTCACCAAAATCAAACTATTAATGCTAAAGTGATCGTCAAGCACAATGCCCTTACAGGTGCAAAGATAGATCTCTGATTGTGAAACCACTTGCTTACCCACAATCTTGAAGTTCTTCTAGGTTGGAGGCGTTCCACTCTGATCCCTGTATGAACAGAAGAAAGCCGTTGAAAATGGTTACGTTGAAAAACTTTCATAGTAACAGATGCATTGCGCTGGTCAAACTTAACATAGTGCTAACAGCAGCACCTCGACAAACTAGCATAACTACGGCATTTACGTTTGGATGATGCAGCCAGTAGGGTTCTCACCAAGTAGAGGTGGTCAAAGATGAGCGTGGCTTTATCCAGTTGGCCCAAGACCAGCAGCATCTCCTTATCCATGAACTCCTTGTACTCCTTCAGGCTGCAGCTCATGTGCTGCTCCAGCAGGCTGCGGATCTGAATCACAACACCACACATGCAGACAGAGAGGAGGCATGTTTCAAATGGAAGGTTTCATCAAGCAGATTTTTTGCATAATATGGTTTCGCCCACATATGTATACCTAACAGTTATACAGTACAGTATTCAATATTTATTGATTAACCCTATTATTTTATAATGTGTTTTCTTTTTATATACAGTTCAAGGGAACTGAATTTCAGTGGTAAGAAACACGTGGATCATGGACGATGTAGGTCGTTGTGGGTCCCTCAAATGCCTTTATGTTCATTAACTTCAGACTCAGGAGCCCAGTGCTCCTCTGGGAAATAAAGTCAGCTTGGATCCCTGTGGGTGGATACATGGGGCGACCCCATGAATTACTACAACACAACACTAAAAGACTAAGACTATGTTATGTCCTGGTGCGTGTGGCAGTTGAAGCATCGCGATGGCACTACATCCGTTCAACAACAACAACGAGTATTTTGTTGCTACGTACCTCTTTAGATGTAACATTCTCCAGGTCTTGGTCCATCATGATGCTACGTAGCTTAGCTTTGATCAAACACTCCGTCCTCTCCCTTTCGGTGGGCCTGGGGTGAGCACCACAGTGCAACACACAAGCAGAATTTCAATCACGGTTTGTGTGATAGTGTGGACAAAAAATAACCCAATGTGAATCATACAATAGTTATCAAAGCATTACATCTTCAAGCCAGTCCCATTTGAACACCAACACTCAATACTACGATACAGCTCCTTTGACTTGACATCCCCAGCAGTAACACTGGTCATCATCCATCAACAGCACTCATAACGTCATAAGTGTTATTCAGTACACTCACAGCTTACTCGTGAAGACAGTTGGTCTACTGTGTTTGTCTAGGTTCTACTCCATCTGCCAATTAGTCCAATGAGTCCATGCAATAACCCTGGAATGAAGGTTTAAATGCTATCGGCCGACTATTATCTTATGAACTGATCCATGATCTGCTCTTTGAAAATGTAATAACTGTCAAATGTTTGTGAAACAAAATGTGAGCGTATGGTGTGTGTGTGTGTGTGTGTGTGTGTGTGTGTGTGTGTGTGTGTGTGTGTGCGTGCATGTATGGCATGTTTGTGCGTGAGCGTATGGTATAGTGCGTGAGCGTATGGTGTGTGTGTGTGTGTGTGTGTGTGTGTGTGTGTGTGTGTGTGTGTGTGTGTGTGTGTGTGTGTGTGTGTGTGTGTGTGCGTGCATGTATGGCATGTTTGTGCGTGAGCGTATGGCATGTTTGTGCGTGAGCGTATGGTATGGTGTGTGTGTGTGTGTGTGTGTGTGTGTGTGTGTGTGTGTGTGTGTGTGTGTGTGTGTGTGTGTGTGTGTGTGTGTGTGTGTGTGTGTGTGTGTGTGTCTTACTGGTCCACCGCCATGGCGGGTGAGTCCGGCCGTATGGACTCCAGATCCGTCATGGCGTTCCACTCGTTGACGCAGCTCTGCTCCGAGGACACGCGGCTGTCGTAGAAGCCGGTCCAGGCGAGGGCCCCACTGCCCGGGTAGTGGTGGTAGCGGCAGGCCGCCTCCTGGGCCTTGTGGAGGACCTGCAGGGCGGACCTGGGGGACGCAGGGCAGAGGGACACAAGGTCCCCATGGGAGGATTGGATGGATGATATTCAGAGCTTCATAGTAGTTTAACAAAGGGAGGTTTCCATAAGTGCACGTGGATGTAGACAACATCGCAAAAAGGTTCTGATCGACATCAGTACGAAAGGAGCAGCGTTTCGTACTTTTCATATCTGAACAATACGAATATGTTCATATCTGTTTGTGAGGAGCTGTGTTGCTGTGAGGGATGCCAGCCACGTCTTTACTTTAGGTACAGTTACTTATTTACTTGATTATTATTAAAGCATAAGTCAGATTTTCAGATCCCTGGCACAACCTGTGTTGAAATATGACTTTTTGAAACTGATTGGTTTCCTGATATTGCAATTACACTTTCTGGACTATTCAGACACTTTTCTGTCTGACTACCAGATTGTAATAAATAGTTGGAAATGATTTTAAATGAACTGTAAACTCTCACCTTTGTGTCATGGCTTGTCCCAAGTTTAGTTCGACAAACATTACATAAAAATGTCCGCCCCTCTTCTACACCTCTTCCCAGTGTGGGCAGAGCTGGAAAACACCGTAGAAAACACCAGAAGGAGGTGTACACAAAGAGGGACAGCCATTTTAGGCAGAGAAACTAGACGGACAAGCCACACAGCAATAGGATGTTGATTTCAACCATTGGTTTAAAGTGTAAGAATTCACCAGGTTCAGCACATTGCCAAATGATCAGGATTCCTTTACCACCTGATGTCTAAATCAAGAAAATGGTTGCCGTGTTTCCAACATCCCACAAAGTGGACTGTAAACTACAAACACTGAGGAACATTTAGTTCGGAAACCAACTTAGATATAAATCCACTTCTAAAGCCATCCAACTGCAATTTGTTAAGTGCATGGTTGTGTGAACCATGTGGAAATTGGTAGAGAACAGTATAGAAGGATACAACAAGGACCGACAAGCAGAACATTTCATTCATGTTCTGTCGGTGTACACCACACCAGTCAGGTTCAACACCATGAGACACACGGGAATCCAAGTCAACCACAAGAGAAGGACTTCCACGAGAGACAGAGACATCCACAACTCACCACATGGCTTGGACAGACACAGGCTTGAACAGGTGCCACCGCCCCCCTGTGGTGCTTACACTGAATCCTCTGGGGGGGAGCACAGACAGAGGTTAGGGGCTGTCTGGCTCTCCATTGGGCGAGGTGCAAGGTTACTATCGCAAACGAAAAGTAACAGATTACCGAGCTAGGGGTGAGAAAATGTTTGCGATATCTGAAATAAAATAAATAGTTGAGTTTTTACAAGAAATAAAACAGGGCAACTGTATGGTGTGTTTAGAAAAACTTTTTGTGTAAGTTTCTATTCTGTGGATGGCAGTTCTTCTTTATGATATTCTGTGGAGTTTTTATGACCTTTATGAATCTTTAACTAAACTAATCTCTTTAAAAACGTACAAGTCAAAATGAAATAGAAATAAAGCTGAGTCAGAGTGTGTGAACAGCACAAAGCCCAGGGGCTAGTTCACCAGCCTGGGCTCCCATTCATAACACCAGAGACTAGAACATTCCTCCAGCCCACACACACACACTTTCCACCAGCTCAGCAATAACTAAACTGACACACACGCACATACACACACACACACACACACACAATTTACTCAGCTGTTTTCAAACTGAACTCAATATAAAAACTCTAAACAGCCCAGTCCTAATCCTTATTTCATGGCTAGCGATTAAGAAATGTTAACACGTCCTCGCCCAAAAGGTATTTTGTTATACAAAACTTTTAATTCTGAAAAAAAAAAAAGTAGCCTTTTTTGCTCAAAGTAACAGGCAATTGCTCGTCGGCTCTCATTTGTTTTGTTTAAAAAGTTAATGCGTTGCCGCAGTGATGGGTCTCTCCAGTCAGCAGGGTGCCACGTACCCCTCCCCCTCCAGGCGGACCGCCGTGTCGCTCCACAGCGGCAGCACCAGCCCCACGGAGCACGTCTTACTGTCGGGGACAACGGCAGACACACACACACAATGTCCCTTTGGATCAATCCAAACAAACAAAATGCATCGATCGGGGAAATCCTTCTGAAAGGGTCAATCGGAAGACGGGCAAGGACGGGGCGAGGGAGGGGTCCCCTACCTGTCTGTTTCCGACAGGAAGTCCACGCCCAGCAGCACGGTCTCCTCTGCGTCCTGACAGCCGTGTGTGTAGACCACCAGCAGGTAGCGCACGCGCTCCGTCCAGCTGCTCTCCAAGCGAACGGCCTGCAACGGAAACGCAACGTTAACCCGGAGAGGAACCCCTGTAGGGTCGAGCACGACGCAGACGAGAAGCGCCTGAATGTCACGACGTTAACGTCTGCCTGGGACCCGGGTACCAGGAACATAACACGATGTGAGAGAGAGATGGTTTATTGAGGTTTGAGGGCACGTCTGAGTCATACTGACCAGTCTAACGCTATCTTCAGACCGAAGCATCTTCATCATGACTTCCAGGTGTTGAATTAAGTCACCTGAAATTATACACAACAGGAAGTTACAGAAGTCCCAGAATTTCCTGCAACACTTCCATTTCTCCCGGCTGGAAAGGGAGACACTTGAATCATTTGCAGGTCCATACTGCAATGCTTCAGTGGGAGGCCTGTGGGGGACCGTACCTGTGAACGAGTGGTGCGTTGGGGTCAGAGGTCGGTTCCCACAGCCCTCCTGCCGCAGGAAGAGAGCGGCTCCCTTGACCATGACGAAGCTGGTCTGGAGGAGGCTGTGGAACACATGCAGGAGGGGTTCACTGTCAGAGCGTCTGGCTTTACTGTGCTTTGGCTTTGCCCGGTACAGAAACAACGTAAGCGTGGTGTGGACTGGACTGGCCTCGGAACACATGACCTGTCCTTGGTCAGAACAAAAGCGCTTCACTAAAAATTGCGTTCTCCTTGGAGGGCATCGGATCTCTCTCTGTCAAGAGAAACTGTCCTCGAACTATTCTGTTGGAATTCTGTGGAATTTTTTATATTTTCATTCTAATTTGTTTTCTTGAGAGTGCATATGTGCACTGTTTGGAAAACAAACACATCCAAACCAAACTAGTTTCAATATAACTTTTCAAAACTTGAGATAACATTTGAGGAGAGGGAGGGTGAAAAGTCCACACACTTATTTGACCAGTTTCTTAACCCTAACCCTTTGGGCCTAACATGCAAGGTAAGGAAACAGACACTTGATTCATGCGTCCTAAAGTATGGCTCTCGTCTATTGGACATCTCTAAATTCCTCCGAAAGACATTCTGCCGTCAGTGTTAAAGGTGGCATGCCTTACATTTGCAACGGTCATAAAGAAAAAACTTCATGAACTGAACTACAGCAATCTTCTCTCGGCGTGACCTTTCCTAAATGGGAAGTCCAGATCTCATTGGCTCTGAAGGATCTCAGCTCTTCTGCTGGGACTGCTACCCACTGACAGAAGCTTATCTCTCCTTCCCAGCTCGTGTTCGGCCAATCAGCTGCCCTGCTACCTCCTACTCGACAATGGGCCTTATTCACCTAGCATCCATCTTGGTTCTGAACTCTAGCTGGGTGGGAGGAAACTGAATGCAGATGTCTGTAATCAGGACCCCCACACTTGACTGTAAGGCAAAGTTTAAAGCTTCCAACTCTGGCTCGGGAGGTTTTATGTAACCAAACTTCAATTAAATTAAACAATTAAATTCAAGCTTACCTCTGGTTATTTGTCTGGTCGTCATCATTCCCAAAACCCTAAAGAGGCCAGAGATACTTAATTAGTAATCATGAGGTTGAGCAAAGCCATTTTATAATATTTAAGTAAGTAGGTAGGACTTACAACTCGTTGTGGGGTGTAGTTGTAATGTGCACTTATATAGCTCATGTGATTAAATATTGCTTATAAAAGGGTTCTGTGTATTACAAAGTAATACAGTGTGATAAAAGCTCTGTTACACATGGTTGCACAATTAATGAAAAACATGTCATAAACGTTGATTTTGTGTGGATGATTAGCACGTGTAAAATCAGGTAATTATCTGGTTTTGACTGTCGGACTATCAACTACTTATACATTCGCCACTGTTCTGTTAAGAAAAATGTTTCAAACTGAATACTATCCTGCCATAATAAGCATGCATTACAAATGCCATACTTGTTATCTCCATGAAAACCCAATACATTTACAATCTAATTTATTTTTCTTCTTTTTTTAATAAGATTTTATGGAAGATGGAAAATGCATCAAATATGAATACTATTCACAATAAACCCTTTAATTGAACATTACAAAACCAACAGAGACCAATCACTACTCAAATCAAATGTGTTGACTTTGTACATTGTCGTTTGGTGGATAACATGGTCTGGAAATACATGCTTGATGACAAGGCAAAGTGGAAGCAAACGCTATTAGAAAGGGCTGTGATGCACACAAGGTGAATGTATGGGCGCCACCTAGTGGCTATCGATGGCCAGTGTCCAAGCTCCTATCTGCTACACGGGCCACGTGACGCAGAAACTTGAACCCGTCACCTGCAGATGGCTACTCAGCAGAACGCTGTTCTAGCCCACAGATCATGACATCACCTGGGCACACTTCACTGGACATTGCAGCTTACTACTTATTTCAACGGTGACGTAAACGTTGCATTGACTGGGGGAAACGGGGACGAGATTCTTTTTTTTTTTTTTTTTTACTTTGGGCTGTCTTTTAATTAGGGCAACTCACCCACTGTCGCAGAAGGTAATTGCCACTTTGTTTTGGTAGTTCCTCTCTTGGTATAATTCTGTTTAAAAGCCACACTATAATTTTGCTGCTGCTAAATCGGTGCACAATTCGCCCTTTTTCTTGTCGTTGAACATGTGTGCCCCTACTCTGGTATCAAACTCTATTGTATAGGTCTATCACACCAGCCGACAGAAGGATATATCCAAATGGGATGTTTATTCTCTGCTAGTAACGGAGTCACGACTTGCCCAGATGACTTGGCGCTTGTGCGGTCCACTCACCTCCCCGGTGTTACTGGTGCTGATGCTAGCCGAGGATGCTGCGTTAGAGACGGGGATGCGCTGCAGCGTCACCAGGGCCATGGTAGGGAAGCGAGGGCCAGTGAAGATGTGCGGAGATTGTCTCTGTCACCGGGGAGAAAATCCCAACCCAGGAAAGCATCAAGTAGTACCTGAAGAGAAATCCCTTATTTTTCGTTCCAGTACGGTAGACGCGGTGTCCACAAGGTAGTCCTGATCAACGCATACTTGTGTAGGCTTTGGATAATTTCTCCATTTGTATAGCGATGCTTTCAAATAGAGAAACAAAACATTGCGGGTTGCATGCGGCGCATAAATGACATGCAGCTTTGAGGAACGCCTGCTATTGGCTGGCCGAAAGTGCGCGTGGGCTGTCATTGGGCCAATGTCGTCAAGGTGACTGTGGACAGACTAGATACCAGATAAATAATAACAACGCTAGAGAGGGATGAAAAGTCACATACAAATATGTTTAAAACGCACAAATATCGCCAAATGCACCCCAGATTTATGGTCGTTTTTTCAAATTAAGCATCACAATTTTCGATCCATTTTCTATAATAATTTCTTTAAGAAAGCGTTGATGCAGATAACGTAGATAAAATCCACCAATAATATATTTATTAATTATAAAAAGTGATTTATTCAACAAAAACATTGATGAAAATTGTTTATTTCAGATTGTTTTAAATATGTTAGTTTATGATAATAATAATAATAATAATAATAATAATAATAATAATAATAATAATAATAATAATAATAATAATAATAAATACAATCTGGTTTGTGTCAAAGGGGCTCTCCAGGGCTCACAGGAAACCATTCGATATTTAACAGTAGGCTAATGAGGAATAACAAAATTGAACCAAATATGTTATCTTGTCCCATATTCAATCAAATATGTACGGACGCTGTGGGCTCCCTGGGTTCTCAGTGGCCAGTGGAGCCGTGGGGAGCTGTGGTGGAGCTGTGGTGCTGCATTGGTTGTCATGTTGCGTTAGCGTGTAGCCTTTGCATCAGTGTGTGGGTCCAATGCAGGTCATGGTGAGACTCCTGCAGAGTCCGACCCCGGCCGGTGGTGCCGACGGGTAGACACACTGACGCCCCGTCCGCCTGTAGGCTGCAGCTGCAGTACATGGCCAACATCCGGTGTGTAATGTAACTTTACATGTACATTGCACCAGATTTGAGCAAATTGAAGATGTGTTGATCAGCACCTGCATGAGACAACGCATTCAGTGATCCTATATCCTTTTTTTATTCTAAAAGAAATCGTTCTATATTTTCTATATATCCATATGGCTCCTGTACCCCTTCTTCAACACAAACCAGAAACTACCCCCTGGATCCTTGCTAATTTCTTGATAGCTCAGGAGAGCTAGGTGGTGGAAACAGACTTTTTTTATTATTATTTATTTTATTTTTTATTCACAATTTAGCACTTATCACATACATACATACTCCTAACCACGTCCATACGACATCACACAAAACTGCAGGGACACAACAGTTAAATGCGTTCACAGGACAGAGAAGAGAAAAAAATAAGTAAACAGACTTTTAATACCCGTTGGAAGGTAGCTTCTTCAACAGCTGGTGCACATCTGTGACAGCCCTGCGACAGTGCAGCTCTCTACCAATATTTAATGTGAAGTACAACATCCTGCACTTTATTCTAGTCATAGTCAACAAAATAAATGTAACATATTTAGGTGTTTCAGGATTGTATCAGGACAATGACTCATCCATCCTAGTGAATATAGAATCAAAATATCAAACACATCAACTACTTTACTTATCATAATCTATTAAAAGACAATGAATAAGCCAACATGCAGAGCCCATAGGTAATCATCAGGAAGATGGTTCTGTGTACAATTTAAAATGATGTGGTGTTCCTTATAGATTGTTCAATACACAATACAATTGAAAGAAGGTGTACTCTGGGTTCTATGTGTGAGGTGCTAACAAAGCAGAAGGCGATGTAGAGCACAGAGGGTTCAGTGGACAGCCCAAGGAGCCATCTTCAGCCCAGAGTGGGCATGAACAACATGGCCAGAACCACCTCGAACACGGTACCGTTGGCCCAGAAGATCGGGAATATTCAAGGTAATCAATGAAGACATTAAGTAGGGTAAAAAGATATTCAAATTATAATCCATGAAGTACCAAACCAACAACTTGATCACTGTGCTCAGTATTGTGAAGATGGCTCTCGACCTCTTGGGGTGGGATTCAGAGTACAAGTTCACTCTGAAAGTAGGGTTCCATAACTCGTTAAACACAAGCCGCCTGTTTGTCTTTATGCACAAATACAGAATGTCAGTAAAATCCTGTATTGGTGGGTTTTCCTACTCGTAAGACTGAATGATTCTGACTCGTAAGACTGGACGAGGAGGTTATGTTAACATTTAAGTAAATTATAACCTTAAATCTTGTTAATACATCTTTTTAATCAGTCTATTTAGGTGTAGCTTCAACATGGAAGAGCCGAGTCCTCAAACTCTGAAAACCTGGAGCGTAGTTATATAATAGTCAGTTCATGTCGTGAGTGCGTCGTGCACGCGTTGCCAGGGGTTACAGACGTACGCCTGTGGGACCTGTCCGATCCCCATGCCCTCAAGGCCTTGCAGAACCAGAATCCAGTTGTACATCGACGCAAAGGCACTGAGCAGTCCATAGTAGAAGGTCCACACCATACTCGTCGCCAGGCCTGGTTTAACAGGGAGGGGAAACACGGGGCAATTGTAGCCAATTCATGGCCATGGTACAATGATGCACTGAATTTAACCAGGAGCCGTTCCTGGTCACAGGTTGTAACGATTCTTGAACGGTAGGTAGGTAGAAGCAGGGTCTGGAAATCGATGCTTAACAGATTGGCAACCAAAAGTCTTCTGGAATGAAAGACCTGGTGTTAATATCGGGTTGTATATAAAAACAGAAAACACTTGCTGAACATCCATAGTATCAACATTAGCATCCATGCAACCTGCTGAACCAGCACAACGACCCGGTAGGCTGGCAGCGACTCTGGAAGCGTCACATGATCTGGTTATGGACCATTTGGATAGTTTTGCTGGCTCACTAGGCGTGCAGTCAAGATTAGGCTACAGCCTCTTCCTCATCCGGATATTCATGTCTGCGTTTCTAAATGAAGATCACGAAATGCAAAGGTAAATGTTGGGTGCTGCTGGGTAAGGATGGTCCCGCGTGGAACAAGCACAATTGAAAAGAGAGAATGCAATGCAGGCCTTAAACGTAATGTTTAAGGAGTGTTGATATTTCCAAACACTGGAACACACAGATTTTTTTTATTTTACTTAACTTAATGCAGTGCTATAATCTAGCACAACATGTATTATTTTTTTTAATTTAAGTATTTTATTGAACATGGTTAAAAAAATAATAATAATACAAACAAAAACAATTGAGCAGTAAAAAAGGAAATAAATAAATTAAAAACAAACAAATGGGATCTTCAGGATCCAAAGCAACAAATACATAACTCATTCGTCATGGAATTATTTTCCAAAGTACTGTACATACATGAGCTATGAGACTCACTTTCATGACTGCTGGCTCCAAATCTGGACAAGATAACCTAAAACTAACAGTCAGTAACCGGTTTGTGGAGATCTGGTGTAAGTTGTGTCTATGTCTGTTACACTCTAGGTCTCCTCTGCACCCCTGCAACAAGAAATGAGGTTAACCTTAGAAAAAAACAAAAAAGAACAACTGAAAACGAGGACACCACGACGGCATGCAGGGGCAGTTACATTATGGGATGGTCATGATGCAGGTGTCCTAAATGGTAAGGTAAGTCTCCCCTCGGCTCTCTGCTCTCTCTATCCTTTCTCTCTCATCCATGTCCCCTTCTCTCTTTCTCAGGTCTCTTTCCTATATCTCCATCTCTTCCCCCTGTCTCCCCACTCTCTTTCTCTCTCTGTCTGTCTGTCTCCCCACTCTCTGTCTGTCTGTCTGTCTGTTTCCCCACTCTCTGTCTGTCTCCCCACTGTCTGTCTACCCGTCTGTCTGTCTGTCTGTCTGTCTGTCTGTCTGTCTGTCTGTCTGTCTGTCTGTCTGTCTGTCTGTCTGTCTGTCTGTCTGTCTGTCTGTCTGTCTGTCTGTCTATCTGTCTGTCTGTGTTTGTCTCCCTGTCTGAGAGAGAGAGGATCTCTCTCTCTCTCTCTCTCTCTCGCTCTCTCTCTCACTCTCTCTCTCTCTCTCTCTCTCTCTCTCTCTCTCTCTCTCTCTCTCTCTCTCTCTCTCTCTCTCTCTCTCTCGCTCTCTCTCTCACTCTCTCTCTCTGTGTCAATGCGACGCTGAGCCTTGCCAACGTCTTCAATGCTCCACCCTGCAGGGGTCTGCCTATCTCTGGCCCAGACCACCGCTCCATGGTCCCACCCTGGTCCTACCCTGGTCCGACCCTGGTCCAAGGACGACTGGCCGACATTGAGCAGGAAACAGAGGTGGTAAAACCTTTTGCAAACCAGCATCACCAACATGTACAGGCTGTACTCAGAGGTACGTTTTGATTATTATTATTATTATTATTATTAGTAGTAGTAGTAGTAGCAGTATTATTGATCATTGGGAGCATTGGAAATGTTGGTGTTACAAATGATGTATTATAAATTATTGATTAAAGATTGTATTTATAGAAAAGCATACAGGTCATGGCCCTCAGGGACATTATTGTTGTTCCGATTTATCCACATGAATGGATAAAGTATTAGTGGTTTGAGACGAGTGGAGTTATTCTTGTTATCCACTTTGTTCTCAATCCAAAAGTTGCAATGCTCTTTCAGTAAGCCAAGTATGATGACCTTGTATCTAGTATCTTGTACTTGTGGATTTAAGGAGATTTTAAATGCATGCAAACAAAACAACATGGGCCCTTAATGGTCTGAGATTACAAAACATTAACCATTTAACCATTTAAGTGTGAGTATGTGTGTGTGCTTGTTAACCATTTAAGTGTGAGAGTGTGTTTGTGTGTGTGTGTGTGTGTGTGTGTGTGTGTGTGTGTGTGTGTGTGTGTGTGTGTGTGTGTGTGTGTGTGTGTGTATGTGTGTGTGTGTGTGTGTGTGTGTGTGTGTGTGTGTGTGTGTGTGTGTGTGTATTATGTTGATCGCTGCAGCAATGATGCTCTATTATCATGATTGGTGTTTTTAAAAGGATTGTGGGTTTGATTTCACCAGTAGCAGATACAGATAGCAGGGTGTGTTGAATCTAAGACAACAGCACTCCATCCTAGATGAGTTCTGTGTTTGTAATTAGTTAGAAATGCATCCGCCTAATCAAAGATCAGTAATACAACACCTCCGGCTGTAACGCTGTGTAGAGCAGCTGGAGGAGGCCGGGGGTACGTGTGAGGAGGGTCTGCGGACAGATTGGGTTACAGCATCCTTGTGTTACATGCAAACACACACGCATACGGACACACACAAACCGTATAATGTATGCACATAAGGACACAGTCGGGCACGCACACACCTGTATGACACGACACACGCACACACACCGACTACACACACACACACACACACTGACTACACACACACACACACACACACACACACACACACACACACACACACACACACACACACACACACACACACACACACACACACACACACACACACACACACACACACACACTCCTCCTTTAACGGTCCAGGCTGGTGGACTAAGGTGGATTGCTGGAACAGCCTCCACTGCCGGCCGGTCATGAATGTTTAACCACCGCCGGGCTCCCAAAGCCAGAGACGGCCTCACCTGCTCATTACCGGCGATGTGGGAACCCGTTCCGGAGGTCCCGTCCCACTCCTCCCCTCCTCTCAGCTCCGTCCACACGGAGAGACCTCCGCACGCTAACGGGTCGGTGGCTCTACTGATACGAGAGGTGAAGTGCGACGCAGGATACCCGGAGCTGAACACCCGGAGCTGAACACCCGGAGCTGAACACCCGGGGCTGAACCCCCGGGGCTGAACCCCCGGCGGTGAAGGGAAGGGGACGGGCGCTAGCATGGGAACAGTCTCTTTCTGCTGAATCCAGGCCTGAGGAGTGCTGTCTACACAGCTGGGATCTATAAAGTTGGGATTTATAAAGTTGGACACAGAGTTTCCACCATGACGCACAAGCCGTTGGAAAGGAAAGAGGTATGCCTTGTATGGTCTCTTTACATTTTTTAACAGGATAAACATTTGTTTGTAAATTGCTGTACTATTTATATATTTAATAGAGGCTATACCGACATTAACGGTTTTACTGGAAGGCGTTTCTTGTTGGCCTTCTCACGCTTTACACACACCCATATTTACACAAACTGAGCTGCCCTGCAATCTGTACCGATTCAACTCTTGCGACCCCAAGCGATCCCCGGGGCTGCAGTTCCCGGGCGCTGCGGTTCTCTGCGTGGTTCCTCTCTGCGTCGCCACCGGGGGCCACAGACGAACCGTGCTGCTGTTCTGCTGCCGGTTGCCGGGGCCTCGCTCAGGTCGCCCCAGACACCTGGAGCCCCCTAAACGTGTGTGTTGCCCGGGGTGACGTGGTGACAGGCGGAGGCCCCCCGAGGAGCGCTATCTCTTTCAGGAGCCCGACGGCCACTTTGTGGTGAAGTAACAGGATCTGAGCTCCATAGTGGAGCCATGGGGTGACGGGTGGGAGGGGGGACAATGAGGCGACCGCTCGGGTGATGGGCCCTCGGTCGTCTCTGATAGATTGTCCTGTTTCAGTATTGGCCCTCCTGATTGTTTTGGGGTGTTTTGTGTCTGGTGGACTGAGTTGGCGAGTGTTCTCACTCCTCCGCTTGTCGGTTCATGTCCTTTTTTGACCCATATCTGTTGTCTGGTTTTCTGCTGTTGGGCTTGTACATCGTGACTTCACATCGCAATGACCGCCACCATTTTGGACGAATAGGAGCATAGGAATGTTCTTGTAATAGTAATGGTGTTTTTGTTCATTGTTTAGTTATTAATCATGAATGGATTTGACATCATTGGGAGTCATTGTTGCTGTTTGAAACAACCACAGCGTTTCTCATTCAAGATGTGGCAAACAAAGTTTGCATGGCATCGGTTACAGCATATTTCAATTTATTAAGGATTTTACATTACTATGTTTCTCTTGACTCATCACAAAAAGGAGGAGAATTGCCGTTTTGCGTTCCTTAATGCATCCTGATGTACAACCGCTGCAGCTGGTGGAGTATTTTAGTCCATTTAGCAGACCACTGAGATACACATCATCGAGATGCAGCAGTAGGGGTTAGGCCTCTTGCTCAAGGATACAGTTAGACTATGTACATCAAGGGGTTCAAACCCACAACCTCACGTTGAATGCTCGAAACCTCACGGTTGGGTCACATTACATTTACATTTAGGGCATTTAGCAGACGCTTTTATCCAAAGCGACTTACAATAAGCACATTTGTTATGGAAAAGTGAAAAAATATATCGCTGTCGGTTAAGTAGAGTGTCACATGCCTCACTCTCTGCTGCTGTCAGGTTAAGGTCAGACGTCCAGGTTAGCAGGAAGAGTCTCCTCTCTTGTCCTTCTGACCCGAAGCCAAACTGCCAATTACATTGAGCCGAATCACTTCCTTCCTGGTCTGTCCATCATGGGGATGAGGTCATGTTTCCCCTGGACGTGGACCATAGAATCTGTGCCATGCTCTCGGGTACCCTGCCAGCCGAATGCCCAGAGTCCCCTGGCACTGAGGGGTAAACAGTAAACCAAATCCCTTGCTCGACATTGTCCACTATCAGATTTTATCAAGCACCGGGGGACTCTTTTTTTTTTTTTTTTTTTTCTGTTCAGGCATTTCACTGTCTACCTATTAGGCTAGCGCATATAGACAATACCATTTAAGATAAATTAATAAATTGAACGAAATAGCATCCATTAGGACACAAAACATTCATTCTTGATGATTATCTCCCTAAGCATCTATGTATCGTCAAGTAGGCTTACATCCCAAAAGATAATAATGATATGTTCATTGTTTTTGTTATGTCATTGTATATTTTGTGAAATTTCTCTATATCCCACTCTCTTTATTTACTTCTGATAGCAGAGTTGTCACTCATGCAATAGCACGCATTCAGCCATAGAGGGCGATTTGAGTCCATTTTCACGTAGAGGATGTCATCTTTTGGACACAAAAAAAAAGGTCCCTCTCCGTCACCTTTCTGTCACTCCGTACCAACAATGAATTGCTCCTGAAATGAACTGTCATTTTCAGGTTTTAGAGCCATCATTGATCAATAATTTGTCACTCTGTACCAACAATGAATTGCTCCTGAAATGAACTGTCATTTTCAGGTTTTAAAGCCATCATTGATCAAAAAAGCAATCCTGAGCTCATGATTAGAAAATTATGTTTCTTCTGAAACATAATTTAAACCAATATGATAACACATTATTCCATCTAGTCCAATAGGATCGCACAAATGACCTAAAAAAAGACACATGCTCAACTAATAGTTCTAGGTGTAGGCCTAAAAACACACACTCACGCTCACACAAACACAAACAGACACACGCTCTCTCACACACACACACACACACACACACACACAGACACACACACACACACACACACACACACACACACACACACACACACACACACACACACACACACACACACACACACACACACACACACACACACACACACACACACACACACACACACACACACACACACACAGAGAGCATACCTTCAGATTATTTCCTCCTGTCACCCTTATCCACTGAGTTATTTTGGAGGAAATGGTATGATATCAATGTTTCCTGTCAAAAAGACCCTCCTTTCCCCTCAATATAAGCAGATGTGCAGTTTTTTAGAAGGAACTTGGACATCCAGCTGCCCCCGAAGGTATGGAATGCATTTCTGAAATTAATTCCTACAATTCTCCAAATGCATGTTGATTATCTGTTATTATTACCGTTCTTCCGTCTCTCCCATTTTTATGTTTATGTGTTGTTCATTTTTTGTCGTCAAGAGGAAAACGCTGTCGTAACTCAGAAACCCTTTGAGATGAACTGCGAATCCTCTCAGAGCGTTTGGTGTCACTCTTTTGTTCTCTCTGCCAACTTGGCAGCCGAGCTCCTGCCGCTGAGGTACGCTGTTGAGTGGCGCATCCATAGCGCTGTAATTAAAGTGCAAAGAGTCGGCCGATGATTTGACCTAATACATATTCAATAGCGTGCCGCCAGCTACACAAAGAGGGACAACTCCCCCAAAGAGGGGGAGTGTGGTTTCATGTCATGTATTTTTATTGAATTTTGTATATTTCGGATATCTTACTTTTTACTTTTGTTTTCATTATTTTTAAAAGGCAGAGAAGTTCAGGGAGGTTGTATTTCAGAATGTTTCAGTCCCTGATTGTGACTTGAGAGATGGATCGCTATACATTGTGGAGGATGGGGAAACAGATGAGATAGTGCTGAGTGACTTTAGATCGGTGATGTGGAGGATGTGAGCAAGGACATATAGCGTCACACTCGTGGGAAGGAAACTGCTTGACGACTGGGAATGAATGGCTTGTATGGGTATGTAAGGTTGTGGACAAACAATCACACAAACACAGACGCACACAGACACACACACACACACACACACACACACACACACACACACACACACACACACTGCGTATCTGCGTGTCAACTAAAAAATGCCTAAACAGATAACCAAGAAGAAAACAGGACAGAGAGAGAGATTTGTTCTCTCCCACAGACATGAAGCCAGATAAGCCATACACTAAAATAGATTCCTCTTTTCTTCGACCGGACAACAACGGCACGAGCAGTAACCCACACTGTTGTTCTGTCTGGCCGTAGACTTTACCGGACATGTCTCATTACTTTGTCGTGCCACCGGGCCAAGCTGACCTTTGACCCCGCCCCTTGTTTGTTCCAGAGTCTGGAGGAGCGGTGCAACCGGATCCTGCGGAACATGGAGGGCGCGCTGACTGCCCGGGACCGCGTTGGCGTCCAGGACCTGGTCCTGCTGGAAGCCCACACCAGCGAGACCGCCCTCCTGGACAACCTGAGGAAGCGCTTTCACGAGAACCTCATCTACGTGAGAGTCCGGTCTGCTCTTTATCCTGAGGGACACTGTACCTTTATTATTATTTTATGCCAATTGTATCGATGCTGGTTCCTTGTCTTGATGCAACATTTCTGACTTTCTGGCAGAACATTTCTAACTTTTTGGCAGAAGTGCTACTTGAAACGGCCTCTGAAGAGACACAGGGACAGCAATTACACGTCGTAGAAATATATCCCAACTATAAATTATAGTTGGGATTTTTGTTCTAAATGTGTGCAGGGCACATGACTTGTGCTCACCTGTGTCTTGTCCGTCCCACACAGACCTACATCGGAACACTGCTGGTCTCACTCAACCCTTATAAGGAGCTGGACACCTACAGCAAGAAGCACATGGACACCTACATGGGGGTCAACTTCTTTGAGCTTCCACCTCACATGTGAGACACTGGAGAAAACGTATTATCATCATCATGTTGACATGTGAACATAAATGTGACTCTGGATTTCCGGTCTACAGCACACCTTATCATAAAAAACATTTAAACTTGAAATGTTTTATTGAAGAGCCAAAGAAGAGTTTACATTATTACCATTCAACCTTGTTTGGAGAAGATATTAATTTCATTGAGATTTACTATGTAGCGTTGCAGGAATAATACCTTTTGCTTTTCTGACATTTTATTATATTCTAATTTTATAAACTCTGATGCCCTATTATGCTAAACAGATAATTAATTGATGTAAAACAATCTATTTCCAGCCTTGTTGGCAGCCACATTCAATCACTGAACGAGTGATGGCTGGCCATGATGAAGTATGTCTGTGAGGCTCAATAGGTTGCTGACCCCTGCCCTGTCCCCACCCTGTGTGTTGCTTCAAGCTATGCTCTGGCCGACAACGTGTTCCGCACCATGCTGAGCGAGTTCAACAACCACTTCATCCTCATCTCGGGGGAGAGCGGCGCGGGCAAGACGGAGACCTCCAAGAAGGTGCTCCAATACTACGCTGTCAGCTGCCCCAACACCAGCCTCCTGGACAACGTCCGCGACCGCCTGCTGCTGTCCAACCCCGTGCTGGAGGTCAGAGGGGTCATCAGTTATAGAGTGTTAGCTAGCTCCCATGTCAGGGGCTGAGCAGCCGCCTCCTCACAGCAGGAAGCTTGGTCCTGGGTTCAAGGGTGACCACTGCCCACTAAGGGTGGAGGTTCTGGGTTCAAGGCTGACCACTGCCCACTAAGGGTGGAGGTTCTGGGATCGAGGGTGACCACTGCCCACTAAGGGTGGAGGTTCTGGGTTCAAGGGTGACCACTGCCCACTAAGGGTGGAGGTTCTGGGTTTGAGGGTGACCACTGCCCACTAAGGGTGGAGGTTCTGGGATCGAGGGTGACCACTGCCCACTAAGGGTGGAGGTTCTGGGTTCAAGGCTGACCACTGCCCACTAAGGGTGGAGGTTCTGGGATCGAAGGTGACCACTGCCCACTAAGGGTGGAGGTTCTGGGTTCAAGGCTGACCACTGCCCACTAAGGGTTGAGGTTCTGGGTTCGAGGCTGACCACTGCCCACTAAGGGTGGAGGTTCTGGGATCGAGGGTGACCACTTCCCACTAAGGGTGGAGGTTCTGGGTTTGAGGGTGACCACTGCCCACTAAGGGTGTAGGTTCTGGGTTCAAGGCTGCCCACTGCCCACTAAGGGTGGAGGTTCTGGGTTCAAGGCTGACCACTGCCCACTAAGGGTGGAGGTTCTGGGTTCAAGGGTGACCACTGCCCACTAAGGGTGAAGGTTCTAGGTTCAAGGCTGACCACTGCCCACTAAGGGTGGAGGTTCTGGGATCGAGGGAGACCACTGCCCACTAAGGGTGGAGGTTCTGGGATCGAGGGTGACCACTGCCCACTAAGGGTGGAGGTTGTGGGCTATAGAGGCTTTTTTCACCTCTGGTCGTTCTGTGTGAAGTCGGCGTGTTCTCCTCTTGTGGGTTCACTCTGGGTGCTCCGGTTCACCACAGGGATTGACAAAGGTTGGTTACACAAAAGGCAGATTATTTTCCATTTAATTTTCGAGTTATGTGTCGTAACAAATGTATCTTCTTTTCTTTCAGGCTTTTGGAAATGCCAAAACCCTGAAGAACGACAACTCAAGCCGGTTTGGAAAGTACATGGACATCCAGTTTGACCATCAGGTAGGTTTGAATACATGACGTGAAAACACAATACACAACTTGTTGCCAGATTTGGGATTAGAAAACAAAAGTATTGCTGACAGGGAGGAGCCGTGGGGGGCCACATCCTGAGCTACCTGCTGGAGAAGTCGCGGGTCGTGCATCAGAACCACGGAGAGAGGAACTTCCACATATTTTATCAGCTGGTGGCCGGGGGAGATGACGAGCTCCTTCGCTGGCTGGGCCTTGAGAGGAACTGCCAGAACTACAGTTACCTGGTACAGGTAAAGAAAACTACCTTGACCATGGTTACCCTCCAGCCTCCAACATGGTTTTTCTCTTCCTCATGTATTAACTACTGTTGTAAAGGCCGGCTCTTCTCTTTTTTCTATTGTATGTTGTTAAGTGATTTTGGCGCTATGCACCCTTTCTGATAAGCACTTTGTAATTTTTTGCTTGAAAAGCAATATATGTATATTTTTTATAGCATTCACTTTCTGATGTTATGATGGTGCCCAAATCAATAAGCCTGTATTATGGGACAGTATTGTAATCCTGTTTGAACTATAGGGGGATTGTGCCAAAGTTACCTCTATCAACGACAAGAGCAACTGGAAGATCGTCAGGAGCGCCCTCTCCATCATAGAATTCAGTGAGAAGGATGTGGAGGTGATGTTTTGCTTTAAATTAATTAGTAATTATTATTATGTAGTTGGCAAAAAGTAAAGGGGAAAATGCTCCCAATGCATGCTTTATCAATAGCCAAGACATGAATGTGTTGTAATGTACTTGATATTACTCTTCTCTCCTGATACAGCAACTGTTTGCTATAATTGCAAGCGTGCTTCATCTGGGGAACGTGAAGTTTGCAACTGACGCTCTGGGATACGCTGTTCTCAAAAACGTTCCAGAGCTACACTGGCTGTCAACGGTAAGACTAAACATCCAGTTGTTAAGGGTGCTGTAGGTAAGATTCGAGACTTGTACAGGGAGAGGGCAGAAATGAGTAGAAGACATAGGGATTCTGGAACCTAACAACTCCCGACGTTTCTCTGCCATTCAGAAGGGTTGTATTTTACTCACCTGTGATTGACATGCAAGATGGATTTCCTGAACCAATCGGGGATGAGATGCCCTGATTGCTCAGAAATGAGAAATCACTAGAAATATTCTCACGGCGCATTTCACTCCCTGTCAGCCGGTTAAGTCATTAATCACAAATGACACTCAAATATTATCATTTGAATCTCCCCTACAGCCCCCTTTAAAACAACCATTGAATAAGTTTGTACTTATGCATGTGTTTTTGTGTTCCACTCGGCAGCTGCTGGGGATTCCTTCACAGGTGCTGCAACAGGGATTAACTCACAAGAAGATCGAAGCCAAAATGGAGGAGGTGCTGCGACGACAACAACAAGATTGTCTTAAATAACAAGTACCACTAGATGTGAACATCCTTCACTGAGTAAACGTTGTTTACAGGTTTACAGTCCTTTTGCTGTTGACCACGCGCTGTACGCCAGGGACGCCCTCGCCAAAGCCATCTATGGCCGAACCTTCAACTGGCTGGTGAACAAGGTCAACGAGTCATTAGCTAACAAGGTGTGTTTGTGCATAACTAGTACATAATTAGAAATTAAATGCTGAGACAGCGTTAATGATAATCAATCAGGACATGAATAAGGATGGACTAAAGCATACAACTATATCAACATGTTTGTAGCTACTCCAGTTGATTGCTTTTGCTCAGCTCCATTTGCATGTTGTTTATATAGAAACGTAGACTGCTAAATGTAAATGAATGTAAACAATGTAATCTTTAAGATTAATTCTTGCACAGGACTCATCTAGGAAGACAGTGATTGGCCTCTTGGACATTTATGGGTTTGAGGTTTTCCACGTGAACAGGTAAGCACTTACAAGGAGGAAGCTCAGCAGTAATGAGTGGAAGGGAACGGACCATAAATGTATCACCTGTATCCTTATTTTTGTTTAGCTTTGAGCAGTTTTGCATTAACTACTGCAACGAGAAGCTGCAGCAGTTATTCATCCAGCTGACGTTGAAGTCCGAGCAGGAAGAGTACCAGATGGAGGGAATCGAGGTAAACAGTACCCTGAGTCTACACTCTTATCTACCATAAATGAAGACCCTGTATTAGTATATGAGTCGTTACACTCTTTCTTTTTCTTTTCTAATCTCCAGTGGGAACCTGTGCCATATTTCAACAACAAGATCATCTGTGACTTGGTGGAGGAGAAGCACAGGGGGATCATCTCTGTATTGGTGAATTGATCAGCAGAATTCACACATAATAACGCAAGAATGCAACACCAATGGCAAAATAGGTTGATGGGCTCAGTGGTCGTGATTGATTCCCACTGTGAACCAGGACGAGGAGTGTCTGCGTCCTGGGGAGGCCACAGACCTCACATTCCTGGAGAAGCTGGAGGAGAAGATGGGAGGCCATCCTCACTTTGTGACGTGAGTTCCTCTGCAGGCGCTCTGTATCCCGGTACAGACGCTCTGTATCCCGGTACAGACGCTCTGTATCCCGGTACAGAATGTCTGTACCTGGATACAGAGTGCCTGTACACACGCTCTGTATCCAGGTACAGGCATTCACTTTCCTGGTACAGACTCTCTGTGTCCGGGTACAGACTCTCTGTGTCCGGGTACAGACTCTCTGTGGCCGGGTACAGACGCTCTGTGGCCGGGTACAGACGCTCTGTGGCCGGGTACAGACGCTCTGTGTCCAGGTACAGAAATGTTGCATCCGGGTAACAAGAGTAACAAAGTAACAAATTGGGTAAGGCCGTCGGAGACAAAGAGTTCAAGCTTCTCCTCAAGTGCTCCTCCTCATCTCTGTTCAGACTGGCCTCAGAGTTGAACTGCTAGTCAGGCAATGAATGTTGGCTCATATGTGAGAACATGACAGTTGTTATTTATTATTGTAGACATAAACTGGCCGATCAGAAGACCAGGAAAACCATGCAGCGAGGGGACTTCCGCCTCCTGCACTACGCAGGGGAAGTGACGTACTGTGTGGTTGGTGAGAGATCAATTCCAGTACTGTGATACTGTTCCCAAATGTTAGCGTCCTTTCTTCATGTTATTTTATTTTTATTTTTTTTATTCATTCTATTTCCAGGATTCCTGGACAAAAACAATGATCTGTTGTATAGAAATGTTAAAGAGGTAAGTTTTCCTATGAGTTTGCCTATGACACAATCATCTAATAATAATACATTCCCTATTCAAATCAACCAATTTGATGAGGTTGTTGAATGAAAAGATTCAAAAGACAGGATAACATGTATCATCATCATCATCATCATCATCATCATCATCATCATCATCATCATCATCATCATGTATGACATTTGAATGGATGTTTTTTTTCAAACGTGTCTTACACCTTGAGTGCTAACAGTTCGAGCATTGGCCCCATTAGGAACCAAAGCCAAAGCCATTTGCTCTACCAGTGGAGTGAGACAGGCTCACATACTCCATTGCACTATGGCGTCACTGACTTGATGGATGGTTGACAGACAGGTACATGGTACCTGTCTGCCAATCATCAATCTACTCAGTGACTCCGACATGCCCCTTCAGGTCATGCGGCAGTCCAAGAACACCATCATCAAACACTGCTTCCCTTACACGGAGCCGGACAGCAAGAAAAGACCAGAAACGGTAAGATTGAGAACCCGTTGACAGCTCCATGGATGTCATGCTGTATTATGGGATGTGCTGGGGAGCTCATATTCATAGTACTCTTATGCCACTCGATCAGGTGGTGACCCAGTTCAAGGGCAGCCTGGCGGGCCTGACCGACGTCCTCATGAGCAAAGAGCCGTGGTACGTCCGCTGCATCAAGCCCAACGACGGCAAAAAAGCAGGTGAGATCCTGTAGGACCAGGTGAGACCCTGTAGAACAATCAAGGACCACATACATACCTAATGTACTCATAATGATTATCATGGGGTGCATAAAGAGATGATGCTCTATGAATTCCATTTCAAACTCATGTCATTTCAGTCTCTTCCTTTCAGTCTATTCCTTAAAGACAATGCCATGCGCAGAGTCTGTTTTCCCTCCTGCCTTGTTGCCCAGCTGGGGGACCAATTACAGTGAATTCTGGTGGCTAAGGCAGTGACCAATTACCATACCCTTAGGTTACAGCGAGGGTGCAGCTGAACGAGGCTTCAGTGTTTCTGTCAGTAAGGACAAAACAAACTACACAAAAACAGAGGGGGCGAGGGGATACAGACCTGAGCCCTATAATCCTATCGGGAAACTCTCCAAAAATCGAGGGGATCCTATACCTATAAACCTAAAAAGAGTCTTTCCAAGACTGAGTTTATTACCTGACTTTGAGATCTATATTGTTATATTTTTAAAGATATTTGGTATGTGTGTATGCATCTCTCTGTAACATGGCATGGCTATTATCATGTTTTTTTGGTCTTGTTGTCCTTCACTTTTCGCTTTAAGAACCTAACTGCGTTACATTCACTATGAGATCAAAGGCCGTCGATACCGTTCGCTTTAAGAACCTAACTGCGTTACATTCACTATGAGATCAAAGGCCGTCGATACCGTTTAGCCAATGAAGATTTGTCGTCCTTCGGATAAAACCCCGGCTGGTTTGTCCTATGTCTGTTCAGAAGGCATTGCTAGGGCGGCTTCATGAATATTGCACGTTGACGCTTTGTCTGTGGCGGTGTCTCTTGTCCAGGCCGCTTCGACGACGTGTTGGTGAGGCATCAGGTCAAGTATCTGGGCCTCATGGAGCACCTCCGGGTCAGGAGGGCCGGCTTCGCTTACCGCCGCAAATACGACATCTTCCTCGCCAGGTGACTAAACTCAGTGTTTTTGATCTAAACTGCCTCATCTCGGATATAACCGTAGACTGTACTAATTATGGCCGTCTCGTCAGCCGTTTGTTTACACACACCCGTTATCAGCACTAGGTTTCACTTCATGGGAGCTGCCAAGTCTGATTGAGGAATGTCTCATCATCACACTGGAATGTGTGTGTGTGTGTGTGTGTGTGTGTGTGTGTGTGTGTGTGTGTGTGTGTGTGTGTGTGTGTGTGTGTGTGTGTGTGTGTGTGTGTGTGTGTGTGTGTGTGTGTGTGTGTGTGTGTGGGGGTGTCTTCAGGTACAAGCCCTTGTGTCCGTCCACTTGGCCCAAATGGAAAGGTTCGGCCTCTGAAGGCGTGCTCTGTCTGGTCAAACACCTGGGCTACAAACCCAATGAATACAAGATGGGCCGGTAAGCACTTATATCTTTCTTGTTGGTGAATTGGTGGGGGAAGAGTGCTTTCTTTTCACACTGCTTTGTTCTCGACCTGTTTAGGACCAAGATTTTCATCCGCCACCCCAAAACACTGTTCGCTACGGAGGACGCTTTTGAGCTCTGCAAGCATGACCTGGGTGGGCTCTCGTTTTGTTTGTTTATCAAAGCGATCAATACCGATTTTTATAGCTACAAAACCGTTAAAAAATTATTCACTGCTACAGCGACACGGATCCAGGCCAAGTACAAAGGTTACCGGGCTAAAGGAGACTACCTAAAGCAGCGAGAAGCCGGTGAGTATCTTTCATTTGTGCTTTTTGCCTGCTTTATTCAAATGACGGCTATATTTAAAGAAAGCTGCGGACCGTGAGGATAACCACTCCTGCTGGCTGCTAGTCACCTCCTGTAGCCTCACCGCTAAAGGAGGTCATGCCACTCAGGCACGGGACTGCAGTCTTTTCTTGTTTTAACGGCCAGCGGGCGTTTCACATCTCTCGCTCTGTCATCGCTCTGATGCTACCTGATGCTATGTGATTGTTCTCTATGATACCCATTGTGGTGTTCCCGACACAGAATATTAACCAGTATGGTTTGATCAGTTTTGTATGTACACAGATCATGTGATTGGTACTTAATAAGGTGGCGTTCATCTATTGGTTGTTCCTGAAAAAAAAAAAATATAAGGCAGAATTGCCAACAGGAGGCTCTATTGGTACTCCGTTCTACCTTGGAATGCTACGTGCTGTGTTGCTACAGTGTTAGAATAAATGATGCTACATTATAGTCATAAGTCTGGCGTGTGCGCTTCCAGTTGTCTGCTTAAACAGTTAGAACTATATACGTGTTTAATACACGACAGACACAGTAGTGTATACTGACCGAGACTCTCAGCAGGTTCAACGGTTCTGCACCCAATATCCTCAGCCCTACCTTGAGGCCTAGAGGAGGACACCCGACCCCCTGCCAGCACCGACTGTATCGTTTGTCAGTTGCTTGGTTTCAAAGAGCAACTATAGTAAATTGTGTGTTTTTTTGTATCTTCTAAAAAAGCCACTAAAATTGAGAACTGTTGGAGAGGGATGATGGCCAGGAAAGAGAGGGACAAACGTGCATGGGCTGTCAAGGTGATCAAACGGTAGGTGGAGAGATGCGGCCAAAGACACGATGGAGATCCACCCCGTCCACATAGTAAGGCCCTGATGCCTTTGTGAAACGTTGCAGGTTCATCAAGGGTTTCATGATGAGGAACCAGCCGGCTTGTAGTGACAACACAGAGTACCTGGCGTTTGTCAGACAGAACTACCTCACCAGGCTGAAGGGCAACCTGCCCAAAACGCTGTTGGACAAAAACAGCTGGCCGACCCCTCCTCCCATCATGCAAGAGGTACGCGGCACATTGCCGTTTTATTTACGTTTTTATTATACATCTATGGTTTTAAGAAACAGCTTGCTTGTTGTGGAGGATTCACAGATTTATGCGGAGGATGGCATTGATGAAGTTGGAAACAGGCAAAGCACTAGTTGATATTTGCTTAATTCTTTTTTCATATACAGGCTGCACAACTGTTGCACATGCTTTACATTCGCCACATGGTACGGAAGTACGTTCGCAGTATACCTGCCCAAAGAAAAACTCAGGTATTGTTCACGACAAACTTTAAAATTACATCATGTGCACTTTCCATTATCAATCTCTAGTGGCTAGAGTTGTAGCTGTTTTAGCTGTACAATATTACTAGAAAGAATAAAACAAATTATAGAGAAAAATGTGGATGGGCGCATTTAATTAACATTTTCTGGTTTCTAAGCTTCAATTTAAAGCGCTCACCAGCTCCATGTTCAAAGGGAAGAAGGAAAACTATCCTTTCAGTGTTTGTCAACCGTTTCAGGACACCAGGATAAGTAAGTAGGCATATATATTATTGCAATCCACAGGTACTTTTTTTGAGAAACTAGTCGTTATGATTCACAAGCTAAATCGCTGTTCAGCAATAACCATTTCCCTGCACAATATGCTGCAGTATTTCTTATCTTTGTCAACATCTCCACCATCCAGTCCTTTAATAACTATTATTGATTTCCTCCAGGTGAGGGAGACATCAACCTAAAGGTGCTGCAGACCATTCGCCACGAGGGCATCAAGGTAGACGGTCAGCCATGGCTTAACGTACTTAACACAACCTGTGTTATGTAACAGAGGTGACCTGTGTAATGTAGTGGAGGTGACCTGTGTAATGTAGCACTGACCTGAGTAATCTTATGTTTGTGTAATGGTATGTTGGTGGCTTGTGTAATGTTACAGTGATTTGATTTATGTAACGGTGGTTACCTGTGTAGTGTAGCCTTCAAACAAAAGCTCAGCCCACATCACCGATTGACCCCGCTTACCCCATCCCCGTGGCAACCCTCTGGCTCCCTACAGTACAGCGTGCCCTTGGTGAAGTACGACAGGAACGGCTTCAGGCCTCGTCTGAGGCAGCTCATCCTGACGCAGGCCGCCGTCTACCTGGTGGAGGAGGCCAAGATCAAACAGAGGATCGACTTCAACTCCCTTAAAGGTGAGATGGGCACAGTGGAGATTAAAGGGGGACATCAACTGTGGTCAGCCTGTGTGTGTGTGTGTGTGTGTGTGTGTGTGTGTGTGTGTGTGTGTGTGTGTGTGTGTGTGTGTGTGTGTGTGTGTGTGTGTGTGTGTGTGTGTCTGTATACAACAGGATCTCAAAACTTTAAATAACTATGGTATGTCACTTGGATTAAACCACCACCCACCAACCTAACACCTTACGTCGCCTCAATGGATGTTTGCCGGAATGTATTTACTGTCACATACAAGACATGCATAAATATAAATATATATATATATATATATATATATATATATATATATATATATATATATATATATATATATATATATATATATGCTTATATATGCCCTCATAATCAAGCAATGCCTTTTACTCAGGTGTGTCAGTCAGCAACCTGAGTGACAACTTCCTAATTGTCCATGTGGTGTACGATGAAACAAAGCAAAAGGTAAATCAAATCAATAACTTCAATATACAAGATCTTCGTACAAGTGTACCAATCCGTGGGTGTGTATGTCTACCAATAGCAGAGATAGAAATTTGTATTAGAACTCAATGCTTTGAAACTCAGAGCAAAGCCTCTCCAATAATGTAAGAAAAAAATAGAAAAGGCCCAATGTTGAAGTGACAAAATTGCCAGTATGACCTATGACCTGGGATTTATATCAACTTTGATTTGAGCCTGGCCAAGGAAAACGGAGCATAGATGGATGGATACCTAAAGTAACAGTCGATAAAAAACGTTTAAGGTTCAGGACTGCACCAAAATAAATAAATAAGAAACATAATGAAGAAGTTGTTGCGCTGTGATTCTAAATAGCTAACAGAGCTCTACTTGTATTCAGGGGGATCTGATTCTACAGTGTGACTACCTGTTTGAAGCCTTGACTAAGTTGTCTCACATTGGCAACAAAGAAAGCTGTATCAAAGTGGTCCAGGGCAGGTACATGCTAACGTTTCTATTACATTTTTAATATGGCACAAAATGTTTGAATCATACACACTGTAATGTTTCCATTTCACTAATTGTGTGTGAACTCTTGTAGTGTGCGTTTTGATATCCAGCCTGGCAGAGAGGGGTTCATTGACTTCAAGAGTGGTCAAGAATCTATGATTTACAGGTCGAAGAACGGCCATTTGATGGTGGTGCGTATGAATGGTGAATCGCATCATTCAAGTTGTACACCAATACGAAGGGGCATTTCAAAACTCATCGATTCTCCTGTGTCTCAGGAATCAACCAGAACCAGGTCAAGATGATCTCCGTGACAACAGAGGGATGGCGCTGCTCTTCTCCTAAGGCCACCACCGACTTCAGAAACAGCCATGTTCAATCTGCCATTCTGCCCAATAATTTGTACTAATCAAATGTAAATCCAAAACGTGTAAACAAAGTAAAAACCAGTGTAAATATTACCACCAGTAGCTTAGATATAGATGGGCAGAGAAGACTTCCATAAGTCAGTCTGATCCGACAAAATTACTCTTCAATGTGTCCTATATGCTTCTAGACACTTATGCTTAGTAGCCACTCCCTGTTCAGGCATCATTGGAAGCAGAGTATTTTTTTTTTTACCTTGGAAAGAAATAATGAGCAGTGATATCAATGTAGAGATACACAACTGTGTTTAGAACTTCCTTAGAACCTTTTTGACATTTGACCCTTTTGTCATTTTATTATTTTATAGGACTAAGTAGTGCTGGATAATGTTAAAAAGTGTGAAGCCACATTCGACAATGTTAAAACTTTTGTAACGGCGTGTTCATCTTTACATTAAACAATACGCGTATACCTGCGTATCACGTAGACTACACCACTGCTTATACCTATACATTAGCACCTATGTGAGTTGTATAGTACGTCATTCTAGGAAAAGCGATTAGCTTTTTTTTCATGGAGAGCAACAGTGTTGGGGCTCTCAGATTACTTTTTTATGTTGTAACAAGTAATATAGCGTATTAGCTTTGCAATTCAAGCAATCCCCGACGCATTTGCACTGTTTCCTTCAGACTCCTGCTTTGATGGCCGCGTACGCATGTGTAGTGCCGTACCATTTCATAAAGCAGTACAATACAACCATGTTGCACTTAAGTGTTTTTTATTGGTGATGTAAGGTTTAGGGTAAAGAGTAGGGTTAGGGTTCATAGTGCAGTAGGGTGCATTTGAGTTAGGGTCTGTGGGATGAGTCTGTGCAGCAGGCTGGGTTGGGGTCTGTGAGGAGGGTCTGTGAGCAGGCTGGTGGGAGGGTATCCAGCAGGCCTCAGGCTCTTATCATCCTCCTACAGGTGATCGTCCTGCCTTGGGTGGGGGTCCCGCAGTGCTTTTCACCTCTGAGGGTGAAGGAGGCGGAAGGGAACTGTCTTGGTTCAGGATCAAGTCTGCCTACTTGGGCTGTGGGCCAGCGTAGGACCTGACCGAGCCCTGAGCAGCCAGCCCCCGATGCACTCTCCCATATGCTCCGACTCTCTGAATCTGTCTTGTTCTGGCTTGACAACAATGAGGGAGGCTTGTGGTGTCTGGTCCTGATTGGCTGGCCTACGACTAGGGGTGTTGAACCAGTTAAGGGAAGAGCGGGGCCTAAAACATGGCGAAACCCACCCATACCGAGTCCTTCAAAGCCTCCGCTGGTTTGCGCCGTGCGAACGCCTTCAGCCAGCAGACCCAGCTTGAACAGCGCGGCGGGCATGAGCTCCAGGGGGGGTATGTATAAGGGAGGCGCCACCTTCTCCTCAGCCCCAGGTTCCCACACAACCCCACACACACATCTGAGGTTGAAAAGAAATCCAGATCTGCAGTTGCAAAGACATCTAGTGGACGGCAGTGGCATGCGCAACCCTTGGACCAGCCAGGTTCGCTTCCAGATCCTGGCTCGTCTGGGCTCCGGCGGCGGGAGGAACCGGACACAGTTATTTTGGTTTACAGCCCTGACCTCCAACCCATACACTTTGCTTTCTTTTACACCTAGGCCCGGAACTCCTTTGAGGTCGCCAGGGTTTTTCTCTGGCTGGGGGCAAACTGTGTCGGTAGGTGGACCACGCTTGAAGAGCATGGCTGGTGTGGAGCCCAGGGGCGGAAGGCACCAGGGAGGCACCCTCTCCCTTTCAGCCCCAGAAGAACCACTCACCAGCCGGGCACGCTTGAAGAACATTTTGACCTGGGCTGGTCTTGGCTCCTGGGGCGGAAGGAAGCGAGGAGGCGCTGTCTTCTTGACCACTGGCTGCTCCTCTCTCTGCTTTGCTGGGCCAGCAGGTAGAGGCGTGATGGTCATGGGCCAAACTCCTGGGGCTTGTGGTCCATCTGGGAAGGCCTCAGTGGCTGCTGGGAGCCTCATCGTGTTCCTGTCAGTCCATTAGCTTTCAGTTAGAAACACAACCTTACCATTGCATCATTCATAGAACTAAATTACATTTATTGGTCATCTTGATTCTATTTAACTTGTGTTGTTTCCTACTACTTTATATACTACGGCATATATTGCATAAAAAAATACAAACAAACTTATTTAACAATTTAACTTGATTGACCTATTGTTTAATGCAAATAGAAAAATATCACAGTCAATTTTTTATTTTAGAGTTATTTTTATATAAAATATATGTGACTACTTAATTCAGAAGATGCCTATTAAAAAAAAAGTAACTTTATTCGGGAGGATTACCACTTACCAGCCGCCCGTCACGTCGCGATGTCCTCAGTGCTGGTGGGACAGCTCTAAAAAGCAGGTCATAGGCCTACTAAATCTAACAAATGTTTATTGGCAAATAATTGTGCATGCACAAAAACCCGTGGATTGTTGTTATTTGAACATTAGACTTTTCAAATAACAACAATTGCTATTGTTATTATTATATATATTATCATATATATTATATTTATTATTATTATTATTATTGTTATTATTATTACCCATGCACAGCGATTTTTTATGTATTTGTCAGCTTTGTGCTGAATAATCTTTGGTCGCATTTTGTCTGTTGTCGCGAAAAGTACCAGAGCCGCGGACCGTAACCGGGGTCAGAGTGCATGGGCTGCTCGCTGCTGCTGTTATTATGAATGGTTACCGTTTGAACACATTTCTTGGATATCGCGCCACCTTTCCACCTGTTCACTTTCTTCTCAGACAGGAGAGGATAGTACTTTGCGTCGTCGCTGTATCGTTGGAGGTTATGTAGCCTACTTTTCGGTTTCGTTTAGTATGGCCAGTGAAAAAGGAGCATAATGTCGATTGAACACATAGGCTAAAGCAACAGTTAGCAAACGTTAGAAACATAACAATATTGAGATGAGATCAACGTTCAATCCATGGAGAGGTGGGTATGCCCAATCAAAGAGTTGGGGTATGAATGCTTTCACTCATATTATTGTATAGGCTTAGCTACATAAACTCAATTTGAACTTTGAGATGAGATCGACGGCAGAGATGTCTTGCAAACTATGAGGTTGCTTATTGCACAGAATTGTGATAACATAAATTAAATTCATGCACTAACATGAACCTACTAAACATAAGTGCAATATCAGATTATGTTACATTCGATTAGCCTGTTAATCCTTGGCCGGTGTTGTGGCAAAAAGTGATTAAGCTGCCAGAAAGTGATTTCAGCCGCGGGAGCGCGCACAGCCTGTTAATGCTAGGCTATATCGTCTCGAAACGTGTGTGCGGCAGCAAATTCTGATCCGCCATACTAGTCAATAGCACTACAGGACTATTGTCCGCTGTATTAACACATATGTATTTTAAGGTGACAAGACATCGACTTTGTACGGGGATCGACGTCTGATCAGTTCCACATAAGTGCGCTGTGCCATCCTCCACTGTGCCCCCTTCCACTGTGCCCCCCTCCACCACATGTAAAGGTGTTTCAGCTGGTAATGGACACAGGATGGGATATAATCGATGTAACGTGATACTCGTGAATGCTATCAACTCATTTTAGTGCATATAAAACATTTCAGTACCAAGAGAGGGCTTGAGATCATTTTCTGGCAGGAGGAAAACGACTCCAATGTGTCATATTTTCGCTTTAAAGCGTATTACAGCTGATAAAAGTGGCTGGATTTGTTCTTATCTACCCCACATAGCCCACATGAATGTTATAGTGTCAGTTGGAACCCTAATCTATTTAATGTGATAGGACCTACTCATGAATGTTATCAATTCATTTTGAGAAGAAAAAAACTTTTTCTTGAAAAATCTATAAACTGGGAAAATAATGCATAGTAAGAAAATAAATGTTTTATTGTATACAAAAGACACACAGAAATAATTTCGATTAGAGTGGTTTAAAAACATAAAGAAGGATAATTGACTCACGGACAATATACCTGTAGTGCCATTGACTAGTATGACTGATCAGACGTCGATCCCGTAGCTACAACGTCGATGTCTTGTCACCTTAAAATACATATCTCCAGAGGTGTCAAAAGTATTCACATTCATTACTCAAGTAGAAGTATAGATACTAGTGTTTAAAAATACTTCTTTAGAAGTTGAAGTATCAACTCAAGCTTTTTACTTTTAAAAGTAAAAGTATGAAAGTACTGGTTTCAAAACTACTCAAAGTATTGAAGTAAAAGTAGTGCAAGGGGAAAAAAATGCCATTAAGGACAAAAGCTTAGGCCGTGCCACAGGGGCCTATAGAATTACAATCAGCTTTTTTGCCAAGTATGCTCACACGTACAAGGAATTTGGTCCCTGCATTTATCCCATCCGTGAATTAGTGACACACACACCGCACACCTCTAAGCACACTTCCCCCCAAAAAACATTTTTCTAAAGGCCATCTAATGACTATAATGTTAATGTTGAAAAAATTGTTTCAAACACATTTATGCCCATTGAAAATGAACGCATATTAGTACAATGCAAATACATTAAAGAACCATATACGTGTAGTAATGAGCATTAACATGTGTTTCATGGAGCGGAAGATATGATGACTAGTTCCCTGTAAGTATTGGAATGGTGCAAAAAGTCCAACTTCAGAGGCATGTTATCAAAAGCCTTTATTGGGAATGTAATTGTATGTATCCAAACTTAGCTGCAGGAATTTAAGATGTAACGAGTAAGAATTGAGTTGTTTTTGCATCCAACCATTTCAGAAAATTCTTCCAGGTACGGCCAGGGATGTATAAGGGTTTGCTGGTCTTCTTCACTGGTGCTTGGTTGGGACAACCTCCTCACTGGTGCTTGGTTGGGACATTTCGCTCATCTACGTCTGCTATTTCGTAGCTGGAATGTGGCGGGATTTATGTCATGTCAGAGAATGTAGACGGGCTCTGATCATGCGCAGGTGCCATGGATCGCGTATAAACCAAAAAAGTAAGGAGTAGAAAGTACAGATAAGTGTGTGAAAATGTAAGAAGTAGAAGTAAAAAGTAGGCTGAAAAATAACTACTCCAGTAAAGTATAGATACTCAAAATCTCTACTTAAGTAAGGTAAGGAAGTATTTGTAGTTCGTTACTGGACACCTTTGCATATCTGTGCTAATACAGCGGACAATAGTCCTGTAGTGCTATTGACTAGTAGGCCTATGACTGATCAGACTTTGCTGCTGCACACACGTTTCGAGGCGATATAGCCTAGCTTTAACAGGCTGTGCGCGCTCCCGCGGCTGAAATCACTTTCTGGCAGCTGATCACCTTTTGGCACAACACCGGCAGGTCATGCAAATGTATTATAATCTGTCAAATCACAATATAAAGGAAACACTCCTATTTCAGCAATTATCAATAAATGATAAAGCCGAATTTGATTCAGATATAGTTATACAAATTAGTCATTAGAGACAGAGAATAGTGTCACAGTTGCTTTAATAGGTCCTTCATATACATTTCCACAGCGAGAATAAAAAGTAAGAAGCTAATCACCTGCTCTGAAAGTCCCATATATTCATATACGATTACAAAAACACATATACCCATATACTGTATCTATATAACATTTCACTAGCCTACAGATCCATTTTGTTTATGTCTTAGGTTTGACTGTAGATAAAGTAGAGAAAATACATTGGATATCTTCGACTGACTACTTCAGTTTCACAGTACTTCCAGATGGGGGCACTCTAGTCCGCGGAATAGCCTAATCACTGAAGCGTAATGCTCCCAGGCCAAGAAGTCGCAGTGTCTGTTGTGACAGTGGGCTAAACGAGACCCCAACTGACCTGAAGTAAAGCAACACCTGTCTCGGTCAATCTATACTCAATAGTCACTCGGACTTCCTCCATGCTTACAATGCTTACTTATTTTGGGTGACACCCCGCCAAGGTTGGACGTCACAAATACACAAACACACGCATCCGCACTCGCACACTTACACACACGCACGCACCCACGTGCCACACTAGAGCCCCGGGGTCAGAATGCATCGGCCACTCGTTGCTGCTGTGATAATGAATGGTAACCGATTTAAATGACACTGCAACACATTTCTTGGATATCGAGCCACCTTTCCACCTGGTCCCTTTCCTCTCAGACAGGAGAGGAACATCCTTGTTGGAGAACTGTTGGTGTCGCTGTATTCTTTGAGGTCATGTAGCCTACTTCGATACGTTTCGATCTGAGTATTGCCAGTGAAAAAGTGGCATAATGTCGATCGAACACATAAAGCAACAGTAGATGAAACGTTGGAAACGGAACAAAGATATTGAGATGAGATCATGGTTCAGTTCATAGGCAGGGATGCAAAACACACACGCACAAGCAAACACACCACACACACACACTAGCCTACAGATCCATCATGTCTTAGGTTTGACTGCAGATAAAGTAAAGAAAAAACGTTGGATATCTTCCACTGACCACTGCAGTTTCACAGTACCGCCGGTGGGGGGCACTATAGTCCACTGAATAGCTTAATCACTGACGCGTAAAGCTCCTAGGACCTAGGCCAAGAGGTCGCAGTGTCTGTTGTGGCAGGCAGCTGGGCTCAAGGTTGGTCACGAGCCATGGTCACGAGGCTCCAACTGAACCGAAGTAAAGCAACGCTTGTCTGGGTCAATCAATACACAATAGTAACTCGGACGCCCTCCATGCTCACAATTATATTTGGGTGACTCCTCACCCCGCAAAGGTTGGACGTCACAAATACACGTACGCACGCACTCGCACTCACACAGGCACGCACACACACACACACACACACACACACACACACACACACACACACACACACACACACACACACACACACACACACACACATGCATGCACGTAACACGCTGGAGCACCGGGGTCAGAATGCATTAGCGGCTCGCTGCTGCTGTGATAATGAATGGATACCGATTGAAATGACACTGCAACACATTTATTGGATATCGCGCCACCTTTCCACCTGTTCCCTTTCCTCTCAGACAGGAGCGCAAAATCCTCTGGTGGAGGTCTGATGATGGGATCGCTGTAGGCCTATCCTTGGAGGTCATGTAGCCCACTTTTCGGTTACGTTTAGATCTGAGTATGGCCAGTGAAAAAGGAGCATATGTAGATTGAACACATAAAGTAACAGTAAAAAAACGTTTGAAAACTGACATGAATATTGAGATGAGATCAACGTTCAGCTCATGGAGAAGCAGGGATGCCAAATCAGAGAGTAGGAATGCTATCCCTCATATTGTTACATAAATATAGTCCTATATAAACTCAATGTGAACATATTGAGATGAGATTGATTGCAGGGATGTCTTATGAGGATGCTTATTGCACAGAATTGTCATAACATGACATAACTGATGTGATCTGATACAATCACGATATAAAGGAAACACTCCCATTTCAGCAATTATCAATCATTTTATTCAGATAAATACGACCACTAAATTATACAAATGACTCATCAGAGACAGAGAAATAGTTTCACATTTGCTTTAATAAAAAAATAAAAATAAAATAAAAAGCATTGTTACCACAGAGACATAATCTACCAAACACAAATTTCCTTACTTTTTGTGCTAAGTTTAGATATACTGTATATATATATATATATATATATATATATATATATATATATATATATATATATATATATATATATATATATATATATATGGGGCTTATGTGATAGTACACTCAAGTTACACTAGCCTACAGATCAATTATGTCTTAGGTTTGATTTCAGATAAAGTAAAGAAAAAACATTGGATATCTTCTACTGACCCCTGCAGTTTCACAGTATCTCCAGAGGGGGCACTGTAGACCACTGAATAGGCTAATCACTGACCCGTAATGCTTCAAGGCAAAGAGGTCGCAGTGTCTTGCGGGCACATGGTCGGGCAGTGGGCTAAAAGTCGGTCACGAGACCCCAACCGACCCAAAGTAAACAACACCTGTTTTTTTGTATCAATCACTTCACTCGGACGACCTCCATGCTCACAATTATTTTGGGTGACAACTTCGCTCCGCAAAGGTTGGACGTCTCACATACACTACACATGCAGCCGCACCTGCACACATACATATTTTAATACTTTTATTCGGATCTTAACTTACATTGAAAGATCACTGATCCAAACATTGAAGGAAGTATGTTACAGTTTTTAGTAAGGGGCTGCCCAAACATAGAAACCTTTATGCCACATTGCACCTTGGTCTTCAGATTGATAGTCTATTATGGCAGAGATGGAGCAATACTTTTAAAGTCTATTTGCGTTTGGTTACTTTAGTCCACAGAGTTGTTATCCATTCAATACAAGTTTGTATACATGTCCAAGGCTCCCAAAAGCAAGAACAATTAATGTGTAATTAAAACCTAACTTTGTGATACTGTTTACAAGTGGTTGGTATTTTAAAAGCTTAGTGTAGCAGATGTCTATATACAGGTCAAAGCAACATCTTAACTCTACATTAGTCAAATACTTAGCAGAAACATCTACAATGGCGATATCAGGGCTATTTGGGATATTACTGAAGATATGTAATATTCAGATATTCACAGTTGAACCAGTCCATTTTTATGTGTTTGTGTATCTTTGTTTCCAATTGCACTTCATTGATGCCTTGTGTTACGAGGTCCACTAATCTATCATGCCTAGCAATGTACAGGCCTTTGTAAAAATTGTGTCCATTTAGGATGGAGGGTGAAGAAGGCAGTGTGGATCGTGACAGGGGTACCAAGTAGACAAGTTGGATTTCGTTGGAAGAACTTGGAGGCGGGCTTTGATAGTAAAATTGAAAACATCCTTGCCAATCGACACTATAAGGGAATCATTTGCAGATGGTAAGCACGCTAATTTTCCTTGGAGACTTTTTCCTTGTCCAGTGCGCGCGCACACACACACACACACACACACACACACACACACACACACACACACACACACACACACACACACACACACACACACACACACACACACACACACACACACACACACACACAAAAATAGGTCTTTATGGCAGGTTTACTCAAAATAATATATCTGAATAACCTTAATAATATATGAATAGGCCTAGGCCCATAGGACCATTCCCCTGTGCACGCTGCTTATATTGTTGTAACAACAAGTAAAACTGTTGGCGCTCCATAGCCCAATGCGTGTGATTATCTGCAGATGGAAAGCGACCACTAGATGACACCACACAGCAATAAGTAACTGCGGCTATTTAGGGTGACGTTTCAATTTTGACCGTGCAACTGCTACATTTTAATGACCATGTCTTTGGTTGCGTGGAAATAGGTGTCTTAAGTGGCTTCAATTCACCACTAATAACTTTGGTACGGGACAGGCTGCAAAGTCCAACTGGACGTGTCGGTCATAGTTGACGGTCAACACCTCCTACCACTTGCCATCCAGGGTAGACCATCAATCTATTTTGTACGAGCGTATTGCTGTCTCAGCTGGCGGCCCTCCACATTCCTCTGGGTTCTGGCCACGTGTGAACCGTTTACCGCGTGTGTTATTATTAGACATGTCCAAATTGGCAAGCTTCTGCGGGCATCGAAACACTGCCGAGGCTGAAGCGTTCAAAGAGGAAATTTGTTATCCACCTTTGTGTCACCCCTTAGATTTAAGATAATGAATCTTAATAAAATATATTAGCCTGTGCATTTATACATAATTCACAGTAGCCTATATTAGACCAGAACTTACCTCGTAACTATCCTTGTTTTTCATTTGCTTATTCACTCATTCATTTGTTCCTCCACGCTATCCTTAGGTGTAACAACAGCGAGGTGTGTATTGATGCATGGCAGATTCCCATGGGTTTCTGTGCACTCTCTCGTCACCACGAGACCTTTGTCCCATAGCTTAATAGTGTTGGTAAGAGCTAGTAATAAACAACGGGTCAAGGTTTGTGTAGTGCTGAGTCGTCGCCCCGGGCTCATACGCTGAACACACATTCAAGTGAGCGCCCCGAGTTTGATCCGGCGCTGATCATCCAGCTGCACCAGCTCACCATGGGCCCACATGCCGGCCACGCACTGACTTTTATTCTCCTGTTGTCATGCGTTGTCACAGCGCTGGGTATGTATTCTCCACTTCCTACAGGGGATCGAACAAATCAGGAATGATCAAAGAAAACCCGGTTCAAATATCACACGATTCAGCCGAAACAAAACAAGTTTTCTTTCTTTGTTAACACGAGTGGTGGTGTTGTTTCAACAGGCCAGGCCTGTGAAGGCCGGTGTGGAGATAGGTTGGAGTCCTGCTCTTGCCATCCAACGTGTGCGTCTCTGAAGACATGCTGTGGAGACTATAAAGTGTACTGTGTGGAAACCCAGCCTTATTCAGGATCCAGTTTTGGTGGGACAGATTTCACTATCCTGCATGCAACTTTCAATCCAGCTTCACAGATTGTATGCCGGTATGTTATATACTTTCCCCTCACAACGTGTCTGAAGTCCTGTTCTTACCAGAAGTTTTCTTTACTCGCCGTGTTTTGTTGGTTGCAGGTTCAACAACGCTGTAGACACGGTTGGATATGTGGACGAACACAGACGTGCTCACTGCATTTCACCCTTATTGTACCAAACTGGATGGGTTCCCTTGCATATCTCTGCCGATAACGGCACAACCTTTACACAAACTGGGGCCTGGCTGTTAGGTACAACACACACACACACACACACACACACACACACACACACACACACACACACACACACACACACACACACACACACACACACACACACACACACAAACAAACAAATGTACATATGACGACATCCCCAAAACACACACCACATCCTTATTCTTACCCTAAGTAAATCTGCATATCACATTATAGTCTTGGGATAGTATTGTTGTTCATAGCTATTAATGAACATTAGGGCAAACTAATAAGTTGTATGAAACAAAGTATGCATGTGGTGTGTATATATGTATAAATTCATTTATTGGTTCCTACAGTACATACCGGCAAGTTGAATGCTGGCTTCAAAGCCGTGTTGGAAAATGCAACCCAGTGGCAGTACTACGGGACCCCAAATGTAGGAGGCCCCCTGAAGATGGAATGGAACTCATCTCTGGTCAAAGCAGAAACGGTCAACATAGAGCTATGGGGCTACAGCGAGACAGGTGAGCGGGTCAGCACCAAATGACACGCCTATCTATCCAGCTCATTTCTAGGTAATAATAGGATAGATAGAATAGATGACCCTGTGTTTGTGTCTCGGTGTTGGTAGGTGAGCCGTACTCTGAGGCTTGGCAGGGGAAGTGGGAGTACCTGTACTCCCTGGCCACGCGTCAGCCCAACAGCGGCGCGTTTAGTTTTGTGCCTCAGCCGGCACAGCATGGTTTCTCCGCCTGGGAGCTGGGCAGCGTACGCATCAGTCCCAGCACCTACTCGGACGGCATGTGGTGAGTGGGACCACATACCCAAACACACGCACACCCTTTGGGGCTGGGTTCCCCTCTAAGCCGGCCACAGCTATTATATATTTAGTTTTATGTTGTTGGCACTTGCTTGCTTGGTAGTAGCCGGGACACGTGTCAGCAAGCATATCGGATTTTAAACAGCATGTGTTAGGAAGACATATTCCACGTCAACAGCAGGGGGGATATGGATATCGCCATTAGCATGGGGGAATTTAGCTTGCAGTAGTCAGGACAGCATGAGCCCAAGGTTCCGAAACCCCATCACCAGCCTCCCGAAACATGATATTACCTCATTAGTATTACTTAGTGTTCAGGTGCGGCCACCTAAAGGTCAACTGTGGCTGAAGATGACTGGATGGTTCCGTGACCCAGGAACGTGCACGCCTTGTGGACCGAGGACCACGCTCTGGCCTGGCACCTGGGTCAGGAGTTCAGGCAGAACTCAGCCGCCTGGGCCCTGGAGAAGTGTCTGGCGTGGGATGCACTGGAGGGCCGGCTGCCTAACTTCCTGGAGGAGACCATCGACTGCCCCTGCACCCTGGCGCAAGCCAGGGCCGACACGGGCCGCTTTCATGTAGGTATGGGGTACGCCGAGAACAGTGGACTGAGAGGGAGGGGAGGAGATGTGCTTTATTAATCCCTGTGTTGCACGAGGGCCTGCAAAAGCTTGAGGCATGATGATTGAAAAATATCCATATTAGGTGCTTCCTGCTCTATGTAATGCCTGGTGCATCCATTGCACATTGATTAATGCTTGGACTATGTAATGTTATGCACGGTAGTTATGTTATGTCTCAGAAGGTTGGATGAACTAGAGTTTCTAGTTCATAGCAAGGCTGTAAAAGGTTTTGCACTTGCAGATAACCTTATTTTAATCACCCTGTTGTATACATTTGTATTGCATACTTTACCCTGGCTCTATCTATGTTGCTGCACGTGCTATTCCTTTATTTAAACGCAACTGCATTATTATTATTATACACACCAAACGTCCATCTATTCTGGTGTTAAATGATTTATAAATGAATACTGGTATATGTGTCATGAATACTTTATAATTTGTCAATTTCTCAGACCGACTATGGCTGTGATTTGGAAAAAGGAAGTGTGTGCACTTACCATCCAGGAAGTGTCCACTGTGTCAGGGCTATAAATGCGAGGTGGGTTCTATAGTTTAACTATACACAAGAATTTATATTTACCTGCTTAGTGTGTCCAAACAAGTTAACATATTCATATTCACCTGCTTAGTATGATCTGACAAGTAAACATACTCATATTTACCTGCTTATTGTGTCCAAACAAGTTAACATACTCATATACTATAGTAATTTGCTTAGTTAAGCTTTTGCATAGCTTATTTATTAATCTGTCTCTTTACAGTAGTCTATGTCTTACACTATTCTATGTCTTTACACTAGTCTATGTCTATATCTTATACTAGTGTTGTTGTTCTATTCTCTGCCCTGTAAGGTGACCTTGGGTGCTCTGTAAGGTGCCTATAAATAAAATGAACTATTATTATTACTATGCTACTCTGAGTCTAATTCTACGTGTCTGTCTGATAGTCCAAAGTACGGAGCAGGCCAGCAGTGCTGCTACGACCACTCTGGGGCCCAGGTCCTGACGGCCGACTCCATCGGGGGGAGCACCCCGGACAGGGCCCACGACTGGGGCTCGCCCCCCTACCGGAGGCCTCCCCGCATCCCGGGCGTGTCCCACTGGGTGTACGACGTCCTGAGCTTCTACTACTGCTGCCTGTGGTCGGACCACTGCCAGTACTACTTCAAACACCGGCCCTCCAGTGACTGCAGGTCCTACCGGTCGCCCCGATCAGGTGACGGCCCCGCTCTGTACGACCGTATCGTTTCCCCCTACCTTATACCACCCGCAGCATTTGGAAACACATGGCCCTGGTCTGGGGGTCACCCTAGTCATAGCGTTCCAATGGTGTCCATTGTTTTGGAGTATCGGGACATCTCTGCCTTTTTACGGTTCCAAATCTATCTTCCTTAACAAACCAAACTAAACCATGAATAAACATTGCATATTCATGTTCATGTTCTGCATATTGGATTTTAAATCCTCATTCACACCACCATGAACACTGGCAGCGCCAGGCATTTAGTCCTCATCAACATGAAATGCATTTGATGACATTCAAATTTTAGCATTTATATTGTAGTTATTACCATTTATATTCTCCTATTCTTTTGTTTTCTTATATTTTCGACGCAAAAACAATAAGCCCGATAGTAAATAGATGAAAGTAACTCATAAATAACCACGGTGGGTAACTGTGGCATACGTCTGTGCTCTCCTGTTATTAGAATGTAAACGAAAAAATATTAGAATATTACAATGTAAAAACTGTTAATCCTGTTGCTGTGTCCCATGGACATGCCCAGGCGCTGTGTTCGGAGACCCCCACTTCATAACGTTTGACGGGGTGACCTACTCCTTCAACGGCAAGGGGGAGTATTCCCTGGTGGTCTCGGAGAGCAGGGGGCTTGTGATCCAGGGTAGGACTGCACCCGTCTCGCTCCCGGACGGTAAGGCTGCACAGCACGCTGAGTGGGTAACCAGTAACCAGGGACACTGAACCAGTTGCAAGGAACCAGTAACCAGTACCTAGGAACCAGTACCTAGGAACCAGTAGACAGGAACCAGTACCTAGGAACCATTAACCAGTAGCCAGGAACCAGTAGCTGGGAACCATGAACCAGTAGCCAGTAACCAGTATCCAGGAACCATGAACCAGTAAGCAGGAACTATGAACTATTAGCCAGGAACCATGAACAAGTAGCAAGGAACCATGAACAAGTAGCCAGGAACCATGGACAAGTAGTTGGAATCATGAACCATGAACCAGTAGCCAGGAAACATGAACCAGTAGCCAGGAACCAGTAGCAGGAACCAGTTGCCAGAAACCAGTAGCCAGGAACCACTAGCCAGGAACCATGAAACAAGTGCGGAAGCAACCACTAACAATTCCTGGCTGGATGGGAGCTACATTCAAAACAAGAATACAAAATCATCATAGCATAAGACCTCCTAAATGAACAATGCATATTCATGTTCAGGTTGTGCATATTCACATGAACACATAGTTTTGAAACCTTCATCCACACCACCAAGCACACAGGGCCCTCTAGGCATTATCTTCTGATCACCATTGAAATGCATTTAAAGACATATTCTAAGTTTACCTTAGGTTTATTATTTGATTTGATATATTGTTTATGGAGGTGTACTTATATTGCAGTTATTACCATTTTTTATTCTCGATTGTTTTCTTATATTCTCTTGTTTATGCTGCTGTAAGAAACTACTGTGAACGCGACAAAGCTGTCAGCCGTGGCCATGAGGGAGGCCTCCTCCGATGTGATCGAGGTGCGCCTGGGGGGGGTCGGGGACCGGCTGGAGGTCCTGCAGAACCAGAGGGCCCTGTCCTTCACCGAGCAGAGTTGGATGGACCTGACTGGTGAGATGCCCCGGGCTCCGGTTCTGTCTCCCTCTGTGTCGAGCTCGTCTGTCACTATCTGATGCTGTGGTGAGGGAAGGCGGTTTTGATTCGTGGCTAGCCGCAACATCACGCTTCAATAGTTTTAGGAAGGGAATCTGCCGTTGCCAGTGCAGACTCAACACTTGTATTTTGCTTTGAGAGGGGTTATTTTGGGGAAGTGTAAAATTAGCTTGTTTGATCAGATGAATGTCGTGGTTGGTCTGGCTCACATAAGACGGCACCCCAGGCAAGATTATGGCGCCCCCAAAATATGTGCCTTTATTCTGAAGTGTCAGAGCAGTGAAGTTCCCATTCCCGATCCAACCGTTAATCATTCACTGCTAAATGCAATTGTGAAATGTGACAAATGATATCGAGATAAGCACTTCATTAAAAGGACGTTTGATAAACTTCATTTCAATTGGCATCATTAACCTTTGGATCATCGGTGACTCATTAAGCTTGTGGGGGATAGCAGGGAACAACAAACATTCACACACTCTCACATAACAGTGCACTCAAACCATACGGTTGATGGAAAAATAACTAAGCTTAACTAACAAAGTTAAGCCAAATAAATGTAGATGTCACATCACTATGGTCCTTTCCACTTCTGGAGAATCAGTCGCCTGATTAAACATGGACCTATCACTGAAACCCTGAACTGGAACTGTGTTCCAGGAGTGTTTGTGTTTTCTCCAAACCCCAACAACGTGACGGTGATGTTCCCGTCCGGAGCTGGGGTGGAGCTACGCCTCATAGAGGGAACCGTGACAACCACGGTGCTCCTGCCAGAGGACTTCCACGGCGCCACGCTGGGCATGTTGGGAAAAATGAACGGCGACCCCGCCGACGATCTGACCACCCCCGACGGCCAGACCGTGTCCATCCAGAGCACTCCCCAAGAGTTGTTTGAATTTGGAAGCCACTGTGAGAGACTTCTAGAAGTATATTTCAGATGAGTTCTCATGTTCACACGATGTCGGTGTCGTATATTCACTCTGCGCCCTTGGTCTTTCTCTGCATGTGATTCCAGGGGCTATTGCCAACGAGTCTTCGTTGTTGACCTACGATTCCGACTACCTTTTGGACACATACTTCTACGCTCCCCGGCATGACCCTAGTTTTATTCCTGCGTTTTCCATCCCCGATAATGAACATGATCCCCTGAAGGAACAGGCCTCCAAGATATGCTCCGGAGATGGTGATGCATATTGCAGGTATGACATCACTGTCCACCAAACCCTAGGGCTGTCCTTCACATTATCAGTTACAAACTATCGCTGAACGCTATTGTTTCAGCAGTGAACGCTACCACGATATAGCATGGAAATATTAACACTGTGTCTATCTTCTTCTTTAAAAGCAGATCTACATAATCTGAACATAATGATAGACAAATAAACATACCTTAGCTATACGATTGACACAGGCTCTGTTATTATCTGTGCTGTAGGTATGATGTGCTGGTGGGCCGCAGTCCAGCTCTTGGGAACGCCACTAAGATATCCTACCTGAGTCACCTGGCCCTTGTGGACGACCTGAAGCCAGGTGACCACAAAGTGTTAGGGTGCATTGTGACTGACTGAAGGTTGTTTGAGCCAGTGTGAAGTCTGTTTTCTTTGTACTTTTCTGGGTATAGTTACAATTTGTGTTATTTTTGTGTGTTCTAACCCCTGCTGTGGTGCACACTTGGCCAGGTCATACTTGCAAAGGAACCAAACATTAACAAAACGTATATTTTTAAGCCTTTAATTATTGATGAATCATAATCATTCACAATGCATTAATACACATTTGTAGATGAAAGTGCTATGTTAAGTGGTGCGTAGTTTACCACCAGGTTCGATGTTGACTAGCCGTTAGCCTCGTCACAAGTGGCAGTAATCACCCAGATGTATGATGGATAGATTAACCTACCAGCGGGTACAGTACTCTGAATATGCTGGTAGGCACTTATTTATCATCTACAAATATATCTTTGTTTTGTAAATATTAAGTTCATCATTAACTAAGAGCTTATAAACAAATTATGACTGAATGTTTCTAGTCCACGTTGGCTGGCTTACCAGAGGAACCAATCGTCTCGTGTTGTTTTCTAGTGGTTTCCTGTGGCCATCTGTCCCCGCCAGCCAACGGGAAGAAGTTAGGGACCCGCTACCTGGTGGGAGCCACGGTGAACCTGTCATGTGACGAGGGCTACGGTATGACGGGCTCCGCACAGCGAACCTGCCAGGAGAACGGACTCTGGTCGGGGGAAACCACTACCTGCGTGGTTCCAGGTACCGATATACCACGTTCAGAATGATATATTCTAAAAAAGTAATCTGACACGTGTCGTAGAGCGGACCAAACCGCCCAATCACAGGTCAAGTGCGACCCTGCCAGCCTGCCCAAACTCTCGAGGTTTTCCATCAGGTTCTATGTACAACCAAAGGGTCACATGAGAGTCTTGAATCAATACTAGCTGATCAGTGAAAGTATGACTGAATGACTTTGATTTAGGAAAGAAACAAACTCGTACACAAGATGCTATCGATGGTACCAGACAGGAAAATGCTTACAATTATTTTCCTTATTTCAGATAACATCACTGGAATTGTGGTTGGATCAGTCATAGGAGGAATTGCACTGATCCTAATAGTGACAACACTCATACTGAAACACAGAGGAAAAAGGTATGGTCAACTTTATGCTCATAAAATACACTTATGTTTATATAAATACAGCAATACTGAGTGTCTATGTGTTCCGTAAGTAAAAAAAAAAAGAAAGATATATATTAAAACAGTTAGTCAATAATATTATAAAAATATATACAACACTTAAAATGTATGGTTCCTCATGTGTTTCTGTTTTTTGTTGGCTCATTCAGTACGGCAGATCTGGACATGGTTGTGAGTGAGGGCTTCTAAACAAGATGAGAACATGTTTTTATCTCACACGTTGAAGATGAAAACTATGCACCGTTTAAAGTTACATTTGACAAGCTGGTGGAGAACCGAAGTGATCGTAAGGCATCTGGATATTGGATTAAATATCCTCCACAACATCTAGATTTACTATCATTTACACTCACTGATTTATGCTTATTTATTTAATATCAGCATATATTTCTATATTTCTTGGTATAAGCATAGCAAAGAACTATCTCCGTAGCTATTGGAGCTTTTGAGTTTCTGGAGAAGTATCACTGTGGTTTGCTTGGTCTGATCTAAGATTTGAGATTAATTGTAAAAGTTTAAAAATGTCTACAAATGGTTAATTCATTCTTTAAGGCTTGAATTTATACAAATTAAATAAAAATATATTGAATGCTTATGTTTTGCATTTTTTCTGACCAGCTTTATGTGAAATTAGAGAAATCAAGTGAACACACACACTGTTCAGAAAGTGTGGAGTATGTGTTGGAGTAATGCCCAATTGTGAGTCCCATGTCTGAACTCACTGAACCATTTTCCATGTGGTTTTCTGAAGGCACGAGCTCAGCTCAAAGCACTTTGACGACCTTTGCATTACGATGTTTATCTTACTCAGCCATCTTGATCTTCCAGATATAGGAGGTGCCATGCCCAGCTGTTAAAATGAAGATTAATACTGTGAAGCAGGTATACAGCTTTCAGAGGACTGACCGAACCACATTCTGATTGACATATGGCCTTCAATTATACACATAAGAAAACAGATTTAATATTTGTATTACACTACCCAATGTTAATACTTTGCATTGTCATCAATTTTAGTTTCTATGCAACAAAGTGTAACCTGTCTATGGATTGCGTCAGGTTCACATTAAAACATTCATTGCCTTATCGCTGCAACAAGGAATGATGACAGCATTGTATAAGATCTCTCTCTACCTCTATCAGAATGACTCAGATGCACTGAGATGTTTTTGCCAAATTCCACACAACCTTTCAACTGTGTCAGCTATCCCGCCTCAATTCTTTCACTCGTCCACGATGTCACCCAGGGGTGCTGTTGTGTGTTTGACCCGAGTACCCCGACCTCTTCCGCAAGATGCCTAGCACATGTTGGGGGTCAACCTCGTTCAGGGATTCTGGATTAGTATTGTACATAGAGAGGGGCTCTGTTCTTTTCTCTGTTGTGAGGCCGTTAAACTGGGTGCATACTCTGCTCCTTCACAGAGCACCAAGACCAGAATCGCTATGGCAAAACAACAAAGACCGCCAGTATGTGACCGTACTGCAGAGGACATGCACTGAATGCGGTTCCTGAGTCATTCAGCAACAATTTGCCATGCACACCCTAGGGTAATAAATATAAATAATTAGCATTATCCCATTCTATGTGGTCAATGGAGGAGAAATGTGAGAGCCCATGACATAATACCTTATGCCATAGGTGAGGTTTTCTGCTTCAATTCTACGTGTTAGAGTAGATTGGTTATATAAAGAGTGGTTATCATCTACAGTGCACAAAGCTGGCCAGAAACCTCTCCATTCATTATGTGGTAGTTTCAAAGGACTGCTTGGGAAAGAAATATAGCTGCCTGATTTTATAGTGTGAGGGCGTTAATCTACGCGAGGACATTCTGTTGATCAGGGTGGTGCTGGGACATCTAGCAGGTCGTGTGTGGTGCTATCGTCCGTCCTCACGGTTGTTCCCTGAACATGGGGGAGCCACAGAACAAGGTGTTATCCCGTCCCATATTTCGCCGTGATTTGGGCTGGGAGCCTTTCCCAAACTGGACGCAGCCACACCGCATCTTCAATCAGGACTTTGGCCTGCCGCCGCTGCTCGAGCCGAACGACCTGACATGGATCGACTGGGCCAAGAGGAGGCTCTCCACTTTCTCCTGGCCCGGGTACACGCAGTCCCCCATGCTGGCCCCGTTCAACGGCCAGCCTCCACTGCAGAGACAGCTGTCAGGGGGGGTGTCTGAGATCCAGTCAGGTCAGGAATGCTGGAGGATCAGCCTGGATGTCAATCATTTCTCTCCTGAGGAGATCGCCATCACAACCAAGATGGGATACTTAGAGGTATCAGGTACTTGAAATCACTTCCTTTGTACTTAAAGACAAACATAAATTGACATCAGTGTGAGCTAATTTCATGCTGTTAATTTCAATGGATCAAGACTATAGAAAATATATTAATAATTGTATATAATCCAATATCGATTACCCTAATGTTGAGTTGTTTACGATTTTTGATTATCATTTATTATGATCAGGAAAACATGAAGAAAGACAGGATCAGCATGGATCCGTTTCAAGGAATTTCACCCGGAAATATAAGTGAGTTTAATTTATGCAACAAACTGAAAAATCTGAAAAACTATTAAAATCAACAGTTTGAAAGTACTGCCTCTTGACGTGTATGATGCATGATGTCAAACTGCCTGTCAAGTCGATGGTTGTTGATTTTCTTTTGGATGTAATTCCTCAAGGCTACCTATGGGGGTGGACTTGCAACACATCAGTTCCCTTCTCTCTGGAGACGGAGTGCTGTCTGTGGAGGCTCCGGTGCCCGGGATAGCGACCAGTCACCCAACCACGGAGATAGTCATTCCCATACAGACCAGTGAAAGTTGTAGCCAGAATATGTAGCTATAAACCAAGCGCGGAAAGCCAAACACAAAACCCAACTCACATAGCCGTCCGACAATACACCACTTAGTGTTGCATTTTTACTAGAACTTTTGAGTCAAAATTAACTCCTACTTAATTATAATAACTCGCTCTTGTATTTCCACACTCTAATGTTTATTTCATACTAGCACCCGTAGTTATTTGGGCTGTAGGCCTAATGCTTTATTTCACAATGGCATTGTAATGCACTTTTTCTCTTTCATTAAAATTACAACATTAAGACATATTGTTTCTTACAAAAATACGAATGTGTGTTTGAAAATACGTCCTATACAAGCAAACTATCAAAGATTTCTAACCATAAACAATTGTTTATGATACAGCTTTAGGTTAGGCCTAGCAAAGGAACCAGTTTGACCCAAGAATGACTCTTCTGGATGTTGCGTCCTAATCTTATTAAATTAGAAGAGATTTGTCAAGGCGATTGTATATATAAAACACACACGACTGACTGATGCACATAGTCTTAATGTTAGGCCTCCTGTACAACATAGTATTTTGAGATTTGTATTGTTTGTGACTTGACGGAAAGAAGGTATTATGCAATTAAATAATAATTAATTCATATGGCTAAGATATCTGTTTGGCAGTACACTGTTCCGATGAGGAAACATATCATCCCATGACTTAACTGGGTGTTGTTTACTCTGAGCCGAAAAAAAAGGACTAACACACTCCAACTCTTTAGCACTGAGTGTTCACAGCTAATAAAGTATGAAATACATAACGTGCCCATGTTATCTAATGCCACGGTGTGAAGGGCTGCCCAGGCTACCTGGCTTGAGTCCCATTGGCCCCAAAAGGCCCCTGGACCCAGGCCCAGACCGAACAGGAGACGCATGGGGACGAGGACATTGTCCCCCTCCACAACGAGTGTATCAAGTAACAATGGAACACGGCCACCACCCGGTGGTGGCCGTGTTCCATTGTTACTTGATACACTCGTTGTCGCCTTCTATCACATCAGGTTGTTCATGCTGCCCCTTACATTGATATGAGTCCGCACAATACCCCAGACGGTTTGTATACCCAGGATCTTCTGCCAGCCCAGGGCTATTATCATTCATCGGGGGGGGAGGGTGTTAGTTATTTAACTGCTTTGCTTCAGAAACTTAAAACCGAGCACGCCTAAATAGAAGCTATCATACTCTGGCTAGATATTGAATGCTACAAAATATTTTGTCATATTTATCAGAAATGTATGCAGTAGGGTTTCATAATTAAAGGCGCAACGACCGACGCCTTGCACTGTTAGTAAGCTGCATGGAACTGATAGTCCTTACCACGTCCTGAAGGAGACTGTTCACCGGGCGGACAGGAATAGCGCGTCTCTTGACTGGCTCTCTGGATGGCAGTAGGGTTGGCAGGTGTCCGGTTACTTAAATAAACAAGCATGATTGACGTCTTGGTATCTTAGTTATGCAATGCTTCAGACTAGAAGAGGTCAATTTTCATTCAGAATATAACTTACACGTTGATTTGACAAGGTCATAAAAAACTTTGCCAGAGTATTTAAGCTTCTGGTGGACCATTCTCCGATATCTTCCAGAGCCAGGGACACTTCTCGGCCCTCTAAGAACAAGATGCAATACTTTTCCATGAGCAGTAGTGCAGTTGTAACTGATGAGAGATGTTATTTAATGAATAATTATGAATGCATATATTGAAAAGAAGCATGTTTGAGAAATGTACAGGTATACAGACAGACAGATTTGTAGATAGATCAATAGATTTATAATTGATAGATTGATAGATCAATCAGCAGATAGAAAGCTCAATAGTAGGTGATCAATCAATAAATAGATGCACCAATAGATTGATCAATCAATGGTTAGAGAGATTGACTGAAAGACAGTAAGATAGAAAGATAAAACAGAGATGATATTCTTAATTAACCATTTGTAGATGACGATCAATAGATAGATAGATAGAAAGATGGATAATGGTAGTTAGAAGATAGTAAGATAGAAAGAGAGAGAGAAAAATGCATCAAGACATCCCACCATCTACCATAGCCCCTGCTGGGTCTCAGTGGCAGAACTGACGTGGTGCTTTTATGGATGTTGGCAGTGACAGCACCAGTGTCTTTATGGCTGTCGGCTCACACCCGATCTGTCCCAGGGGCTCCGGAAGGTTGCAGAATGCCACACGGACATGGTGATGTGTATGGTATGCCATTAAGGGCTTGGATTAAAGTCCCCAGAGCACATTGTGTGATCACTGGGATAGAAGACTAGGCCATTAAGCGGCCAGTAAATGCCATCTGTCAGCAGAGACAAACTTCCTGAAACTTGGACCAAGTGGGCCAGATACTCATGTTCAGGGCTGGTCTCGGAGCGCACGTCAGTCCGAACACATTGGAGTCTCTTTTTGAGATGCACCAGATTGGAGTCTCTTGAGATTGAAAAAAAACCTGTGGGATTTTATTAACCTATATCTCATCACAAGTCAAGTAATGATTTTTCAAATCTGGTATCATGATCTCCTGATTTCAAGTTGCAGAAGCTAGAATATGTTTGAATTGAAGCACACATACACACTGGCGCAAATACAAGCACATGCACAGTTCTTGGGAGCAGTAGCTGGCTAGTTATTTGGCAATGAAAGTAGATGAAAGTAAAGAACAAGATTCATTACAAATAAATACATTAATTTCACTTAAATGTATGCCCTTCCATGTATAATTACTTAATCAGTTTACAGAAGGTGACTTTGATAAGACCTTTATAGCAAATATACCCTATTTTCGGTCTGTCACCGTTGGTGGGGGATCTCCATCCCCCTCTAATAGTGACAGACCCCTTCCTTGGAGCAGTAGGGGAGAAACAGGGTCCAGGAAGAGCATGGCGTTTGTATTCCAGATTTCCTATGTTATCTCACATTGTTAATGCTGACGAAGACAATATTGTATTTCTTGAATTTCCTCCAAATTCCAATATCTCTATTGTTGTTTGGTAGTTTCCATTTTTTAAAGGATCATACAAGTTAAGTCGGTGATAACTTATATGATTCCAATATGACATAAAGCAGCATATAGTATTCGTATAAATACATCTGAAAAAGTAATGCATTAGGGCTTAAGTTGAAAAATGTGTGTGTGTCAATATGTCCAATTTATTTATTTTCATATTCTTTGTATATTCCACAACAACTCTTCAACATTAGTTAGATGGTGACATCAGAATGGCATTCATAGATTGAGTAATGGGATTTTACACAGTATATACAAAAAAATGGTTTGTCAGGTGAAATGGTCACCTAGAAGCTACTTAATAACCTAGCTCACTATTTTACTATCTTGTATGATCTATATGCAAGTTTTATTCTGAATAAATAGCCATCAAACAATAACGTTGATGCCAAAAGATTGGATATGGATTAACAAATCCCAATTTAGTATTGCTACTCATATTGATTAATTATCTTATTTTGACATGCAACTTCAAATGTGAAAACAACAGTACTTTTAAAGAACAAGGGAGTGGCCACGATAGAAGACATCTATAAATAAAGAAAGGCAATGGGGATTACCTTCGCATTGCTAGAATAGGAAATAGTTTGGTATGCTTGGAAGTTTTATGGCACCATACCAAAACGATCAACTTCCACCAGGCACCATTCTGAGTGGTTTATATTACATATTATGGATTATGTTTTTACATTATTTGTTACCTTCCATGTATGCTATAAATCTACTTTAATCTGACAATCTGACAATAAAGGACATGAACTTGAGCTGAAACATATATCCTAAGTAAAGGAACATTTTAAAAAACGTGCTCACAACTAGTCAATTAGCCACCTCTTGGATACCAATCTGCTAAATGTACACAGTATAACCATAGATCCTGGATGACGATCCTATTATGAACTTAAAATAAGAACACCATCAGTTCAGCTCAGTTTACGGATCAGAGTTTAATAGTTCCAGTTTAAATTTGTTCTAAATGGTCTCGACTTCTTGACTTTACACTCACCAATGCACATCTGCCTACAACAAGAAACCTTGCACAATTAGACTATTGTTGATTTATGACAATCATATTTTTAGCCAGGTTCAAGTGAGTTGGTAGCCAAAAAAAGGAAGAAAATGGTGAATGAGGTGCACATTGATGTTGTAGCCTCTATGTGTGTGCCCAATGTTTTACAATTTTACCAGGGGGCAGTTGGCATGTTATTTCTACCGTATCAAATAGCAACTATAGTGTGCTAGCAAGAAAATCTAATCTGTGCCAGCTAGATTACTAGCTATTTAAAATGTACCTAGTATTATATAGCTTAGTATTATATATTATATTATTTTATACATGTATAAATGATATAGGCCTACAGGTAGACATATCTGTCATATGAACATGCGTTGTATGTAGTATATGTATTCATATAGTAGATGTCATTGCAAACACAGACCTTAAATATTGTATTTTGTTGCGAATGTGAGACAAAACACATTATGAAGATATTGTCATCCTGATCCATGCAAACCAGGCAGTTGTTCTCACAGGTATAGATAAAAAACCATTCCAAACAATCTTTTGTTTTAGTTTTCAATTTATTGCAGCTCAAAATTACATCATTTTATGACTATTTCTGATGTGATGCCTTGCAAAATGTTCTAAACAAACTTTAGCTGCAGATTTCGAATTATTGCAGCTCAAAATAACATCATTTTATGGCTTATTTAGATTTGATGCAATGCAATACTTATTCAGCAGGGTCCTTTCCCTGTAGGAAGAAGAAAATATGGATATTATACCATAGTGTGTCTTGTTATATTGGAGTTATTTCTGAGTTCCCGTGGAATATTTGAATCTACCTTGCCACCATCACGGCTCTTAGACCTCAGCTTGTTGACCTGAGTCTCAGCTATGTCAGCACGTTCCTCAGCCTCCTCCAGCTCATGTTGAACCTTCCTGCACTTGGACAGGTAAGAGTTGGCCTGCTCTTCCTGTTGAAACATTGTGTTGTGTATAGTGTTATGTGATATACAGAAAATCAGTTATATTTTTTCGTTTGTTTATTTAATGGACTTACCGCTTCCTCAGCCTGCCTCTTGTAAGCCTTCACCTTCAGCTGCAGCTTGTCTACAAGATCCTGGAGTCTGGCACCATTCTTCTTATCCTCCTCAGTCTAAAGTAAAGAAAACGATTATGCATTACAATTAGAATATACTATTTTTGAATATTCAAAGATTTTTTAACACCTACCTGGTAGGTGAGTTCCTTCACCCTCCTCTCATATTTGCGGACACCCTTAACAGCATCTACTCCACGTCTCTGTTCACCCTCAACCTCTGTTTCCAGCTCACGCACCTTAAGAGATCAAATCTATTCAGTAAATATACTTTTATTATACTGTAACTATATAGACATCCATGTGTGACAGTATCTTACTCTGGACTCCAGTTTCTGGAGCTGCTTCTTGCCACCCTTCATGGCCAGGTTCTCAGCCTCATCCAGGCGATGCTGCAGGTCTTTCACTGTGACCTCAAGGTTCTTCTTCATCCTCTCCAGGTGAGAGCTAGTATCCTGCTCTTTCTTCAGCTCCTCAGCCATCATGGCAGCCTAGAAAACCCCAGGATTTCTTGTTTCATTTTCACCAATGAGTCAAACTTTCCAATATGCAGACAATAAAATAAGAATGTACCTAATTCAGATAACTTTTAGAGAGAGGAACATTAAGAGGGAAGGGTTTCTTCGCTATTAATAAATCTGAAAAATATATAAAATATTTATGAAACCTATCAAGAATTCCATGACAAGAAAGATCCAATTAAAGCAAACTTACATCAGTGATGGCCTTCTTGGCCTTCTCTTCAGCATTCCTGGCTTCCTGAACGGTGTCGTCCACCTCACCCTGGACTTGGACCAGGTCAGTCTCCAACTTCTTCTTTGTGTTCAGGAGGCTTGTATTCTAAATTAATTTACAAATAAACAATCAGTTTCTTTAGTTGTCATAATGGCATGTGTGTATATATATATATATATATATATATATATATATATATATATATATATATATATATATATATATCACGTAGAGTTTATTGAATTATTATTGGAGAAGTGTTCTTGTTTATTTACCTGAGAGTGCAGCAGTCCAACGCGCTCACTGGCATCAATCAGCTCTTGCTCAGCCACTTTGCGGCCTCTCTCTGTCTGCTCCAGAGCTGCCCTTAGCTCTTCAATTTCAGCCACCATGAGACCGTTCCTACGGTCTACCATGGCAGCCTGCTCCTTCAGGTCCTCACCTCCTCTGACAGCATCATCAAGATGTAGTTGGGCATCCTAATATCATAAAATAAATACGTAACTCACAATGTGGTTGTAATTCAACACAATTTGCCAATAGAGTAAGACTGCGGTTTGGCCGTACAATACAGCAGTGTTGAGATGTACCTTCAGTTGTCCCTGAACATTTCTCAGCTGCTTCTGGGCCTCAGCAGCTTGGCGGTTGGCATGGCTCAGCTGGATCTCCATCTCATTCAGATCTCCTTCCATCTTCTTCTTGATTCTCAGGGCATCATTCCTGCTCCTGACCTCAGAGTCCAGTGTGCTCTGCATGGAGTCAGTGATCCTCAGGCTGTTCCTCTTGATCTGCTCCATCTCTTCATCCTTCTCAGCCAGCTTCCTGTCAACCTCACCCTTAATCTGGTTGAGCTCCAGTTGGACACGCAGAATTTTTGACTCTTCATGCTCCAGAGTTCCCTAGGTATTGAAGCAATGATAGTCTAAGTACTTGCAAGGACATATTTTAATCCAGTAAAAATCCAATGAAAAAATTATATAGGAGCATTAAAATATGTTCATTGTATTATTTTCACCTCAGCTTCCTCAAGGGCTGTCTGGATCTCAGTCTTCTCTGTCTCCACCTGCTTCTTGGACTTCTCCAGCTCATGGATGCTCTTTCCAGTCTCACCAATTTGTTCACTCAGGTCAGAAATCTCCTCTGCAGTGATTTTCATGTTAATATACATCATTTCATTTCATTCATTCTAATGGGGCTTTATTAAAGTAAAATTATTTAACTCACGTTGGAGATTCTTGTTTTCACGCTTCAGGGTCTCCAGCTGATCCAGAGCTTCTTCATAGGAGTTCTTCATCTTGAAAAGCTCAGTGCTGAGAGAACGAGCCTCTTTCTGAGTTCCTTCAAGCTCTGCCTGGCCCTCCTCATATTTCTGCTTCCACTCCGCCAGAACCTGTCCATTGTCGGTGTGAAAAATGTCTCTGGGTTTGTCATGGATCAATGCAAATGTCAGCATTCCCGAAACTCCAAAATATCCACAGCCACACACCTTATCAAAGTTCCTCTGCTTCTTGTCAAGGTTGGCAGCCAGTCCATTGGCCCTCTCCACATCAACCATGAGGTCCTCCACCTCACCCTGGAGTCTCTGTTTGGTCTTCTCCAGAGAGGCACACTTGGAGTTCACGGCCTCAATCTGTTCCTCAGCCTCTTGAAGGCGCTGGGCAAGCTTTTTCCTGTCAAAGAATAACATGGCTTAATTTGTGCGCATTCATCAAATAGTTTGTGCTCTTAAATGAAAATGAAAATATTAAATGTTTGACTCACTTGGACTCCTCAAGCTCCTCAGTGCGCTGGATAGCATCAGTTTCATACTTGCTCCTCCACTGAGCCACCTCACCGTTGGCCTTGGACATTCCACGCTGTAGCTCAGCCTTGGCCTCCTGCTCCTCCTCAAACTGCTCCCTCAGAAGATCACAGTCATGGCGGGCTGATTGCACACCATGAGCAAGAGCATTCTTTGCCTACAAAAGGTAATGACAGAATTCTCAAATTTAATTAAAATGAAGTCCTAACTTGCAATGAAATAATGTAACTATCATCTAAATGTTTTTGTATGATTGTATACCTTAACTTCTTCCTCAATTTGCCTCTTCAGCTCCTCGATCTGCTGAGTATAGGCCTGCTTGCCTCTGGTCAGCTGGGAGACAAGAGCTTCTTTCTCCTCAAGTTGACGACCAAATTCACCTAGTTTAAGAAAAATTTATGAATTATATCAAAATGTTAGTAACTATGACTTATGTTCGAGTGCCATTCTGTGTTTCTTTGGCCCCCAAGCTATGTGAATTTTGGTATTACACATACAACAATAATATAAAGAGTCCATTTGACCTGAAAATCACAAATGAAATTTACACTCGTTAAAACATAAGGGCAGTGCCATTTAAATTTAGGAAAAATCCCTTTAAATAATATCTTCAATCAATTTTTTATAGTTCACAAATAGTCCAGAGAAGTTATTTACTTCAGATCTCCATTGACAAACCAAAGTCAATCCATACTTGCCATTTTCTGTCAACAGCCTTGCTCTCTGAGCACCGATGTCATTTATCTGGCGACTGTTCTCATCACTCTTAGCCTTGATTTCACTCAGCTGGTCCTCCAGGGTACGGCATATCTTCTCCAAATTCCCCTGGTGTTTAATTTTTGAAAAGTTAGCAAACGTGCTTTCCTTCTAATTAGGTTCACACTATATATATATTAAAAAAATATTTCACCTTGGCCTTAGCAACTGTTTCCATGTTGCTGGAGAGGTCGTCAATCTCCATCTTGTACTCGCTCTTCTCCTTCTCAAGCTTCTGCTTGACACGCTGGAGGTTGTCAATCTGCTCTCCCAGCTCTGCTACACTGTCAGCCTGCTTCTTACGCAGAGCAGCAGCAGTGGCTTCATGCTGCAGGGTGGACTCCTCAAGGTCACGGCGCAGCTTCTGGAACTCAGCCTCACGCTTCTTGTTCATCTCAATCTGAGCAGAAGTGGCTCCACCAGCCTCCTCAAGCCTCTCACTGATCTCTTCAAGTTCTCTGGAGAGATCAGCTCTCTGCTTCTCAACCTTGGCACGAGCAGCACGCTCAGCCTCAATCTCTTCCTCCAGCTCCTCAATACGGGCCTTAAAGGGAGTAATACCATTATTTAAACATATATATACCAAGTAGGGATATTGTTTGTCAAGTGACCGTAAACATGATATTACCTGAAGCTCCTTGATCTTCTTCTGAAGCTGAATAGCGAGGGACTGCTCATCTTCAATCTTGCTAAGAAGCTGACTGGTTTCAAAGTCCTTCCTGAAGATGGAATCGCATACAATCAATTAACTTAACCTAATACCTGTACTAATCTTTAAAATGTGTAAATCATAATGATGATCATGCTATTATCAAATTTGTCATCACATTACTTTTTGATTTTCTCATCAGACTGCTGTTTGTCGTTCTCAAGATCCATTATGGATTCCTGAGCCAATTTCAGATCTCCCTCAAGCTTTCTCTTGGATCTCTCAAGGTCCATACGGAGCTTCTTCTCTTGCTCCAGAGAACCTTCAAGCTGCAATTTTGTAATGTGTAAGAATCATTGATTTGGATTTATTTGTATTAATATGTTCCCAAATTGCACATTGTATGTAATCTCACATCATCCACTTGCTGTTCAAGTTTGGTCTTGGCCTTGCTCAGAGTGTTGACTTTGTCTTCCTCTGCCTGCAGGTCATCAAGAGTCTGCTGGTGTGCCTCTTGGAGGGCTTTCTTCTCCTTTGATAGCTTAGCAACGCTCTCATCCTGAGAGGCCATCTCCTCAGTCAGGTTCTTCACCTAAACAAAACAGAAGAATAGGACAGGTGTTTTTTGTTACTTTATTATTTGTCCTCTTTTGTTCATTCTTCTGACATTGCAACTATACAAACCTTGTTCTCAGTGGCATGTTTCTCTTTCTCCACTTTGGCCAAGGTGAGTTCGAGGTCATCTATGTCCTTCTTTAGCTCAGAGCATTCATCTTCCAGTTTCCTCTTCTTGGCAGTCAGGTCAGCATTCATTTCCTCTTCATCTTCCAGTCTCTCAGTTGTCTCCTTGAGTCTGGCCTCCAGCTGGATCTTACTCTTGATGAGTCCCTCACACCTCTCTTCAGCATCGTTCAGATTCTCTCCTTCCTGTCAATATTCATCCCCATATCAGTCATATCTCATGTTGTATTAAATGTATCTCACTGTGTGTACATGTTATCAAAAAAGTAAATCATTGTTTCATTTACTTACAGAGGCCACTTGCAGCGAAAGATCATTCTTCTCCTGCAGGAGAGAAACCATTTTCTCCTCCAGTTCCTTCTTCTTGGCCAGGGCAGTAGCTAGGTCTTTCTTCATCTTCTCATAGTTCTCCTTCATCGCAGAGAGCTCCTTTTCAGTTTCAGCACTCTTCAGAAGAGGCTTGATCTTGTAGTACACTTTCATCCATGGCCAGGTTTTGACATTCATGAATGAGCGGATGTTGTACTGAATTGTATAAACAGCCTCTCTGTAAAAATAGAACCATTATATTAAATATTGCTTTTCAGTATCGTACCAAACTTTAAAACATAAATATGTGTTAGAATATTCCAAACATGCCTTCTTTCCATCATCTTCTTGAACTCCTTCCTCATTTGGAAACCACGGCAGAGAGCCTGAATCATTCCGACCAGAGTTGCAAGCTTCTCATCTCGCATCTCCTCAAGAGTACCCAGAAGACCGGCTTTGAAGAACACCTTTGAATTGGTTTTGGAAATTCATTATTATCATCTCATAATAATCAAGGACATACCACAACTATTAGTATCATTCATTCGGAAGAACACATACCTTGGTGTGTCCAAATTTGTACTCTTCATGATTGACATCAATTGACCCAAGCAGTTTCTCTGAAGCTTTTTTGTTGTCAATGAACTGGCCCTCAGGGATTACACTGGCATTCAGTACTTTGTACCTGTCAGAGTGGGTTGAGGTTGATTGTATTATTCAGATGCATTCCTTAAGGTTTATTTCAAGTGGTTCATTGTTAAATGAGCATATACCTCTGCTTGAAGTCAGCATAGAGGATTCTGCTGGGGAAGCCCTTTCTGCAGATTCTGATTCCCTCAAGTACACCATTACACCTCAGCTGGTGGATAACCAGGAAGTTCTCCATCAGACCTTTGAGAAGTTACCACTCTGATTATTAAAACAGATTATCATAAAACCTGAAAAAAAACATACGGAGAACTGAATTGGATTCTACCTGGAGTCTTTGACTCATTGGGAATCAGGCAACGCACAAAGTGAGGGTGGGTGCTCCTCAAGTTTGTCATCAGTTTGCCCAAGTTCTCCTATAGATGTTAAATATACATTTAAATGAAATGTTACCGGGGAAATCTTTTGTCATCTATCACAAGATTAAGGTTGTCCAAAATTCTCACCCTGAACTGTGAAGACACAGTCTGCATTGAACCACCCTTCTTCTTTCCTCCTTTCTTGGTACTATCTATGAATTAAATATAGATCAACACATTGAATGAAAACACCCATTTCAACATGTATCTTACAAATTGTAACAGGTATGGTTTAATAGTTGAGGACAAACAAGTTTAAATGTCTATGTCATAGATATTATATTATGAGTTGCATTGAAATATGAATAAACGGTCCTGTTTCCTATTGTGCGGATGTAAGACCTAATATAGGAATTTTACCTTCGGAAGCTACAGGTGGGTACAGGACAGGCAGCAGTTTCACTCCAGATTTCTGGTATAGTTGAACAACAGAGTCATTCAGAGGATCCTTGTTCTTGTCCAGCCAGCCAGTGATGTTGTAGTCCACAGTACCAGCATAGTGCACCAGGGAGAAGTGGGCCTCAGCCTTGCCCTTTGCAGGCTTGGGCTTCTCAAATGCTTTGGTCTTGCCAAGATGCTGGTCATACAGCTTTGCCTTGAAGGTAACGTCTGAGGCCTTGGGGAACATGCACTCCTCTTCAAGGATGGAGAAGATGCCCATTGGCTTAAGAGAAAAAGGATTGATGAAACATAAGTAAAAGTAACTTTTCAGGCAAACAAACAAAGAATGAAGATATAGTTATCAAGTCACCTTCTCAATAAGCTCAATGCAGGCAGCCAAGTCCATGCCGAAGTCAATGAACTCCCAGATAATCCCCTCCTTCTTGTACTCCTCTTGCTCCAAGACAAACATGTGGTGGTTGAAGAACTGTTGCAGTTTCTCATTGGTGAAGTTGATGCAGAGCTGCTCCATGCTGTTGTACTAATATGGAATGTGAGTTTAGACAACGTTCAGCCACTACAAAATGGCTCTGTCCTAAATTTTTCAATTACTTACATCAAAGATCTCAAATCCAGCAATGTCCAGCACACCAATAAAGGATGATCTTGGCTGTTTAGTGTCAAGCATCTGGTTGATACGGATGACCATCCAAAGGAACATCCTCTCATAGATAGACTTGGCCAGGGCACTCACTGAGTTCAGCACCTATAGTCATTTAGCATTAATATTATACGAAATACAGGGTAAACTTTTTATTGAGGAAAGATTATAATTCCCTCTTGACAAATTATTCAAGGTGTTGAACCTGAAATACTAAATTACTGTTAATTATTCCTTAATCATTTGCTTACCTGAGGTACAGTCTGTCCCTTGGTGACATATTCATTTCCGACCTTCACTCTTGGGTAGCACAAACCTTTCAGCATGTCAGCAGAATTCAGACCCAGCAGGTAGGCGACTTTGTCAGCATCTGAGAGTTCATATGAAAATATGTTTTACATTCATGAGGTCCTTCAGAACATGCGAAAAACCTGTTAATAAGGGATTATTAATAAACCTCTTGAAACATAGCACTTTCAACTAACCCTCTGTGCCTTCTGGCTCAGCCTGCTCCTCGCGCTGCTTCTGCTTGAACTTCATGTTACCGTGGTGAAGCACAGCACCAGTAAGCTTATAGATGCCCATCTTCTCATCATTATTGAAGCCCAGAATATCAATAGCAGTCTGTATGGAAAATAAGTATGATGCTTATGACATGTTATCACTTTCATATACAGTATGTCCTCCTAGAAAATGTAATAAAAAGACTACATTCACTGACATCAGTAGCAACCAGCTCTTCTTTGTCATCAATGCTGGCCACAGCGATCTGACCCATGCTGCACGTGGGGAAGTCGTAGGGGTTGGTGGTGATGAGGGTCATTTCTGAGGGATTAAACAAACGTCATTTCCTGCCCGTATTTTATTCAAATTAATTTCTCACCTGTTTTTTGCAAGCTAACAGATACCTTTTGAATCAAAGATTGAAATCCTTGCTTCGCACTTGCATGTGTTCAAACTTTCCCCTTAAATAGCTGAACTTCAGTAGGACTATTTTTTTTCCTATGTCTAACTATTACACAAACTCACCAATGATCTCAGGTTTGTGGTTGGTCATCATCTGGTAGAAGATGTGATAGCCTCTCTCAGCAGGAAGCTGGAATGTCACTCTGGACTTCTCCAGCAGATCTATAAGGCCCATTCATGAATCAAAACCTATGCTACCAATAATGAGAGTTTATTCATTGGTATTTGGTTAGTAGATACTTACAAGTCTCAATGTCAGCACTGGACAGTTTACCAGAGGTCCCAAAATGGATTCGGATGAATTTACCCTGTTTGGGAAAGCATTATTCATAACTTGTTTAAAGATCCAGTATTTCATTGTGGTTGGTATGGTATGATGATGAAATTATCAAGAAGTCTTTACTTACAAAACGAGAGGAGTTGTCATTTCTCACAGTCTTGGCATTACCGTAGGCCTCCAGCAGGGGATTGGCTGCAATGATCTGGTCCTCCAGTGACCCCTATGATAAACATTACAAAGTGCTTAATATCAATAATAAGGATTTCATTATCTTTAATTATTTTATTTTTAAACATACCTGTATCTTTCCAGCCCCTATGTCCTTCTTCTTGTCCCCACCCACTGAGATGGTAGCAAAGTACTGGATGACACGCTTGGTGTTCACTGTCTTTCCAGCACCGGATTCTCCACTATAGATAGCAACAATACATTAAGTGGTTGCACATCATTTTTTTATATTTTATATTATATCAACTTACGTGATCAAGACAGACTGGTTTTCCCTATCTAGAAAGGAAATATGAAAGAAATACTTATGTTAAAATAGTTTAACATGAGTAGCAAATCTCTTTGCTGAACAGTGATAAAGTATATAACAACTTGGCTTGTAGGCCTACATACCAGTGAGCATGAACTGATAAGCATTGTCAGAGACAGAGAAGATGTGAGGTGGAGCCTCCATACGCTTTTTGCCTCTGTATGCACAAACAACATGCTGGTCGTACACTGGGAGCCACTTGTAGGGGTTTACAGTGGCGCAGAACAGGCCAGAGTAGGTCTGAAATAGAAAACAGTTATAATGAAATTTACTAATTTACTAATATTTAAGATGGGATCCGAAATATATTGTACCTTACTATGTCCTTTACTCAAAACACATCTTACGTAGATCATCCATGCTGCATAACGCTCTTTGAGGTTATACAACACAGAGGCTTCATTGAGATGGGTCATCATGGCCATGTCTTCAATCTTGTCGTACTTGGGAGGATTCATGGGTGTGACATCATCATCTTTGACGGTCTTTTCCTGAAAGGGAAACCAATTTTTAGAATTTGCTCCCCTGTTACTATCGCTGCCCTTGAATCAATTAACTGCAGCCTACCTCCTCTGTATCATGAACTTTGACGGTGACTTTGCCGCCCTCCTTCTTCAGGATTGTACACTTGAGGTAAAGTTCCTTCACATCAGTCACATATGCAGCACTCTTGGCATCGAAGGGCTTGCTCTGGGCCTCAAGCCTCTCCTTCTCTGGCTTCCGGAGGTAAATGGCAGCCTGGCCGTAAACGGCCATCTCTGCGTCCGTACTCATGATGGAGGCTTATTTCATGCAAAACATATACAGATATTTCATCACCTGTTTTAAAATTAATTGTAGATGATGAGAATGTTTTGTGTTAAATATCCCTTACCCCTTTCTTCCACTCAACCAAAGATAGTTTAGATTAAATAAAATGTCATGCTTTTTTTCACCCACAATGCCATGGAAATAACCAGCATAATCTGAACATAAACCCAGAAAAAATTAGGAATAATCTGAACCTATGACTAATGCATCCATCTCGATAGTAAGTGTTGGATATGGCTAACCTCATGTTAAATTACAACACCAACACTTTGAAAAGACAAAGAAAAAGAAAGCCACTCTATACCATGAGCTTTTCTAAGGGTGATGGATGAATGATCAGTGAGACTTACCACCAGTTGTAACTTCTTCTTCAAATGTCTCAATCCCTTCCTGGGCCTTCTTATATAGAGGATTGTGTGCATGGCATACGCTGAATATGGCCATGCCATTGAAATCTATTTTGATTTACATTTGACAGTTCATTGGAACTTCTCCAGGTACATGCCAACCTCTATTTTTTTTTTATATATGGATAATAAAAAAGTGCTTTTTAGTACTGTGTGTCATCCAATATTTACATTTTCATGAAGCCAAGACCAATTGTCTTCTTTGAAATATTGTAAAAAATAAACACAAAGACGACAATAGTTTCCCTATTCTTTAACCATAACCGTGGCAACAGCGGAGGACGGTTTAACAGAAGGGCAAGGTTAAAAAGAATCTATAAATAAAAACGTCTGTGGCATGTACATTGTCATTGCCGGAATAGGCAGACAGTTTGAAATACTTTGGAGTTTTATGACATCATACCAAGCCATCTTCAACCAGGATCTTGTGACCATGACCTTTCAGAGGGGCTTATATCACATGTATTTATAATTTGTATTGGTTACATTTCAGGTACATTTTGGATAAGACATATGTAACACACACACACACACACACACACACACACACACACACACACACACACACACACACACACACACACACACACACACAAATTTGTATTAATCAAGTCAATGATACTAGATTAACAGTTTTGCAGAACGTTGTGAATCACACTGCAGCAATGAATCATGATTGAATACAGAGTATTTTCAAAATGGCTGTTGGTTAGCTAATGTTTAGCAACTACTCTCTGAATCTTATTAAGTTTTTCCTCTTATTTCCCCTACACACTACACTTTGTTAATTGTCTCAAAATCCAAAGCCTGTGCGTAACTGAACAAATTATCCAAAATATTACTATATTTACCTGTGTTTAATATTGGTTCAGAAAAACAAGGAAGAAACAATAACTGCCGGAACATGCAATGGCATGTCTGTTGCTCAGTGAAGATTCTCTAGAGCCAAGCAATGCCCTTCACACTGACATGTCTATTTGTCAGTTAAGATCTCTAGACCGAAACAATGCCCTTCACAATAACATGTCTGTTGGTCAGTGAAGATTCTCTAGACCCCAGCAATGCCCTTCAAACTGACATGTCGGTTGGTCAGTGAAAATTCTATAGAACCAAGCAATGCCCTTCAAACTGACATGCCTGTTGATCAGTGAAGGTTGAATATGCCGAGGCTACGCCCTTCAAACGGTGGATCGACATTCAAATTTCAATAGTATTAATGTTTGAAAACAATAAATAAATATACCCTCAACAGCAATCTATCAAAATAGCCCAAACAAATACGATTCTCTCCAATTTCAAAGGGACCTCAACTTCCTGACATATGTTCCATACACACAACAGTCCAAATCCTGCCAGATAAATGGACAAATGGGTTTTTAGAGTGATGAAATCTTGGGGGAGGAGTGCAGATGTGGCCATTTCAATAAGGGAGCATCATAGAAAGGCAGTTTTGAGAGTATTCTAAATCTAAAAAGTACTGGAAGTGCAATACATTGGCCACTCCGCCAAAGGGCCATCGAAGATTATAGCCTGATATAGCAAACAACAATGTCAATGCCACACCAGTGAGCGTGGTGTTAGATAGCTTGGCTGGGGGGGCAGCTTTTGATATTTTGTGTCCGCAGCTATTCATTTGCATCACACTTTGCTATGCCGTGCTTGACAGGCTGTATTTCTTGCAGGGCAATGGGTTTTATGTGTGCCACATTATACAAACACAAACAGAAAGTAAACAAAGTACTTTTGTGAACAAACATCGGTAACCCTTCCTTTTACAGTCCCCTAATTACTAGGTAGTTACCCGGTAAGTACATGGTAAATCATAGTGTATTACTGGGTAATTACCACTGGTAATAAGAAGGTAAATACAGAGGAATTATCCGGTAAATTATAGTGTATTACTGTGTAATTACCACTGGTAATAAGAGGGTAAATACAGAGGAATTACAGCTGATGTACCAAGTAAAACCTTCACTATTACCCATCAACTCAACTAAGTAGCGTGTAGTTGTAACTGTTTTAGGTTGGTAATAACTCCGATATTGTGTACTTCTTACGAAATTAGGCAACCAATTCTTAGAAACACCTATTATCCAAGGTTTATGTTGGCAACAGCCCAAATTTAATGATGTACAATCTAGAAATTAGCATAGTACTTTACAATAAAATACTTTTTCTTAGTTATTATTCATAGCTACACCCATCTAGAAAGGGTTTATTCGATTTACCACTATGGAATTACTTACCTGGTAACAACCTCTGCAGGAATCTGTTTTCCTCTAGTGTCATGGTACATCTTCTTAAATACTGGGTACGAAGCCGTTTGTTTCCATGGTATTACCAGGTTCTTACCATATAATTTATAACAGATACATTCCATTATCCATGCAGTCAACACAAACTTGTACCATGTACGTTCTGCGACGTTACCAAGTAAAAAACGACAATTTACCCAGTAATTAAGCTGAAACTGTACTGTAAAAGGAAGCCTCGCTTGTTTCCATGGTATTACCAGGTTCTTACCATATAATTTGTAAGACATTATTCCCTTTTCCATGCAGTCAACACAAACTTGTACCATGTACGTTCTGCGACGTTACCAAGTAAAACACGACAATTTACCCAGTAATTAAGCTGAAACTGTACTGTAAAAGGAAGCCTCGTTTGTTTCCATGGTATTACCAGGTTCTTACCATATAATTTGTAATACATTATTCTCTTTTCCATGCAATCAACACAAACTTGTACCATGTACGTTCTGCGACGTTACCAAGTAAAACACGACAAATTACACAGTAATTAAGCTGAAACTGTACTGTAAAAGGAAGCCTCGTTTGTTTCCATGGTATTACCAGGTTCTTACCACATAATTTGTAATACATTATTCCCTTTTCCATGCAGTCAACACAAACTTGTACCATGTACGTTCTGCGACGTTACCAAGTAAAACACGTCAATTTACCCAGTAATTAAGCTGAAACTGTACTGTAAAAGGAAGCCTCATTTGTTTCCATGGTATTACCAGGTTCTTACCATATAATTTGTAATACATTATTCCCTTTTCTATGCAGTCAACACAAACTTGTACCATGTACGTTCTGCGACGTTACCAAGTAAAACACGACAATTTACCCAGTAATTAAGCTGAAACTGTACTGTAAAAGGAAGCCTCGTTTATTTCCTTGGTATTACCAGGTTCTTACCATATAATTTGTAATACATTATTCCCTTTTACATGCAGTCAACACAGACTTGTACCATGTACGTTCTGCGACGTTACCAAGTAAAACACGACAATTTACCCAGTAAGTAAGCTGAAACTGTACTGTAAAAGGAAGCCTAGTTTGTTTCCATGGTATTACCAGGCTCTTACCAACCATATAAGTTGTAACTGGTTATTCCCTTTTCCATGCAATCAACACAAACCATATATGTTCTGCAACATCGTTCACCAGTAGTTAAGCACTTTAATTGTTGTTATAAAACCCCAAACCACTGTTGATGAAAGGCATATTAAAATTAAACAAAATCAAAGGCTTATCTTTCAAACAATGCATATCTCACAAACAGGCACTGAACACTGAAGAAATCGGACAAAAAAAGAGCCGTCCACATTAACTCAATTTAAATGTTACTGATGGTGTTTTCATAAAACACATGACATTGTTATGGCAAGTGACCACAAGGAAGACTGCTTCAACCTCTTCAATTTGAATAAGCGGTGCATGCCATGCAGCAATCTGCCTATGGGAGCATCTTTGTGGTCATTCGCAAACCAATGAGTCCACTCGATGAATGAGAGATGACTCTTTAGTGTCTTCTCTGTGAGGTATCCCTGCAGTCTCCACATCTGGGATTTGAAGGCTGACCAAGACCTGACCAGGTACCTCCAAAACTCCCCTTCCATACTGCAATAAAGAATCAGAAGACAAGAAAATAAACATTAGGACTGTCAATTAATGAACATTTCTAGAACATGTAGAACTCAAAGATTATTTTGTTTATTAGTTAAAAAAGGATGCTGGTCCTCTGGCCATTGTGTTTGGTCATATTGAAAAGAGAAAAAGGCATAGCCATAAATACAGTTAATAGGACGGGAGGGGACAGGCTGTTAGCTCCGGTTAGCACTTTAGCATCGAGCTAGCGGAGCTTCTGTCATTCAAATAACTCGGACATGTTGTTTAAAACCTATAACACCAAATGTATTAAAATATCCGGATTTAATCGGGCTCTCTCCCATAAGTACAGTTAATAGGACGGGAAGAGACTCTGTTAGCGCGATGCTAAAGAGCAGCTCTTCCGGAGCATGCCACCTCAACAGGTGCAAGTTAGCCTCCGGTTTGATATTCGCCAGATATTCGGTTTACCACCCAATCGGATTCATCAACATAAGTGCAATACATTACGGGCTTAGTATGTTGAGGACGGTGCATCGCGAAAATCACAAACACATGTTGTCGCCATCGATGTCTGTGCAACAACGTCATTTACGTTCTGGCTGCTACCTGTTTTAGGGACCGTCAACAAGTTACACATACCGACTGGTGGCAGAGACGTTACCATGGAATTGTTTCTGGAAATAAATCATATAAAATAATATAAAAATCACTAAAAAATACATTTTGTCACCTGATTGTAGTAGTAGTTGCCAATGGTGGTCTGCTACTTACTGCAGGTAACTTTGCTAATATATTGCATTATTGTTAAACGGAATGCAATTAATAATTTCAAATATAGTTTAGTCGATTTTTTTTCGAATATTAAACTATTAACTGCATTATGATTAACTATATTGCAATATATTTGTGTGATTAATTTCCTGAAACAATTCCATGGTAACGTCTCTGCCACCTATCGGTGAGTGTAATTTGTTGACGGTCCCTAAAACAGGTAGCAGCCAGAACGTAAATGACGTTGTTGCACAGACATTGATGGCGCCAACATGTGTTTGTGATTTTTCGCGATACGGTGTCCTAAACCGTCCTCAACATACTAAGCCCGTAATGTATTGCACTTATGTTGATGAATCCGATTGGGTGGTAAACCGAATATCAAACCGGAGGCTAACTTGCACCTGTTGAGGTGGCATGCTCCTGTAGAGCTGCTCTTTAGCATCGCGCTAACCGGGGTTAACAGAGCCTGTCTCTTCCCGTCCTATTAACTGTACTTATGGGAGAGAGCCCGATTACATCCGGATATTTTAATAAATTCGATGTTATAGTTTTTTTGAACAACATGTCCGAGTTATTTGAATGACAGAAGCTCCGCTAGCTCGATGCTAAATGGCTAACCGGAGCTAACAGCCTGTCCCCTCCCGTCCTATTAACTGTATTTATGGCTATGCCTTTTTCTCTTTTCAATATGACCAAACACAATGGCCAGAGGACCAGCATCCTTTCTTAACTGATAAACAAAATAATCTTTGAGTTCTACATGTTCTAGAAATGTTCATTAATTGACAGTCCTAATGTTTATTTTCTTGTCTTCTGATTCTTTATTACAGTATGGAAGGGGAGATTTGGAGGTACCTGGTCAGGTCTTGGTCAGCCTTCAAATCCCAGATGTGGAGACTGCAGGGATACCTCACAGAGAAGACACTAAAGAGTCATCTCTCATTCATCGAGTGGACTCATTGGTTTGCGAATGACCACAAAGATGCTCCCATAGGCAGATTGCTGCATGGCATTCACCACTTATTCAAATTGTAGAGGTTGAAGCAGTCTTCCTTGTGGTCACTTGCCATAACACTGTCATGTGTTTTATGAAAACACCATCAGTAACATTTAAATTGAGTTGATGCAGACGGCTCTTTTTTTTGTCTGATTTCTTCAGTGTTCAGTGCTTGTTTGTGAGATATGCATTGTTTGAAAGATAAGCCTTTGATTTTGTTTAATTTTAATATGCCTTTCATCAACAGTGGATTGGGGTTTTATAACAACAATTAAAGTGCTTAACTACTGGTGAACGATGTTGCAGAACATATATGGTTTGTGTTGATTGCATGGAGAAGGGAATAACCAGTTACAACTTGTATGGTAAGAGCCTGGTAATACCATGCAAACAAACGAGGCTTCCTTTTACAGTACAGTTTCAGCTAACTTACTGGGTAAATTGTCGTGTTTTACTTGGTAACGTCGCAGAACGTACATGGTACAAGTTTGTGTTGACTGCATGGAAAAGGGAATAATGTATTACAAATTATATGGTAAGAACCTGGTAATACCATGGAAACAAACAAGGCTTCCTTTTACAGTACAGTTTCAGCTTAATTACTGGGTAAATTGTCGTGTTTTACTTGGTAACGTCGCAGAACGTACATGGTACAAGTTTGTGTTGACTGCATGGAAAAGGGAATAATATATTACAAATTATATGGTAAGAACCTGGTAATACCATGGAAACAAACAAGGCTTCCTTTTACAGTACAGTTTCAGCTTAATTACTGGGTAAATTGTCGTATTTTACTTGGTAACGTCGCAGAACGTACATGGTACAAGTTTGTGTTGACTAGATGGAAAAGGGAATAATGTATTACAAATTATATGGTAAGAACATGGTAATACCATGGAAACAAACAAGGCTTCCTTTTACAGTACAGTTTCAGCTTAATTACTGGGTAAATTGTCGTGTTTTACTTAGTAACGTCGCAGAACGTACATGGTACAAGTTTGTGTTGACTGCATGGAAAAGGGAATAATGTATTACAAATTATATGGTAAGAACCTGGTAATACCATGGAAACAAACGAGGCTTCCTTTTACAGTACAGTTTCAGCTTAATTACTGGGTAAATTGTCGTGTTTTACTTGGTAATGTCGCAGAACGTACATGGTACAAGTTTGTGTTGATTGCATGGAAAAGGGAATAATGTATTACAAATTATATGGTAAGAACCTGGTAATACCATGGAAACAAACAAGGCTTCCTTTTACAGTACAGTTTCAGCTTAATTACTGGGTAAATTGTCGTGTTTTACTTGGTAACGTTGCAGAACGTACATGGTACAAGTTTGTGTTGACTGCATGGATAATGGAATGTATCAATTATGAATTATATGGTAAGAACCTGGTAATACCATGGAAACAAACGGCTTCGTACCCAGTATTTAAGAAGATGTACCATGACACTAGAGGAAAACAGATTCCTGCAGAGGTTGTTACCAGGTAAGTAATTCCATAGTGGTAAATCGAATAAACTCTTTCTAAATGGGTGTAGCTATGAATAATAACTAAGAAAAAGTATTTTATTTTAAAGTACTATGCTAATTTCTAGATAGTACATCATTAAATTTGGGCTGTTACCAACATAAACCTTGGATAATGGGTGTTTCTAAGAATTGGTTGCCTAATTTCCTAGGAAGTACACAATATCGGAGTTATTACCAACCTAAAACAGTTACAACTACACGCTACATAGTTGAGTTGATGGGTAATAGTGAAGGTTTTACTTGGTACATCAGCTGTAATTCCTCTGTATTTACCCTCCTATTATCAGAGGTAATTACACAGTAATACACTATAATTTACCGGATAATTCCTCTGTATTTACCTTCTTATTACCAGTGGTAATTACCCAGTAATACACTATGATTTACCATGTATTTACCGGGTAACTACCTCTGTATTTACCTTCTTATTACCAGTGGTAATTACCCAGTAATACACTATAATTTACCATGCATGTACCGGGTAAATACCTAGTAATTAGGGGACTGTAAAAGGAAGGGTTACCCAAACATTATTGTAAGCATTGTTTGTTTTATCAAATTATTATTTATTGAAAAATTAACAGTTTAATATACAATATTTCATTGTTGTATAGACAACACTTGAATAACCCTCTCAACAGCCACCTACTTTTTTATTCTCACAAAAATATACATATTGAAGTGCTCTTTCAGGTTTCTTAGCCCTCAAATACGCTCAATGAAGAAAGGCCAACATCCCTCCGCAACCTCAAGTAACAAAAACAACTCAAATGTATTGATTAGCCACATATGCATATCAACAGCAACCAATCCAGCAACATTTAATGTTTGACTGAATCAGAGCTAATGGTTAAGTAGCTACAAACGAGCTATACATTATTTATTCAATTTGAAGTGTGGTCTTCATCAAGGATTACGAGGATATTATTAAATAGAACTCTGACAAAAGTAAAATAAACTGCGTTCAACAGTGGCTAAACTGAATCATTTGAAAGCCTTAATGAAAACAGCTACTGATATTATCAAACAAAAGGTTAAGTCCAAAGTAATTTCCAATGGGGCTTGGCCCCCAAGGCCAGCAACCAAATGTGTGTCTGTTGAAAACCCTGCGGCTGCAAGTCACGCACATGAGAAGGGTGAGAAGGGTAACCATTGACAGCTAATCTGATGAGGCAATGTGTTCCTCTGAGCCTTGTGATATAGAGGACTCCTGAAGAAGACTATGCTTAATTAAATGCCTGTCATTGACATAGTGGGCTGCGATTGTTTCAACTGCAATGAGACCAGAATATAACTTGACTTCACTTGTGCTTTTTTATGGTTGGTTAATGAAGACGTTGTGGTTAGTACGCTTCTAGACGGTTATTCCGGGACACACAGGTAATCTTAATCTAAAACTCTAAAAATAACTAAAATTTTCTCAGAGATGGTTTGCCTTGAAATCAATGATCAAAATAAATCAATTATGCAATGTTTTTCAGTTGTATCACTTTAGAACAAATTATCATTCACTCTTATGTTTTATTCATTATGTTGATATAGTTATATGTAGCGAATTTAACCCTAATGATGGAAGTGGTGTATTTGTTGCACCTGGTGTAACAACCCCCCCCCCCCCCACCCCCTTGCTTTTGTCCTATCCAAAAATGCTGTGATATTACAGATTAATTTGTGCCTTGACTCTTAAGGATTGAAGAATACTGATAGCCAAGATACAGTTGGCAAACACACTAAATTTATTGGCCAATAACACCACCACCATTTTGGACTTATTCAATACAAAGATCTCATTGCCTGGACCCACTGAACAGCTGATTGTCATCTCCTTGTCCTAATGATCGGATAATCCTAGCTTGATTAGCGCGGGAAAATGATTGTTGCCCATGCGCAGTGCGGTAATCGTCAGTGACAGCAGTTTCACCGGATTCATGTGGCTATCAAGATCATTCATTAGCAAAGGTACAACCATCATCAGCATAGTGAGTAGCCTACATAAAAATCGCAACCGAGGAAGTGTGTCCCCACATTGATGGACACATTCGGTAATGTTAACTGACTTAATGACAAGTTAGCCGGTAAGTTTAATAGTAGATGTAATCCTTCAGAGAGCTATTTTACCAGAATGGAAGACTGCTCCTGCAAGGGGTCGGATCCGGTTTATGTTATTGCATACAAATACAAAAAGCAGCGGGAAGAAAGCCAAGAAAAACGATGATTTGAATGAGAGAACAAAGCCACGAAATATACTGGTGAGCAAAATGTGAGCGGTTGAACTATAAAAACAAAACAAGTCAATCGAAACGCAATTGACTGAAGTGGTCGAATTAACATAATGAGCGTGTGATTACTGAGTGTAGAAAAGTACTATCAGCTGAATGAGTGATGGATTTCTGGTTCATCTCGCATTAACGATTTTCTATTTAATGTTTTGATAAGGTTGTAACTTATCTTGTTTCTATGGATTTCCACTACACTTTTTTGTTAATAGTAGGAGTGTACAAGGTTATGTCTATTAAGAAAAATGTATTGCTTGTGGACGGCCCAGGTGACATGCCACCATTAGCCTACATCTAAGGAGGCACAGAATACTGTGGCGAGCAGCACGTGAAGGATGAGACGGGAGCCCAGGTTCAACCAATTATGCAGTCCGCGCCCCATACACCGCACGACTACGGGCTGCCTTTATTCGTCTCAAAACGTGGAAAATAGCGCAACCAATAAACGTCATTCTCGGTGGCGGCAACGATGCACACAACATGTCAACACCATGGACATATTAAAGGATGGACCACAGACCGAAAATGGCCGCCCATTCATTCCTATGGAAACTGCTCAGTGGCGCAGGGCATCATACAGGAGCGATTTGCTTCCGCGTTATGGGGCCAAGACACGTGACCTATTCCGTGACGTACCGGATGCAGAGATCTTCTTCTTCTTCTAGTTTAGTGGTGGATCATAGTTTTTCCCCCATATACCGCCACCTACTTCACTACTACACAGGAGTTTGTGACAAGGACGTTGGCAAATGATACTTTAAATCGTAAAAATAAATTCAAAGAAAAAAACAAACTAACGAAACAAAATAAAACAAACTAACAAAAGAAATGAATAAATAAAAAATAAAATAAAAATATATATATACTTAAGGTTAAATTCTTCTAATTAGGTTAGTATCTTTTAGCTAATTTATCAGCAATTTCATTGCCATATATTCCATGGTGGGCTGGAATCCAACAGAACTGAATAACTAAACCAAGGCTTATAATATTTAAAAGAAGATGCTTTACCTCTATCACCAAATCTTCACGTTTTGAATTATCTGTAATAAAACTTAGTATCTACAACCCATCTAAGAGCGGTTATTATTGTGGCCATCTCGATTGAGTATACTGATAAAGTCACCCACTCTATATCCATATCCTTTTTCAAATTCTGGAATATATATGCCAATACCACATTGTCCTTTGGGATCATTAGAACCATCTGTAAATATTTTCAGATATCCATAGAATGAAGTATTTAAATAACTTGAGCAGGCATTAGCAAAACTTGGTGAGATGCTTGCTTTTTCGAAATGGAATAAGATGCAGCTGGGTAGGCGGTGAGAGGTGATGCATGAGGCATGATGGTGGCACGGCAGACAAGTAGAGGAGCATGATGGACTGGGATCTGATGAGGAAACAAAAAAGATTATCTAACTTAAGATAAAATATACTCTGAAGTTTCCAGTTTCTGCAAACAGAAGAGAAGGGGTTTAATTAAGGCTTTGTATCATTAATAAGATATTAACAAACGAAAAAATATAAAAGGCCTGGCTTAGTTTAAAGCCCACTCACCACGTCAAGGTGCAGGCCAAGAGTGGGAACATAGAACAAAGACTCACATCACAAACTCAGACAGTCACAACATGTATATGAATACGAGACACAATAGAACAAAGACTCACATCACAAACTCAGACAGTCACAACATGTAAAAAACATAAATACATGAAACATGCATATAAATACGAGACCAAAGACTCGCATCACAAACTCAGACAGTCACAACATGTAAAAAACATAAATACATGAAACATGCATATAAATACGAGACCAAAGACTCACATCACAAACTCAGACAGTCACAACATGTAAAAAACAGGTAATCAATACGTCCGTGCCTGTTACAGCTATTTCAATGATATGTGTGTTATATATCCGTGTTCAACGCTATTCATGTTAAGTAAAAGGACAAATCTCAGACTATGGAAGTTAATTCGGAATTGAATTTAATTCGGAAGTTAATGGAGCCGTGCACTTCAAAATAGGTCCATAGCAAGGAGCCGTTAGTTTCAGTACGGCTTCTTTCAGCTGCCCACCCAACATCAACTGCTAATAAAACGCTTGAGGAGGCGTTTTGAAAAGAAAAAACTTACATTTTTTTAGAACAGGGTAGAAAGATAATTATGAGCCTTTGATTGATATCCAGACATTTTTTGCGGAGACACAATCCTGTTCCCCACTTGTATTGGAGTGGACGGCGCTATCTACTTCTGGGCCACATGAAATGACGGACCCCCGTCCACTGCCAGCTTAAACAGCTGCAATACCAGGCTTGGCCTCGGAGCACTGGTGGATGCGTAAGTAAGCCCCTATCCTGGGGGCCTGGTCAACACTCAACAACACACAACTAACTAACTACCCCAACCCATTAACCCCATTCCACCCAGCAACAACACTGTCCCCGAAAGGGACCAAACCTCCAGGATAAATGAAGGCCCCAGAATCCCTTGCGCATCTGAATGAGCGTCTGCACCTTTGGTCGCCACAATACTTTATGCATCACATTTCTGAAGGGACCTTATTTTATGTCTTCACTCCTTCATGCCTGCTTCCGCATCATCAGTCTGAAATAGGTTTTGATAAATATTTTAATTTATTGTATACTTTGTCGGCCAATAGACGCGCCACTAATAAGCCTTCTAGGCGACAATGAGGGGTCAGACTATGAGGGGTCAGGCCATTTTAGAAAGCAAACAGTTAAATTTGCTTTTAGATATCACTATATCTGTTTATAAAATAGTAATTTTAATTAGAGGAATTATTTGATAATTTTGGTTCATTGTTGAAAAATGTAGAGAAACAAAAGGAGTAAAACAAAAAAAAATCATTATTCTTCAAAGCTTTTATTGAAGATAATTGGTTATAAGGGCGCAGATCTCATTACAACTTAGGGGGAACAACAAACATGGAATATTAAAATACATATATATTAAATATATATTAAATATATATTAAATATATTTATAATATATATTAAATATATATTTTCAACTTCATAATTTATTTGTCAATAATTCTTATTGGGGGGAAAATGTCTTGTTTTTCGAAAGTTCTCCCCCCGGGATATGTGCCCATGTTTTAGTTTTTTCAAAATGAATAATGATTCAAAACTGAACTTATTCAGCAGCTTCCTTTCCCTGTTGAGAAAAAAAAAATAGCAATGCTGTTACCATCTGTATTTGTTCTATTGTATTTGTGATTAAATATGAAGTTAACATGGTTGACCAGTTTACCTTGCCAGCATCCCGGCCCTTGACCCTCAGCTTGTTGACCTGAGTCTCAGCGATATCAGCACGTTCCTCAGCCTCCTCCAGCTCATGTTGAACCTTCCTGCACTTGGACAGGTAAGAGTTGGCCTGCTCCTCCTGTAGGAACATTTGTATTGTGTTAGTTTGAATAGGATGTACTTATAATTGATGCAATAACCTGATGTGTAGTTTCAACTTACCGCTTCCTCCGACTGCCTCTTGTAAGCCTTCACCTTCAGCTGTAGCTTATCGACAAGATCCTGGAGTCTGGCACCATTCTTCTTATCCTCCTCAGTCTAAAGTGATGAAAATGGTTATGCCTTGAAATTCAACCATAATATTTTCTGATATTCATTCATTTGAATATTATTTTCAATGTAAGCATGGTAAACCTGGTAGGTGAGTTCCTTCACTCTCCTCTCGTATTTGCGAACACCCTTAACAGCATCTGCCCCACGTCTCTGTTCACCCTCAACCTCTGTTTCCAGCTCACGCACCTTAAGAAATAAAATATATTCAATAAATGTACTCTTATTATACTGTAACTATATAGGCATCCATGTGTGACATTATCTCACTCTGGACTCCAGTTTCTGGAGCTGCTTCTTGCCCCCCTTCATGGCCAGGTTCTCAGCCTCATCCAGGCGGTGCTGCAGGTCTTTCACTGTGACCTCCAGGTTCTTCTTCATCCTCTCCAGGTGAGAGCTAGTATCTTGCTCTTTCTTCAACTCCTCAGCCATCATGGCAGCCTAATCAAAAATAAAATGTTTTAATATAGAATTCCATCAATGTTAAATCCATGAATGAACAAATAAAGCAAACCTACATCAGTGATGGCCTTCTTGGCCTTCTCTTCAGCATTCCTGGCTTCCTGGACAGTGTCGTCCACCTCACCCTGGACTTGGACCAGGTCAGTCTCAAGCTTCTTCTTTGTGTTCAAGAGGCTTGTATTCTAAAATACATGTCAATGTTTGCAAGCAATTATGATGTATAATAATCTTGCTAAATATTTTGGGACACTTGGGACCTTTCTTGGAAGATTGTTGTTGTTTTTTACCTGAGAGTGCAGCAGTCCAACACGCTCGCTAGCATCAATCAGCTCTTGCTCAGCCACTTTGCGGCCTCTCTCTGTCTGTTCCAGAGCTGCCCTCAGCTCCTCAATTTCAGCCATCATGAGACCGTTCCTACGGTCCACCATGGCAGCCTGCTCTTTCAGGTCTTCCCCTGCCCTGACAGCATCATCAAGATGCAATTGGGCATCCTAATATTCACATGAAAACCCAACAGAGGAGGTCACAACAGGATATAAAAGCAACTATATTTTATATTTGCTGATCATTTTTTTTGTTATACCTTCAGTTGTCCCTGAACATTCCTCAACTGCTTCTGGGCCTCAGCAGCCTGGCGGTTGGCATGACTAAGCTGGATCTCCATCTCATTCAGGTCTCCCTCCATCTTCTTCTTGATTCTCAGGGCATCATTCCTGCTCCTGACCTCAGAGTCCAGCGTGCTCTGCATGGAGTCAGTGATCCTCAGGCTGTTCCTCTTGATCTGCTCCATCTCTTCATCCTTCTCAGCCAGCTTCCTGTCAACCTCACCCTTAATCTGATTGAGCTCCAGTTGAACACGCAGAATTTTGGATTCCTCATGCTCCAGAGTACCCTTAATTGTAAAACAATGTTAGTATATTTAATTTAAAGGAGATATTCTATTGCTCAATGAAAAAAATATAGCTGTATTATTAAATCATCATCACCTCAGCTTCCTCAAGAGCTGTCTGGATCTCACACTTCTCAGTCTCCGTCTGCTTCTTGGACTTCTCAAGCTCATGGATGCTCTTTCCAGTCTCACCAATTTGTTCAGTTAGGTCAGAAATCTCCTCTGTGGAGAGGATTAAACATACATATTGTTACCAATTCCTTTCAAGCTATATGTGTAGTAAACTTAGAACATTTTCAAGCCAAAATTAACAATGAGACTCGCGTTGCAGATTCTTGTTTTCCCGCTTCAGTGTCTCCAGCTGATCCAGAGCTTCTTCATAGGAGTTCTTCATCTTGAAAACCTCAGTGCTGAGAGAACGAGCCTCTTTCTGAGTTCCTTCAAGCTCTGCCTGGCCCTCCTCATATTTCTGCTTCCACTCTGCCAGAACCTGCACAATATTGTTAATAATGTGTTTCATGTTTAGCCCTTGAATAAGAGTCATAGGATAATAATATTTAAAAAATAATCTCAGTGAAAGACTACACACCTTGTCAAAGTTCCTCTGCTTCTTGTCTAGGTTGGCAGCCAGTCCATTGGCCCTCTCCACATCAACCATGAGGTCCTCCACCTCACCCTGGAGTCTTTGTTTGGTCTTCTCCAGAGAGGCACACTTTGAGTTCACAGCCTCAATCTGTTCCTCAGCTTCCTGAAGGCGCTGGGCCAGCTTTTTCCTTTTAAGAATAACACGGTTCAATTTGTGGACATTCATCAAATATAATGTCTACTCCAGCTAAGGTATCAAGTATTTAACTCACTTGGACTCCTCAAGCTCCTCAGTGCGCTGGATAGCATCAGTTTCATACTTGCTCCTCCACTGAGCCACCTCACCGTTAGCCTTGGACATTCCACGCTGCAGCTCAGCCTTGGCCTCCTGCTCCTCCTCAAACTGCTCCCTCAGAAGGTCACAGTCATGGCGGGCTGATTGCACACCATGAGCAAGAGCATTCTTGGCCTGCAAAAGGTTATTGACTCATTTAATTAACTCAGTTAAATGTACAAAAAAGTAGAACCTGCAATGACATAATGGATCCATGGAAAAAATTTAACGATTATTTGAATTATTTGAATGATTTCATACCTTGACTTCCTCCTCAATTTGCCTCTTCAGCTCCTCAATCTGTTGAGTAAATGCCTGCTTGCCTCTGGTGAGCTGGGATACAAGACCCTCTTTCTCCTCAAGCTGACGACCAAATTCACCTAGGAGACGAAATAAATTGTTATCTATAAAATATAGCAATACCACATTATTCCATATACATGAATCAGGTTAGTCTGCATTTGTTTGAGATTAGTGTTAAGGTTATATTGGGTGATTGTTAGGGTTATTCAAATATGCAGCATTGTTTTTAGTTAATTGTGAACACTAACCATTCTCTGTCAAAAGCCTTGCTCTCTGAGCACTGATGTCATTTATCTGGCGACTGTTCTCATCACTCTTGGCCTTGATTTCACTCAGCTGGTCCTCCAGGGTACGGCACATCTTCTCCAGATTTCCCTGGTTATACAACGTTTTAGTTTTTGGCACTAGTGGTTGCTTATAGTGGTAGATTATACAGTATTAATTATAACTATTTCGTTTTTTATTTGAAAAATATTTCACCTTGGCCTTAGCAACTGCTTCCATGTTGCTGGAGAGGTCGTCAATCTCCATCTTGTACTCGCTCTTCTCTTTCTCAAGCTTCTGCTTGACACGCTGGAGGTTGTCAATCTGCTCTCCCAGCTCAGCTACACTGTCAGCCTGCTTCTTACGCAGAGCAGCAGCAGTGGCTTCATGCTGCAGGGTGGACTCCTCAAGGTCACGACGCAGCTTCTGGAACTCAGCCTCACGCTTCTTGTTCATCTCAATCTGAGCAGAAGTGGCTCCACCAGCCTCCTCAAGCCTCTCACTGATCTCTTCAAGTTCTCTGGAGAGATCAGCTCTCTGCTTCTCAACCTTGGCACGAGCAGCACGCTCAGCCTCAATCTCTTCCTCCAGCTCTTCAATACGTGCCTAATGAGTAAGGAATGCATCAAATTTTGCACGAATGTAATATTATTTAAGGAACATTGATGTGGGATTGTCATATAAATTGCTTACTTGGAGCTCCTTGATTTTCTTCTGAAGCTGAGCACCGAGGGACTGCTCATCCTCAATCTTGCTAAGAAGTTGACTGGTCTCAAAGTCTTTTCTGATGATGAAACAATACAACACAACTTAATAATATTGTATGAATCTTTCTAAAAATAAGCAGAATTTTGTTTAATCACATTACTTTTTGAGTTTCTCATCAGACTGCTGTTTGTCGTTCTCAAGATCCATTATGGATTCCTGAGCCAATTTCAGGTCACCCTCAAGCTTACGCTTGGCGCGCTCAAGGTCCATACGGAGCTTTTTCTCTTGCTCCAGAGAACCTTCAAGCTGCAATTAAAGAATACATATTATTAAATTGCATTTCAGATTTTTTTATATGTTTTTTCTAATGTCATAAAAAATGTAACCTCACATCATCCACTTGCTGCTCAAGCTTGGTCTTAGCCTTGGTTAGAGAATTGACTTTGTCTTCCTCTGCCTGTAGGTCATCAAGAGTCTGCTGATGTGCCTCTTGGAGGGCTTTCTTTTCCTTTGACAGCTTAGCAACACTCTCGTCTTGAGAGGCCATCTCCTCAGTTAGGTTCTTCACCTAAACAAAACAAAATAACATGTTATACTTGCTAATTTGTAATGTGGTAGCTTCAGTGGTTATTATTTTGTTCACGTGCTGACAATCTTGACAAACCTTGTTCTCAGTGGCATGCTTCTCCTTCTCCACTTTGGCCAAGGTGAGTTCCAGGTCATCAATGTCCTTCTTCAGCTCAGAGCACTCATCCTCCAGTTTTCTCTTCTTGGCAGTCAGCTCAGCATTCATTTCCTCCTCATCCTCCAGCCTTTCAGTTGTCTCCTTGAGTCTGGCCTCCAGCTGGATCTTACTCTTGATGAGTCCCTCACACCTCTCTTCCGCATCATTCAGATTGTCCCCTTCCTGTTTACAATGTGTCGTCATACCAGTCATATCACATGTCATTTCACATGTATCTCAATTTGTGTACTTGTTCACACAAACAAATGTTTACTTACAGAGGCCACTTGCAGCGAAAGATCATTTTTCTCCTGCAGGAGGGAAACCATCTTCTCCTCAAGTTCCTTCTTCTTGGCCAGGGCAGTAGCCAGGTCTGTTTTCATCTTGTCATAGTTCTCCTTCATCTGAGAAAGCTCCTTCTCAGTTTCAGCAGTCTTCAGAAGAGGCTTGATCTTGTAGTAAACCTTCATCCATGGCCAGTGTTTGACATTCATGAATGAGCGGATGTTGTACTGAATAGTGTAAACAGCTTCCCTGTGGCAAAAAGTGCAGTACATTTAATGCACAGTTATTGAATGAGAAAATAGGCATACAGTATCTTCTTATGAATCAAAACATACCTTGTCTCAAGCATCTTCACATACTCCTTCCTCATGAGGAAACCACGACAGAGAGCCTGGATCATTCCGACCAAAGACGCCAGCTTCTCATCTCGCAACTCCTCAAGAGTACCCAGAAGACCAGCTTTGAAGAACACCTTAAGGTAAGAAAAACATAGAGTCAGATTGTAACTTCCAATCATGTACAAACATACTTTTGACACCATTAAACATACCTTGGTGTGTCCAAATTTGTACTCATCATGAGGCACATCAATGGATCCAAGCAGTTTCTCAGAAGCCTTCTTGTTGTCAATGAACTGTCCCTCAGGAATGACACTGGCATTCAGTACTTTGTATCTGTAGGAGTGCAATGTGAAGGGTTTAAAATAAAAGTTAATGTATAAAAGTTATATATATCTGAGGTTTTAATTAAAAAATTGTGACAATATAATCGTGCAGTCAATGAGGACAAACCTCTGCTTGAAGTCAGCATAGAGGATTCTGCTGGGGAAGCCCTTTCTGCAGATTCTGATGCCCTCCAGTACACCGTTACACCTCAGCTGGTGGATAACCAGGAAGTTCTCCATCATTCCTGTGAAATGTTACAGATTTCTGTCTTTCAAAAGATGACAATCATTTGACTATATCATACTCCAAAACAATCCCAATGTAGAGAGTATTTGAAATAATATTACCTGGGACTTTTGACTCATTTGGAATGAGACAACGCACAAAGTGAGGATGTGTGCTCCTCAAATTGGTCATCAGCTTTCCCAAATTCTCCTGTTAACGTGAGATATATATTTAATTTAAAGCAACTACAAATAAATATATTTCACTTATGAACTTCAGTTTTCCCCAAATGCTTACCCTGAACTGTGAAGACACAGTCTGCATGGAACCACCCTTCTTTTTGCCACCTTTTTTGGCGCCACCGCCAGCCTCTAAAATATCATGTGAACATGAAATTAGAGTAACTAAATAGTAAAGTAATATTTACAAAGTCTTGATACTTGAGACCTCAAATTGATATTGTACCTTCAGCAGAAACAGCTGGATACAGGACAGGCAGCAGTTTGTTTGAGGATTTCTGGTAGAGCTGAATGACAGAATCGTTCAGGGGATCCTTGTTCTTGTCCAGCCAGCCCGCGACGTTGTAGGCCACGGTACCAGCATAATGCACCATGGCGAAATCAGCGTCAACCTTTCCCTTCCCCGGCTTGGGCTTCTCAAATGCTTTGTTTTTGCCAAGATGCTGTTCATACAGCTTGTTCTTGAAGGAAGTGTCTGAGGCTTTGGGGAACATGCACTCCTCTTCAAGGATGGAGAAGATTCCCATTGGCTGTTTAGAAAGAAATATTATGGGACATTATGAAAAGATACTTTTGAATCACAGAAAATGTATATTTTGTCATACAAGTCAAGTTTACCTTCTCAATAAGCTCAATGCAGGCAGCCAAGTCCATGCCGAAGTCAATGAACTCCCAGATGATGCCCTCCTTCTTGTACTCCTCTTGCTCAAGGACGAACATGTGGTGGTTGAAGAACTGTTGCAGTTTCTCATTGGTGAAGTTGATGCACAGCTGCTCCATACTGTTATACTGATAGAGAACATTAGTTTAGCGAATGTTCATCAACTGTGACACTGCTTTGCCATTAAGTCAGCAAAACTATTATTATAAGAAATGCAATCTTACATCAAAGATCTCAAAACCAGCGATGTCCAGCACACCAATATAGGATGATCTTGGCTGCTTGGTATCCAGCATCTGGTTGATACGGATGACCATCCACAAGAACATCCTCTCATAGATAGATTTGCCCAGGGCACTCACTGAGTTGTACACCTAGAGCAGGGTGGAAGATTAGATATAATTACAAATGACTACTATTGGATTTACTTCTTGATAATTATTCCATGGTATTTCCATACCTGAGGTACTGTCTGTCCCTTAGTGACAAACTCATTTCCGACCTTCACTCTGGGGTAGCACAAACCCTTGAGCATGTCAGCAGAGTTGAGACCAAGCAGGTAGGAGATTTTGTCAGCCTCTAAATTGTTTATATGAAAGAAGAAATTAGGACAATTATGAAAGAATTAGGGAATTTCTACACAGGGAATTTTCTGTACATTTTGTAACTACATCTATTTACAGCAAACCTAGAATTTGAAAATGTCCGTTGGTTGTTTTAATACATTTTCATCTCACCCTCATTGCCATCAGGCTCAGCCTGCTCCTCACGCTGCTTCTGCTTGAACTTCATGTTACCGTGGTGAAGCACAGCACCGGTAAACTTGTAGATGGCCATCTTCTCCTCATTAGTGAATCCCAAAATATCAATAGCAGCCTGTAGGTGAACAAAGTACGTAATTAAACAATTATCTCAGACGTTTATATAAAGGACCGAGTTTAAACACGGAGAGTTGAGAACATTTCAATGGAATTAGCCTTGAATCTTCAGTACGATGAGCCCTAACCCCCCCGGCCTCGGTTAGAAGTATGCAGCGCATATTAATATTCGACTGCTCCCGTACACTGACAGAGCAGAGCGCACTGAGCTCGGCCTGCAGTATTCTGAGTAGAGACAGCAAGCTGTAACAATGACTTTAAGCCCTCCTAGTTTTTTGATCAGCCTTAAGTCCCAAGCCATTATTTCGTCCCAGTCAGTCCCTGCCTGTTAAAAAGGCTACCTAAGGTAGTTGTAAACACTGACTCACATCAGTAGCATCCAGCTCCTCTTTGTCATCAATGCTGGCCACAGTGATCTGCCCCTGACTGCACATGGGGAAGTCGTAGGGGTTGGTGGTGATGAGGGTCATTTCTGGAGAAAATAAATGGATAAAAGTATGGATATTTGAAAGACTTAAATTTGTACTTGGAACAACCATTACAACCTTTAACTAAACTTGGTACTTCAAATACAGATTTAAATAAGTTAAAGGGAACCCTTTATAACAATACATCTTGAAATGACTTATTTCTCTCTGCTACACCATCTTACCAACGATCTCAGGTTTGTGGTTGGTCATCATCTGATAGAAGATGTGGTAGCCTCTCTCGGCAGGAAGCTGGAATGTCACTCGGGACTTCTCCAGCAGATCTATAAGGCCCATTCATGAATCAAAACCTATTCCACCAATATTGACAGTTTATTCATTGGTGTTTGGGTACTAGATACTTACAAGTCTCAATGTCAGCACTGGACAGTTTACCAGTTGCACCGAAATGGATTCTGATGAATTTACCCTGTTTATAAAAGTCTTATTTCAGTTTTTGTCAAAGATCAAGTATATAATTGAGTATATTTGTCATGCTAAGTTTGTACTTACGAAACGGGATGAGTTGTCATTTCTCACAGTCTTGGCATTACCGTAGGCCTCCAGCAGGGGATTGGCTGCAATAATTTGGTCCTCCAATGAGCCCTATGATGAAAGTTCAAGTATTCCTCCTCAGTTCTCAGGGCATCCCTTCATCTCTTGTGTGTTTCAAGTCTTATATTAATATCTTTTTGAATATATTGTGCAGATTTTATGTTTTTTAAAACATACCTGAATTTTTCCAGCGCCTTGGTCCTTCTTCTTGTCACTACTCACTGCGATAGTAGCAAAGTACTGGATGACACGCTTGGTGTTCACCGTCTTTCCAGCACCGGATTCTCCACTGGGTATGAAAAGAATGTATTTAACAATTTCAGATTCTTTGTAAGATATTTGGGAAATCGATTTTTACTTCTGAGGTAAAATAATTTAACTGAACATCAAGAACGGATATAAACTTACGTGATCAAGACCGACTGATTCTGTCTATCTGCAAAATAAATTAATGAAAGGATTACATTTATTTAAACAATTCAACAAAAAATTAATTCATTTACGTCTACATCATTTGCTTATACATACCAGTAAGCATGTTCTGGATGGCGTTGTCAGAGACAGAGAAGATGTGGGGGGGAGCCTCCATACGCTTCTTGCCTCTGTAGGCATTTACAACCTCCTGATCGTACACTGGGAGCCACTTGTAGGGGTTTACAGTGGCACAGAACAGACCAGAGTAGGTCTGAAGGAAATCATTCAGAGATTATCATTAATATGAACTGTGATATTGTTAAGTAATATTTAACTTCATGTAGTCTGAGAAATATCTTACGTAAATCATCCAAGCTGCATAACGCTCTTTGAGGTTATACAACACAGAGGCTTCATTGAGATGGGTCATCATGGCCATGTCCTCAATTTTGTCATACTTGGGAGGATTCATGGGTGTAACATCAGCCTCCTTCACTGTCCTCTCCTAAAACAGGAAAAAAAGAAAATGGTTATCTTTGAAACATGTGTCAAACTGTTTTCTAAAGGGCAATAAATGAACTGAGCCTACCTCCTCTGTTTCCAACAGTTTAACAGTGACTTTGCCACCCTCCTTCTTAATGATGGTACACTTCATGTACAGCTCCTTGACATCAGCCACATATGCAGCACTCTTGGCATCAAAGGGCCTGCTCTGGGCCTCAATCCTCTCCTTCTCTGGTTTACGGAGGTAAATCGCAGCCTTGCCGTAATAGGCCATCTCTGCGTCCGTACTCATGTTGGCAGCTTACTGTCAGAAAAAGACAGGAAATATTTTGATGTATCTCATATGTTTTGTCCTCAGATTGTTCTCATAGAGATCGGTATGGCCGACATGAAATAACTCTTACCTTGTGCTTCTTCCAATGAGAAATCTTCAAGTTCAGCCCTGAAATTGAAAGACAAAACATTGTCAACAGTCAAGTGAGTAATCTACTTCGGAAAGTACTTTAGGAAAGTTTACCAACATTCAACAAGGAATAGTATATTTATTTGTAAATGCAGATTCATAGTCCTAAAAATCCAATCAGAAGGATGTCATGCATGTGTCATGCAACGTAATATTTTTGCTTAAAACAATCCATAAACTTAACATCATTGTCGAGTGAGAGTCAAACTATGCATCGAATATTTGAATCTTTTAGATCTGTTATATCATTCTGCATTACCCTCTAGCCTTAAGTGGTTCAACAAAATTGTTAGTTCTTTGTGAATTGTCAAATCAGGCCGTAGCCAAAAAACATAGTGTGAATTTAGTGATATGGCTATGGTAACACGACACATAACTTTTTTGAACACGTCAATCACGTCAATCACATCAATCACATCAATCATGTAAGAATGTTGTTCCACCTTCATGATTAAGAACAGTGTATATATTGTAACTGCAGGTTTATCACATCTCTAATACCTATAAATTAAACGTTTCAAGTCAAAATCAAACATAGCATCAAAGTTTTGAATGAAAGAGAGCTTTCGCGTGACTCTGACTTACCACCAGTTGTTTCTTCCTCAACTGCCCTGCAAGCTGTTTATCCCTGTTAGGGTCCTCTTATATAGCAGACCACAGGTTAAGTACACGCTAAATATGGGCATGAGACGCAAACCCTCTTATAGATTTGGTTTTCTTTTGCTATGTGTTCTGTACAAACTATTGGGTGGACTTGCAAATAGCAAATGAACACATGCAATGAAGAACAATTAATATAATAACAGTTTTAGTGTGATGTAAGATCAGCGTAATCTATCTAAACATTTATCCCTATAAAATATTTGATGTATGCAGTTGATTTACTACGCAAGATACACATGATGATCTATACATTTAATTTGTATTTTATGCTTCTTAAAATTTCTCTTTGACTCTGCCTATTTATAAATGTCCCCTATCTTAAAGATACTTGAACAACAAGAATGACAAAATATATAAATAAGACAATAAAACGGTTTTCTATTATTAAGACCATAACTGGATGCTTGCTGCTTACAACGCACTGGACTTTGTGTTTCAATGGGGAAACCTGACTCTTTCTATGGGTGTAGTGTTGCAGTATGTAAATATGATTTTTGAGATTTCAAACCCATCACTATTTCTATCTCATCCAAAAGACTCACAGAAAAGTAAAGTAAACTGAGTCAAATTTAAAAGACAGGCAGTATATTTACAAATAACAGAGTAGAAACCACCACGCTTGAATTTTCATATAAATTATGTTTATGTCATTTAGACTATTTGGTTGTCTGATGTGTCTGGTCAAAAGTACATTGATATATTTGATGAAATATAATCTAACATCTAGAGCACACGTTGACTTCAACCAATCAAGCCAGTCCCTGAGGACGTAATCGTCAAGGTGGTTCATTATCAGCAAGTTTGTGAGAGATGTATTTGGATCCAGCATTCGTAAAGGATTTAAAGCTGACTCATTTTTGACAAATATAAAAAATATATTTTTATTGATACTTTTTCTTTCCATTGCTTCTGCTGAAAATAATAGTCTGTTAGATTCAATGGTTGTAAATGGTTTCCATAGCAATGGTCTATTATTCAAAGCAGAGTTATTTCTGCTATACAGAAATAACAGAAGGCTAAATTCGACAAAGCTGTGCAATCAAATAAATGTATCAAAAGTTACCATTTTACATTAAGGGTACAATAATTAACCATGAAATAACATTCGTTAATATAGATATATGCATTAACTAACAGTTAAATTCATGTTCATTAATCGTGTTCATGTTCTTCACAGAGAAACACACCAAAATCCCTGGCCTCCTACACATTACACAAGGGAACTGCAAATCAGGACTGTATTGAAGCAACGATTAATGGATAATTAATCTATTAATCGCACAGCCTCCTAGGGCTGTTTGACATGACCATGTATGTCGGGAGACGAAAAAAATGTGTTTTAATCTATATTACTCTCTGTTGTTCTTTTCATTAATTAACTTTACGGATATGTGAAGCTTGTTCTGGTCGTTGATTTGAATGATCGTGTCCGAGAGAGGGTTGGGCTTCTTAGTATAAAGATACGGTGTATGTGGATGTGTGGGGCTCCGTTTGAGTAGCGCCATATTCTGATGTTCATTTCCGTCTGGGGGTTTAATTTAGTATAATATATATATATATATATATATAAACGGTGTGTGGCGCCTTTCAAGTCAAGCTAAGTTCATTTATTGTCAAATGCACAACTTTACTGGCAAAGCAGTCATAGCTGGCAATGAAATTGTTATGTCCCAAGTTCTCCTTAACAATATAATAATAAAAAAGAATAGAATAAGATAAGAGTAAAAAGAGTAACAATGAACAAAATAGTTTAATTAAAGCTAGAATATGTACAGTATATACATATACATATACACACATGTTTACATATACACACACATACACACACACACACATATATATATATATATATATACACACATATATGTATGTACAGCACATACAATACAACAATAACAGTAAGTGTCAATAAAGTGTCTCAGTCAGCTTATGTAGTGCAGTGTGCAGTAGTAGTAGTAGATATTGTATGTGTGTGTGGTGTGTGTGTGTGTGACGGGGGGGGGGCAGGATCCTAGGGTTAACAGTTCAAAAGACTTGTGGTGCTCGGAAAGAAGCTGTTCTTGAGCCTGGTGGTTTGTTCCGATACCGTCTGCCTGACGGTAGCAGAGTGAACAGCTTCTGGCTAGGGTGGCTCTGGTCCCTGAGAAAAGTCTGTGATTTTCTCCAGCATCTCCGAGTGTAGAGGTCCTGTATAGATGGCAGATCAGACCTGGTGATGTGTTGTGCAGTTTTCACAACCCTCTGCAAAGCTTTGGGGTCGTGGTCATTGCAATTCCCATACCAGGTGGTGATGCAGCCATTCAGGATACTCTTGATGGTGCATCTGTAAAATTTGCAGAGGGTATCCTGGAGTCCATACCGAACCTCCTCAGTCTGCGGAGGAATAAGAGCCGTTGTCTCGCTGCCTTCACAATAATGTCGGTGTTGTGTGACCAGGACAGGTCCTCAACATCACTCATTATAATGCTCATACACAACGACGATAGAAAAAATGTATCACTAAGTTGCCATGGGTCGCAACACGCCTCCCTCCTTCCTAGAATGCATTCATTTTTTAATCGCAATTCCACTAGTGTTCGAATTCCAGCTGACACAGTGGGTTTACTTACAAAATAACAATGGACCAGTGGACGAGCCGAGTTGCACCAAGTACTTGTATATTGGACATGTGTCAGAGATTTCTGAAACTTGAAAGTGTTTTTATATTTTATATTGATAATATACTTATTCGGTTTACTGGCTTGGGTACTTCAGATCTTCATAAACATATGTTTATGTGTGCACTATTGGAGATTTCTGAAACATGAAACAGTGTTTTTTACTTAAATTATTTATTTAGTTTTTGATATGATGAAAGTTCTTCTCAACATCACTTCCAAATAAATGGACAAACGAGAAAGGTAAAGGGAAAGTTAATTTGTATTTAGTTGATAACCTCATTGACAGAAAATGTACTATTTTGTGATATATATCATTATCAATATATGAAATATCCCATATCGTGGCAGAAGATTTTTCCATATCGCACTGCCCTAGGATCCCCAAGCCATTTAACATACTTCCCATTAGATTAAACATCAGTGCATTTGTTTGGGCCAGTGTAATTAAATAAGACAAGGGTATCAATATTTAGTTTAAGAAATAGTTTTTTGGTTCATGGTTTCCCAGTATGAATTATTATCTCATCTTATCTCTAAAATGTACAGTAAACCTTCTACATGGCACACATTTTGAATCATGTATGCATGATTTCAAATACACAATTAATGACTCTACATATAATATTCAAGTGAACGTTTATTTCATAGCACCCATTTCAGAGTCGTGCTTATCTGTACAGTTCTTTTTTCATACGAGTGTCATTCATCACAACTGAGTTGGTGAAATGTTGATGAATGGCCCATTGTAATTCAATATGATAAATGAATCATTGAATCTACCAACAAAAAAAGAGGCTTGGAAATAATATTTTATTTCCGCTTACAATTCACAATAAACAAGTCATATTTTATGACATGTCTTACTAAATGTACAATGATTCAAAACGACTTATTCAGCTGCCTCCTTTCCCTGGGGTAAACGGAAAGCAGAAAAAAAGTAAATTAATCATTAAACCAACCGTATATATTTTTTTGCATTTCATTTCATTTTAAGTGAATGGGCTTATACAGTGATGAACTCACCTTGCCGCCATCACGGGTCTTGGACCTCAGCTTGTTGACCTGAGTCTCAGCGATGTCAGCACGTTCCTCAGCCTCCTCCAGCTCATGTTGAACCTTCCTGCACTTGGACAGGTAAGAGTTGGCCTGCTCCTCCTGTAGGAACATTACGATTTTGTTTAAATAAGTGCAAAATTTATGCAATAACTTTATTTTGTTATGTCATTTCTGCTTACCGCTTCCTCAGCCTGCCTCTTGTAAGCCTTCACCTTCAGCTGCAGCTTATCAACAAGATCTTGGAGTCTGGCACCATTCTTCTTATCCTCCTCAGTCTGAAGTGATGTAAATGTTTATGCCCCAGATTCTTGACTGTATTCTTTTCTGATATTCATTGATTTAATTATTATTTTCAATATAAGCTGCCATACCTGGTAGGTGAGTTCCTTCACCCTCCTCTCATATTTGCGGACACCCTTAACAGCATCTACTCCACGTCTCTGTTCACCTTCAACCTCTGTTTCCAATTCACGCACCTTAGGTAATCAAATATATTAAATTAATATAATTTTATTATGCATCGTTTACTGTATATACATCCATAAGGGACATTATCTTACCCTGGACTCCAGTTTCTGAAGCTGCTTCTTGCCACCCTTCATGGCCAGGTTCTCAGCCTCATCCAGGCGGTGCTGCAGGTCTTTCACTGTGACCTCCAGGTTCTTCTTCATCCTCTCCAGGTGAGAACTAGTATCCTGCTCTTTCTTCAGTTCCTCAGCCATCATGGCAGCCTAATAAAAAATTCAATGTATTTATAAGAGTAACATGAATGTCAAATTCAACAAATGAACAAATAATAGCAAACCTACATCAGTGATGGCCTTCTTGGCCTTCTCTTCAGCATTCCTGGCCTCCTGGACGGTGTCGTCCACCTCACCCTGGACTTGCACTAGGTCAGTCTCCAGCTTCTTCTTTGTGTTCAGAAGACTTGTATTCTAAAATGAATATCAATGTTTGCAAGCAGTTATGACCTGCAATAATCTTGCTAATTTTGGGAAACATTTCTTGGAAGAATAGAATGTTCTTGTTGTTTTACCTGAGAGTGCAGAAGTCCAACACGCTCGCTTGCATCAATCAGCTCTTGCTCAGCTACTTTGCGGCCTCTCTCTGTCTGTTCCAGAGCTGCTCTCAGCTCCTCTATTTCAGCCACCATGAGACCGTTCCTACGGTCCACCATGGCAGCCTGCTCCTTCAGGTCTTCACCTCCTCTGATAGCATCATCAAGATGCAGTTGGGCATCCTAAAATGAACATGAAAACCCAACAGAAGAGGTCACAACATGATATAAAAGCAGCTATATTTTATGTTTGCTGAATCATTTTTTATTTTACCTTCAGTTGTCCCTGAACATTCCTCAGCTGCTTCTGTGCCTCAGCAGCCTGGCGATTGGCGTGACTCAGCTGTATCTCCATCTCATTCAGGTCCCCTTCCATCTTCTTCTTGATTCTCAGGGCATCATTCCTGCTCCGGACTTCAGAGTCCAGCGTGCTCTGCATGGAGTCAGTGATCCTCAGGCTGTTCCTCTTGATCTGCTCCATCTCCTCATCCTTCTCAGCCAGCTTCCTGTCAACCTCACCCTTAATCTGGTTGAGCTCCAGCTGGACACGCAGAATCTTGGATTCCTCATGCTCCAGAGTACCCTTAGTTATAAAACAATGTTAGAATATTTAATAGAAAGGACATATTCTACTTCTCAATAAAAATGTATAGCTGTATTATTAAATGATCTTCACCTCAGCTTCCTCAAGAGCGGTCTGGATCTCACACTTCTCAGTCTCCATCTGCTTCTTGGACTTCTCCAGCTCATGGATGCTCTTTCCAGTCTCACCAATTTGTTCAGTCAGGTCAGAAATCTCCTCTGTGGAGAGGGTTAAAGATACATATTGTTATCATTCCTTTCAATCTATATATGTAGTAATCTTACTACATATATTTAACCTGTCTTGTTTTGAAAAAAAGGTCTGGTGTGAATACAAACCATCGAACTCTGGTGCGGACCAACAGCCGGTCCGAGACCCATCCGGAGAGGTGGTCTCGGTTCGCTTCCAACTAACCCTGGTTCAGTTCGCTTGAGATGTGTAAGCGATCACGCTCGGCCCGACCCAGTTCTAAAAAAAATATATGCCTTTTTGGACGCAACAGGCTCCCATTGCTGCTTGTTTATTTATATTGTTTGATTAGCGCGGTAAATTCCACGATCAATGTCACGTTATCAAATCGGCATCACGTTATCAGACCCGTTAAAAATGAGTCGTGGCTCAAAAATGGAGCGAAGAGATGAAATGTCTTTTGGATATTTGGGCAGACACCAACATAAAAAGTACGTTGGAGAACACTAACATCGAAAAATCGAAGTTGTGCCAAACTCCTCTGATGCTCAAAAAAAAAAGCATGCTGAATCTCCATAATCTCCATAGTTTGTTTGCTCTGTTATCTTTGTTTACTTTTTCTTTATGAGTTAACTCGCCCCCCGACCGTCTTGTCCAATGATTGAACGATCTATGCACACAGACAAATTCTCGGACTCTCCAAAATTGCAATGTGAAAAAGAACTGCACCAAAATATAACCATTGCGTTTTGGTGAGATCGAAGTAAGGACATTCCTGGTGTGAATACGCCCTTAGAAAACGTTGATGCCAATATGAACAGTTTAACTCACGTTGGAGGTTCTTGTTTTCACGCTTCAGGGTCTCCAGCTGATCCAGAGCTTCTTCATAGGAGTTCTTCATCTTGAAAAGCTCAGTGCTGAGAGAACGAGCCTCTTTCTGTGTTCCTTCGAGCTCTGCCTGGCCCTCCTCATATTTCTGCTTCCAGTCAGCCAAAACCTGCACAATATTATTAATAAAGTGGTACATGTTAATCACTTGAAGAATAATCAAAGGATAATACAATTTAAAAGGCCATCTCAATGAATGACAACACACCTTGTCAAAGTTCCTCTGCTTCTTGTCTAGGTTGGCTGCCAGTCCGTTGGCCCTCTCCACATCAATCATGAGATCCTCCACCTCACCCTGGAGTCTCTGTTTGGTCTTCTCCAGTGAGGCACACTTTGAGTTCACAGCCTCAATCTGTTCCTCAGCCTCCTGAAGGCGCTGGGCAAGCTTTTTCCTGTTAGAGTATCACATGGTTTAATTTGTGGACATTCATCAAATAGAATGTGTACTTTAGATAAGATATTAAGTATTTGACCTACTTGGACTCCTCCAGCTCCTCAGTGCGCTGGATAGCATCAGTTTCATACTTGCTCCTCCACTGAGCCACCTCACCGTTGGCCTTGGACATTCCACGCTGCAGCTCAGCCTTGGCCTCCTGCTCCTCCTCAAACTGCTCCCTCAGAAGGTCACAGTCATGGCGGGCTGATTGCACACCATGAGCAAGAGCATTCTTGGCCTGCAAAAGGTAATTGACTCATTTAATTAACTCAGTTAAATATACAAAAAAGTAGAACCTGCAATGACATAATGGATCCATGGAAAAGAAATTAAACAATTATTTGAATTATTTGAATGATTTCATACCTTGACTTCCTCTTCATTTTGCCTCTTCAGCTCCTCAATCTGTTGAGTAAATGCCTGCTTGCCTCTGGTGAGCTGTGATACAAGACCCTCTTTCTCCTCAAGCTGACGACCAAATTCACCTAGGAGACGAAATAAATTGTTATCTATAAAATATAGCAATGCCACATTATTCCATATACATGAATCAGGTTAGTCTGCATTTGTTTGAGATTAGTGTTAAGGTTATATTGGGTGATTGTTAGGGTTATTCAAATATGCAGCATTGTTTTTAGTTAATTGTGAACACTAACCATTCTCTGTCAAAAGCCTTGCTCTCTGAGCACTGATGTCATTTATCTGGCGACTGTTCTCATCACTCTTGGCCTTGATTTCACTCAGCTGGTCCTCCAGGGTACGGCACATCTTCTCCAGATTTCCCTGGTTATACAACGTTTTAGTTTTTGGCACTAGTGGTTGCTTATAGTGGTAGATTATACAGTATTAATTATAACTACTTCGTTTTTTATTTGAAAAATATTTCACCTTGGCCTTAGCAACTGCTTCCATGTTGCTGGAGAGGTCGTCAATCTCCATCTTGTACTCGCTCTTCTCTTTCTCAAGCTTCTGCTTGACACGCTGGAGGTTGTCAATCTGCTCTCCCAGCTCAGCTACACTGTCAGCCTGCTTCTTACGCAGAGCAGCAGCAGTGGCTTCATGCTGCAGGGTGGACTCCTCAAGGTCACGACGCAGCTTCTGGAACTCAGCCTCACGCTTCTTGTTCATCTCAATCTGAGCAGAAGTGGCTCCACCAGCCTCCTCAAGCCTCTCACTGATCTCTTCAAGTTCTCTGGAGAGATCAGCTCTCTGCTTCTCAACCTTGGCACGAGCAGCACGCTCAGCCTCAATCTCTTCCTCCAGCTCTTCAATACGTGCCTAATGAGTAAGGAATGCATCAAATTTTGTGCGAATGTAATATTATTTAAGGAACATTGATGTGGGATTGTCATATAAATTGCTTACTTGTAGTTCCTTGATTTTCTTCTGAAGCTGAGCACCGAGGGACTGCTCATCCTCAATCTTGCTAAGAAGTTGACTGGTCTCAAAGTCTTTTCTGATGATGAAACAATACAACACAACTTAATAATATTGCATGAATCTTTCTAAAAATAAGCAGAATTTTGTTTAATCACATTACTTTTTGAGTTTCTCATCAGACTGCTGTTTGTCGTTCTCAAGATCCATTATGGATTCCTGAGCCAATTTCAGGTCACCCTCAAGCTTACGCTTGGCGCGCTCAAGGTCCATACGGAGCTTTTTCTCTTGCTCCAGAGAACCTTCAAGCTGCAATTAAAGAATACATATTATTAAATTGCATTTCAGATTTTTTTATATGTTTTTTCTAATGTCATAAAAAATGTAACCTCACATCATCCACTTGCTGTTCAAGCTTGGTCTTAGCCTTGGTTAGAGAATTGACTTTGTCTTCCTCTGCCTGTAGGTCATCAAGAGTCTGCTGATGTGCCTCTTGGAGGGCTTTCTTTTCCTTTGACAGCTTAGCCACACTCTCGTCTTGAGAGGCCATCTCCTCAGTTAGGTTCTTCACCTAAACAAAACAAAATAACATGTCATACTTGCTAATTTGTAATGTGGTAGCTTCAGTGGTTATTATTTTGTTCACGTGCTGACAATCCTGACAAACCTTGTTCTCAGTGGCATGCTTCTCCTTCTCCACTTTGGCCAAGGTGAGTTCCAGGTCATCAATGTCCTTCTTGAGCTCAGAGCACTCATCCTCCAGTTTTCTCTTCTTGGCAGTCAGCTCAGCATTCATTTCCTCCTCATCCTCCAGCCTTTCAGTTGTCTCCTTGAGTCTGGCCTCCAGCTGGATCTTACTCTTGATGAGTCCCTCACACCTCTCTTCCGCATCATTCAGATTGTCCCCTTCCTGTTTACAATGTGTCGTCATACCAGTCATATCACATGTCATTTCACATGTATCTCAATTTGTGTACTTGTTCACACAAACAAATGTTTACTTACAGAGGCCACTTGCAGCGAAAGATCATTTTTCTCCTGCAGGAGGGAAACCATCTTCTCCTCAAGTTCCTTCTTCTTGGCCAGGGCAGTAGCCAGGTCTGTTTTCATCTTGTCATAGTTCTCCTTCATCTGAGAAAGCTCCTTCTCAGTTTCAGCAGTCTTCAGAAGAGGCTTGATCTTGTAGTAAACCTTCATCCATGGCCAGTGTTTGACATTCATGAATGAGCGGATGTTGTACTGAATAGTGTAAACAGCTTCCCTGTGGCAAAAAGTGCAGTACATTTAATGCACAGTTATTGAATGAGAAAATAGGCATACAGTATCTTCTTATGAATCAAAACATACCTTGTCTCAAGCATCTTCACATACTCCTTCCTCATGAGGAAACCACGACAGAGAGCCTGGATCATTCCGACCAAAGACGCCAGCTTCTCATCTCGCAACTCCTCAAGAGTACCCAGAAGACCAGCTTTGAAGAACACCTTAAGGTAAGAAAAACATAGAGTCAGATTGTAACTTCCAATCATGTACAAACATACTTTTGACACCATTAAACATACCTTGGTGTGTCCAAATTTGTACTCATCATGAGGCACATCAATGGATCCAAGCAGTTTCTCAGAAGCCTTCTTGTTGTCAATGAACTGTCCCTCAGGAATGACACTGGCATTCAGTACTTTGTATCTGTAGGAGTGCAATGTGAAGGGTTTAAAATAAAAGTTAATGTATAAAAGTTATATATATCTGAGGTTTTAATTAAAAAATTGTGACAATATAATCGTGCAGTCAATGAGGACAAACCTCTGCTTGAAGTCAGCATAGAGGATTCTGCTGGGGAAGCCCTTTCTGCAGATTCTGATGCCCTCCAGTACACCGTTACACCTCAGCTGGTGGATAACCAGGAAGTTCTCCATCATTCCTGTGAAATGTTACAGATTTCTGTCTTTCAAAAGATGACAATCATTTGACTATATCATACTCCAAAACAATCCCAATGTAGAGAGTATTTGAAATAATATTACCTGGGACTTTTGACTCATTTGGAATGAGACAACGCACAAAGTGAGGATGTGTGCTCCTCAAATTGGTCATCAGCTTACCCAAATTCTCCTGTTAACGTGAGATATATATTTAATTTAAAGCAACTACAAATAAATATATTTCACTTATGAACTTCAGTTTTCCCCAAATGCTTACCCTGAACTGTGAAGACACAGTCTGCATGGAACCACCCTTCTTTTTGCCACCTTTTTTGGCGCCACCGCCAGCCTCTAAAATATCATGTGAACATGAAATTAGAGTAACTAAATAGTAAAGTAATATTTACAAAGTCTTGATACTTGAGACCTCAAATTGATATTGTACCTTCAGCAGAAACAGCTGGATACAGGACAGGCAGCAGTTTGTTTGAGGATTTCTGGTAGAGCTGAATGACAGAATCGTTCAGGGGATCCTTGTTCTTGTCCAGCCAGCCCGCGACGTTGTAGGCCACGGTACCAGCATAATGCACCATGGCGAAATCAGCGTCAACCTTTCCCTTCCCCGGCTTGGGCTTCTCAAATGCTTTGTTTTTGCCAAGATGCTGTTCATACAGCTTGTTCTTGAAGGAAGTGTCTGAGGCTTTGGGGAACATGCACTCCTCTTCAAGGATGGAGAAGATTCCCATTGGCTGTTTAGAAAGAAATATTATGGGACATTATGAAAAGATACTTTTGAATCACAGAAAATGTATATTTTGTCATACAAGTCAAGTTTACCTTCTCAATAAGCTCAATGCAGGCAGCCAAGTCCATGCCGAAGTCAATGAACTCCCAGATGATGCCCTCCTTCTTGTACTCCTCTTGCTCAAGGACGAACATGTGGTGGTTGAAGAACTGTTGCAGTTTCTCATTGGTGAAGTTGATGCACAGCTGCTCCATACTGTTATACTGATAGAGAACATTAGTTTAGCGAATGTTCATCAACTGTGACACTGCTTTGCCATTAAGTCAGCAAAACTATTATTATAAGAAATGCAATCTTACATCAAAGATCTCAAAACCAGCGATGTCCAGCACACCAATATAGGATGATCTTGGCTGCTTGGTATCCAGCATCTGGTTGATACGGATGACCATCCACAAGAACATCCTCTCATAGATAGACTTGCCCAGGGCACTCACTGAGTTGTACACCTAGAGCAGGGTGGAAGATTAGATATAATTACAAATGACTACTATTGGATTTACTTCTTGATAATTATTCCATGGTATTTCCATACCTGAGGTACTGTCTGTCCCTTAGTGACAAACTCATTTCCGACCTTCACTCTGGGGTAACACAAACCCTTGAGCATGTCAGCAGAGTTGAGACCAAGCAGGTAGGAGATTTTGTCAGCCTCTAAATTGTTTATATGAAAGAAGAAATTAGAACAATTTTGAAAGAATTAGGGAATTTCTACACAGGGAATTTTCTGTACATTTTGTAACTACATCTATTTACAGCAAACCTAGAATTTGAAAATGTCCGTAGGTTGTTTTAATACATTTTCATCTCACCCTCATTGCCATCAGGCTCAGCCTGCTCCTCACGCTGCTTCTGCTTGAACTTCATGTTACCGTGGTGAAGCACAGCACCGGTAAACTTGTAGATGGCCATCTTCTCCTCATTAGTGAATCCCAAAATATCAATAGCAGCCTGTAGGTGAACAAAGTACGTAATTAAACAATTATCTCAGACGTTTATATAAAGGACCGAGTTTAAACACGGAGAGTTGAGAACATTTCAATGGAATTAGCCTTGAATCTTCAGTACGATGAGCCCTAACCCCCCCGGCCTCGGTTAGAAGAATGCAGCGCATATTAATATTCGACTGCTGCCGTACACTGACAGAGCAGAGCGCACTGAGCTCGGCCTGCAGTATTCTGAGTAGAGACAGCAAGCTGTAACAATGACTTTAAGCCCTCCTAGTTTTTTGATCAGCCTTAAGTCCCAAGCCATTATTTCGTCCCAGTCAGTCCCTGCCTGTTAAAAAGGCTACCTAAGGTAGTTGTAAACACTGACTCACATCAGTAGCATCCAGCTCCTCTTTGTCATCAATGCTGGCCACAGTGATCTGACCCTGACTGCACATGGGGAAGTCGTAGGGGTTGGTGGTGATTAGGGTCATTTCTGGAGAAAATAAATGGATAAAAGTATGGATATTTGAAAGACTTAAATTTGTACTTGGAACAACCATTACAACCTTTAAATAAATTTGGTACTTCAAATACAGATTTAAATAAGTTAAAGGGAACCCTTTATAACAATACATCTTGAAATGACTTATTTCTATCTGCTACACCATCTTACCAACGATCTCAGGTTTGTGGTTGGTCATCATCTGATAGAAGATGTGGTAGCCTCTCTCGGCAGGAAGCTGGAATGTCACTCGGGACTTCTCCAGGAGATCTATAAGGCCCATTCATGAATCAAAACCTATTCCACCAATATTGAGAGTTTATTCATTGGTGTTTGGGTACTAGATACTTACAAGTCTCAATGTCAGCACTGGACAGTTTACCAGTTGCACCGAAATGGATTCTGATGAATTTACCCTGTTTATAAAAGTCTTATTTCAGTTTTTGTCAAAGATCAAGTATATAATTGAGTATATTTGTCATGCTAAGTTTGTACTTACGAAACGGGATGAGTTGTCATTTCTCACAGTCTTGGCATTACCGTAGGCCTCCAGCAGGGGATTGGCTGCAATAATTTGGTCCTCCAATGAGCCCTATGATGAAAGTCCCAGTATTCCTCCTCAGTTCTCAGGGCATCCCTTCATCTCTTGTGTGTTTCAAGTCTTATATTAATATATATTTGAATATATTGTGCAGATTTTATGTTTTTTAAAACATACCTGAATTTTTCCAGCGCCTTGGTCCTTCTTCTTGTCACTACTCACTGCGATAGTAGCAAAGTACTGGATGACACGCTTGGTGTTCACCGTCTTTCCAGCACCGGATTCTCCACTGGGTATGAAAAGAATGTATTTAACAATTTCAGATTCTTTGTAAGATATTTGGGAAATTCGATTTTTACTTCTGAGGTTAAATAATTAACCGAACATCAAGAACGGATATAAACTTACGTGATCAAGACCGACTGATTCTGTCTATCTGCAGAATAAATTAATGAAAGGATTACATTTATTCAAACAATTCAACCCAAAATGATTTCATTTACGTCTACATCATTTGTTATACATACCAGTAAGCATGTTCTGGATGGCATTGTCAGAGACAGAGAAGATGTGGGGGGGAGCCTCCATACGCTTCTTGCCTCTGTACGCATTGACAACCTCCTGATCGTACACTGGGAGCCACTTGTAGGGGTTTACAGTGGCACAGAACAGCCCGGAGTAGGTCTGAAGGAATTCAGAGATGATCATTAATATGATTTGTGATATTGTTAAGTAATATTTAAATGTATTTAGTACGTGGAAAATCTTACGTAGATCATCCATGCTGCATAACGCTCTTTGAGGTTATACAACACAGAGGCTTCATTGAGATGGGTCATCATGGCCATGTCCTCAATTTTGTCGTACTTGGGAGGGTTCATGGGTGTAACATCATCCTCTTTGACTGTTCTCTCCTAAAACAGGCAAACAGTAAAATGGTGAACTTTGTGTCAAACGGTTTTCTACATGGCAGTAAATGAACTGAGCCTACCTCCTCTGTCTCCAACACTTTAACAGTGACTTTGCCACCCTCCTTCTTAATGATGGTACACTTCATGTACAGCTCCTTGGTATCAACCACATATGCAGCACTCTTGGCATCAAATGGCTTACTCTGGGACTCAAGCCTCTCCTTTTCTGGCTTACGGAGGTAAATCGCAGCCTTGCCGTAATAGGCCATCTCTGCGTCCGTACTCATGGTCGCAGCTTTCTGTTAGACAAAGACAGAAAATGCATTATAAAATGCTTTATAGTATGAAAATATGCTATTGTCCTCATTGTTCTCATAGAGATTGGTATGGCAGATATACCTTGTTCTTCTTCCAATGAGAAGTCTTCAAATTCAGCCCTGAAATTGAAAGACATGATATTTGTTTAACTGATTCTATCGTAGCACTTACTTCAATACAAATTGACATGACACAGAAATGTTGTACAGATTTTGACAAGGAATAGTGTATTTTTGATTGTACTTGCAGATTTCATTGTCACGCTTGCTGACATGCATTTGTCATCCAACATAATGTTTTTGCTGAAAGAATCTCTAAGCTATAAACAATATCAAATGAGATTCAACTATGCATCCAATATTTGAACAGGTTATGTAACTCTGCATTACCCTCTAGCCTTAAGTGCTTCTACAACAGTGTTAATTCCTTGTGAATTGTCAAAAACACGCTAAAATACATTGTATACATACAGCTACACGGCAATGATCAGATTGAACAAATCACTTGATGTCAAAATGTTGTACCACTTTCTTTATTAAGAACAGTGATTACGTTGTTACTTCAGGTTCACAGTACTAAAACACTGGATTGCATGCATTAGTCATCCAATAACATCTCTAAATTAAACGGTTTCATTCAGATTCTAACTAAGCATTAAAGTTTTGAAGGAAAGAGCTTTAGCATCACTAAGACTTACCACAAGTACTTGTAGATCACCACAAGTAGTTTCTTCCTCAACTGCCCCGCAAGCTGTTCATCCCTGGGTCTGGGTCCTCTTATATAGCAGACCACAGGTTAAGCACACGCTAAATATGGGCATGAAAGGAAAACCCTCTTATAGATTTGGTTTACAATTGCTTTTATTCGCTACAAACCATTGAGTTGTTTTTGCAGATAGCATATTAACTCATGCAATGAAGAACAATTTATGCATTTATAGTGATAGTTTGATGTAAGATCAGTGTAATCAATATACAAATATAGTTCTATAAACAGTTTGATGTATGCAGTTTATTTAGTGCACAAGATACAACAAAAAGTTGAGCTACGGATTTAATTTGTGTTGTAGTTTGTATTAATTCATATTTCTCTTTGAAATTGTCTGTTTATATATTTCACCTTGCTTAAAGATACTGGACCATTAAAAGAATGTCACCCACTAAAAATAAGACATGCTAACAGGTTTCTATTATTAAGACAATACAGGGATGCTTCCTTTTTACAACACACTGGACTTTGTACTTCAATGGGGAACCTGATCTCTGTCTTTGGGTGTAGCGTTTCAGTATGTAAATAGGACTTTTGAGATTCCAAACCCATCACTGCGTATCTTGTCAATCTTGTCAACTGCCTTGGATTGTTGCAACCTTTGTGAAGTAAGGGTAGATTCATTATATACATTTTTATATTGAAAATAATTATGCCTTTTAATTATTGAATAAGTACTTGCAAATCAAAATCTTTTTTATGACTAGTGATCATAAAGTAACATGGACAATAATGAACATGTTATTTTAATAGTTTTATAAAGTTTTCAAGATGTAACCCAAGTCCTACATATTTTCTCAACTATTCTGACAATTCTGACAATTTTTGTTTCTGATACGACCATTGTGTTTATCTTTATATTTATACATTTTTCAGTAACCTAGGGTTTGCAAAATGTAGCTCTGTAAACAGTTTCATCCATGCAATTTATTAACTTCACAAGATACAACATGTCGATTTGCTTATTTAATTTGTATTGTATGTAGTTATTCACATAACTCTTTGAAGTGGCTTATTTATATATTCCCCCTTTCTTAAAGCTACATGAACAGTAAGAATGTCATCCAAAGTCAAAGTTAAATATAAGACATAATAACAGGTTTCTATTAATAAGACAACACAGGGATGCTTACTGCCTACAACACACTAGCCTTTGTGCTTCATGGGGTAACCTGATCTCTGTCTCTGGGTGTAGTGTTGCAGTATGGAAATAGGACTTTTGAGATTTCAGACCCATCACTGCGTATCTTGTCAACGTGAAGTAAGTCAAGATTTATGATAGGTTTTAATATTATACCTTTTTAGTAATGAATAAGTACATGGAAATCTAAAAAATTCTGAACATAAACAAAATAAAAACATATGATTGTTTGAACTTATGATTATAACATGTAAGCATATAAACAAACGCTATGGAAAATAATGAATATGTGATGCTATGAATGATAGTTTTTGTAGTTCTATATATTTGATAGACTATTATGTTATTCTGATAGTATTTGTTTCCAATATGAACATTTTTGTTTATATCTTTATATATTTTTATATAGGTTTTATATCATGGTATTTTGAAATAAGGAAGGAACAAAACAAAACAAAAAAACACATCTACCATGATGATGGATTTATGGCAGCCCAAAATGTATACCATAATAAATTGAAACAAAAAATTCAGACACCACTTTCTTTCTTCCCTCTTCTTATATGTATTAACCCATTTGATCACTCTTATAAAATTACACTTATAAAATGAATGTAATGCCAGCAATTATTTCAAGTTCAAATTAAAAGAGTTTTCAGTTCTTAATCGGCCTTCTTTACATCTCAAAATTCCAATATTCGGCTGTTATCCTCCATTTAGATCCCAAATGCCAGCAACTTATAGGGAACAGGGGAATGACTGTTGTTTATAAGTCTATTTTCTTGGCTGAAAATAATTTCAGATTCACAAGCGTTGGACTAGCCATCTGTACATTTGGGAGAATTACAGAAGTAATAAAGCTGCAGTAGACACTTTCCGCAAGCGGACTCACCAATTTGAATTTAATTGCTTATCATTAAGTCATTAAGTTATAAGGGAAATTTGTTGGCGATGTTCACATAGACATACAGGGGCAGTCTGATTCCCTCACATGATTTTTTTTTTGTCCCTGTCTTTCCCTGCTTATTCACAAATTAAGGGATATCATACAGCTGGTCATCGCAAAATGGACCCAGACAGGGTGAAGCAAGAAACCAATGTGAAGCTCAGGGGTCTTGAATCACCCTGAAAAGGTCATGACTGAGAGGGATATGGTGAGATGCCCACATATTTTTGGCTTATTATTTTTTATCGGCCTGTGTCCACTTCACTTGACTGTCAAGGTTCTGTAAAAACAAATCAGAAGGCAGACATTTATTTTATTCTCAGTGAAAAATGCTTTATTTATCTAAATATTCGTCATTAAAATGGATGTTGATGACATTTTGAGCGATTATTTTCTCGTAATCTTTGTTCAATGATTCTATTTGTTCTTTAGTTCTTCAGTTTTTAACAAGTACTCTTCTAGGTCTCGCCAGAATCTTTTGGAAATATATTTTCAGTTGTTGCTCTGGTTGTTGATATGGACGCTGCTATCGCTAAAAACAAAACATTGCTGACTAATTTTTTTTTAAGTGGAGAAATGCAATGTTAAGATAGTTTCGGCATTAAAATCCTTTTTGATAAAATTCCTAGCTAGGAATTTGTCTTTATTTTCCTTATCATCCTTCAGTGACATAGGATTTTTAGTTTGTTAGTTATTATGAATATCATTTCAGGTCTCACCAGTCAATTGTTTGAATACATTTTCTATCATTGCTGAGGTGGTAGATATTGATGCTGCTACAGGGGAAAGTCCTGCTTGTAGTCTGAATCATTGTCTTTGCGTTGTGTAGTTAAGTGTAGTTAATTCTTTCGCTTTCCCAAGACAAGGTGCATTGCTGACCGCCGACCTCCGGTAAACCGACATGTTTTTGTGGGGCAAGCCGGGAGTTATGTTCACCATTGCTTAACATAAAAGTAAATTTCAAAGGTTCATTTTATACATACATTTTGTTGAACAAGATAATCATAACAAATTAATGCCACTTTTAAGATTTTTCAAGGATTAAACCAATCAATAAAGTAAAAGGCTGAAGATATAGATATACGGTTTTACTCAAAACTGTCAGATTTCCCCAACGGCAACGTAATGACGTAAAGATTTAAGCCACTTGTTTGCTACCTATTTATGAGTAGGGTAGGGTATTAACTGATATTTTTTTATGCAGAGGAACACAATATATCTTAAGCTGGTAGACCTCTTTCAAGGCATCTAACCAAAAACTCTTTCAAACTTTTTTGTAACTTCATTAATTCTCATAGTTATTATTATTTTTTTCTAATTTAAATATAAAAAAATGACCTGATTTTACTCCAAACCATAGCGCAGTTGTTGGCATAACAATGTTACGTGTGGCACCTGAGCTGCCTTAAATGTGGATTTTTGGCGTTACCTAGTTGACTAGGAAAAATACATATGCTTAGGTGCGCCAGACTGAACAGTGCCTCCCTGAGTGCCGCTAAGGCAATGACCCCTAATTTGTGAGATGTTATGCTCACTATTTCAGTTGCAATGATCACGGCATATTTGCAGGAATAAGGAATATAAATCCATATTAATCCATTAGACACTTGGGAAAAGTTATATATTTTTTATGCGTTTTATATGAAAGAGGGCATTAAAGGCATACAATATTTGGTTCTAGCCCCTCCGGAAGTGATGTAATCCCTCCCTGAGCGGTCATACCTTCTCAGTGTATCACTTACTGCAGGGCTACGGTCTCCTAATTGATCATTGTAGTATACTTTATTGCCCTCTTATTATATAAAGACCCCCCCACCACTGAGCCATGGCAGAAATGTGCCATATCCATATGGGAAGGGAGATGATGTGGACAGTAGAATCATCATTGCACTCAACAATATAAATTGTCAATACTAATTGAGGATGAGGGATGACCTCTCACACAACAGGGGTCATCCCACTGGGGGAGGGGCTCTTTTGTTCTAAATAATTAGGGGTCCAAGCAGCGAAACAGTTTGGTCCCCTATTGTTTGTATAACGTTTTTTTTCCCCTCAAATTCTGTAAAAGTCATACTGCAGCCTATACCTTAAGTCGATGGTTTCAGGTATGGTTAACAATAACCCCTACTACCATAAACCCAAATTTGTGGTACTGCACCCAAAGGTGGCACTATTGTAAAAATCATGAATTAGGCATATTTCTCAGATTGACCTGGATTTAAAATTCTTTAATAATATTAATCTCTAGAATCAGATGCATCTATAAAACCCTGATAAAGAAAAATGATAAAAAGATTAAAAAATAATCAAAAATTCACCAATATCGCCACATAAAATCTTTAGCCGAAGCCTCACAAAAATCATCAAACAGATTTTGTTTTATTTAGTTCCATTTGAGAAATATTGGCAAATAAAGTTGGAGCAGTTAGCCCATATTTCTTATATTACCATTTTGTTATTGTATAAAAAAACATACAACTATTATTAGGTGGATACCAATACCCCCTACTACCGATAAACCCAAATTATGGTATTGCATCCAAAGGTGGGGCTATTTAAAAAAAAATATGAACTAGCCTTATTTCTCCTTACTTGATTGACCTGGACTCAAAATTCCTTCATCATATTAATCTCTAAAATCAGTTGCATCTTTTTCACAATGGTCTTCTGCTCTAAAAATGTTTACTTTCCACACATTTCATAGAAAAGCCAAATGTCCACACTCACAGTCTCAACCCATATTGCCTAAATGACCATTTTGTTATTGTCTAACTACCATATGGCTATCATTAGGTGGATACCATTAACCATTAAGTGCACGTTTTCAGATCTGAACTATTTTAAGAAAGCCCTCAATTCTCTTGTGAAATATGTGCTTGGAGTTTTCTTGATGGTGTGTTCTTATCAAGCGACATTTTCACCATGTGAATGAGGCTTCATGCAGTTCAGGAATGTTAGTGGCTCTACGGGATAATTCCTTGTACTGGTGATCCTTAGGTTGAGAGTTTGAATCCTGATTAGAGCATTATGAACAAGCTGAGCATGACATTCTGTCATTGCCACTCATTTAAGAAACACAACATTGAACAGCACCTGAAATTCATCAGGCAATCAACATTCCGGCTCATTAGTTTCCAAGAATCTGACTGCCAAGACACAATATGGCATTAAGGGGAACTTCTTTGTTAACCATTTTTTGTTCATAAAGTCATATTTATATTTCCTCCGTTAGTGTTCTAGACTACAAAGGTTTAATTTCCCCAGAATTTCAATTTTTTTTCAAGTATATGCTTTGAAGAAAGCCCTTAATTCACTTGGGAAATGTGTGCTTTGAGTTTTCTGGATGTTGTGTGCTTATCAATATGTTACGGCTCAAGACTGGGTGGACCCAAACGCACGGCACAAATGAACACAGACGAGGACGATAGCAATTGACTGGTTTATTGCTACACGGATGGTTAAAAGTGGTGCAGGTGGTTGCGGTCCACGTGCCGGGAGGCCCGAACCGGGGTTGGAGGAGTCAGCCAGAAGCCGAGCCGACAACCACACCCGACGACATGGTGCAGATGGAACTCCGGCAGCAGAGCAGGGTTGGAGAATGGACGTGGTGGAGTTGACTGGTAGGGGGACAGACGGATTAGGAACGGAGACTGGAACATGAGTAAATGGGAATATAGAGCTCGAAGAATCAAGAGGATACTCAACCGGGTAAGTAGAACTGACGATCCATCAAAGAATGTTTGGAAGGCGGGGGTATATATGCTGGGTCCTGATTGGAAATGACTGTCGGGTGCGGGTGATCAGCGTGGCTGGAACAGCTGGAACTGCGCGGCAACGCCACCGCACATGAAACACTGAGACAGAGACAAACAGGGACAGACAAGACTAACACAGAGTGAACTAGCGGAAGCTAGGATCTGGTGGGAGAGACCCTGACACAATAGACATTTTGAGACGTTGGCCCGCCAATGAGACTCGACCGTGCTAGCGCCACGTGTGTGTGTGTGTGTGTGTGTGTGTGTGTGTGTGTGTGTGTGTGTGTGTGTGTGTGTGTGTGTGTGTGTGTGTGTGTGTGTGTGTGTGTGTGTGTGTGTGTGTGTGTGTGAATACACACACTGTAATGCAAGTGTTTCTTGTCGGTTCTTTGACGTGTCTTGTATTTCCACAACGAGACTGTTGTGGGGGTTATCTGAGCCATGGTTGAGAAGGAATTGGGGGAAAGGAACTTTGGCTTTGACTGGCTGAAGTACATGAACTGCGACATGCCGCCGGTTGCCGCGAGGCACCATCGCCCGGCAGCGGGCAGCCGGCAGCAGGCAGCGCCCGGTTCAGTCGACTTCAGGTTGATGTGAAAGTGGAAGAACCAGAGACGTCGCAGAACCCGACAAAGTCGTTTGTGATTCATAATATCGTCTGGAGGCGCACACAGCTTTTGGCCTTGATAATATGTATTAAATGATATAGATTTCTATGTATTATATGATATTATTTAGATATAGAGCTCCAGGACTGTAACGCAAGTGTTGTACACTTCCTTGTTATTTGGATAACCGTTCTGTCGGACTCTCGTCTCTGGTATTTCTACAACGAGACTCGTATTGGGGGTTATCGCAGCCAAGGTTGAGAACGGAGGCGGAGGTGCCTAAGCGCTGCCCGGCAACGATCCCTTTCTCCTCCTTGTCGCGGTTCAGTCTACTTCACATTGATGAGGACGTTGAAGAACCAGGAACGTCGGAGAACCCAACGCGGTCGTTTGAGATTCATAATATCGGCTCACACAGCTTTTATAATATATATCATATAATAATATATATTATATGATATAGATATCTATGTAGGCTATATGATAATATTTAGATATAGAGCTCGAGGACTCCCGTGTGTTCTAGAATATTTACAGAACATGGCTAAAGGCTGTGTGCGCCTCGCCATTGCGATACATCCACTGTAAACAGAGCGCATGGTACCGTGGCTGCAAGCTGCTCAGGGCCACACCCCCACCCTCCTCCTTGACCCGCCTCGCTCCTCCTCATTTGCATTATAGCTACAGACACCAAAACAGCGCATTTGGGGGTAGCTCAATGTGCGACTGGCTCGGAGTGGCTGTAACTCTGCACCACGGCTGAATTTCGGGAACGTCTTTGAATACTGTTAGTTGCCCACTAATACCTATATGAAAGAATACATAAAATAGCATGTCATGGGACCTTTAAATATGACAATTAGATGTTATATTTATATATCTTCCATCAGTGTGTTCTTGATTTTTAATTTTGCTCGGACCCCGTTAATCACCTCTTGCGGTTATATTCAATCTTTAAAAAAGTAAATGACTGTTGCTGAACAAAGATTGCTCGTTGTTCCACATTTTTTAAACCCGTTTATTTAAAAAATGTGGGTATTAAAATATATATTTTGGTTATTTTCTTGAACAGAATTGCCTACTCCGATTCTAATCCTTCAAAGCACCAAATTAGAAACCAAAGTGTGACAAGCATTTTTAACCCTCTACGTTGATGTATCTAGAAACATTGATAGAGATAGATATTGAATTTATTTTTGTTTCAGAAACTCTAAGATACCGTAACCGTAACCGTGGTTTGGAGAAAGCTTCAAATAGCTAAGTGTGTCTCTGGTAACTGAGTTGATCATATATACCGTAATTTTCGGATTATAAACTGTGCCTTTTTTCCCATTTTTCGATTCTGCGGCTTGTATAACGGTGCGCTAATCTTTGGATTTTTACAGCTGAAGGCCACTCGGAAAATTAGTATTCAAAGCTTAAATCAGTATTCGGAGCTTCGTTGTTTTTTTTCACGTACGTGACGTTACCAGAGCGAGGGAGGCAAACTATAAGCGTCAGCGACACCAAGCAGAGAAGCGAGAGAGATTTATTTTGTTGAGTGCAATGATGATTCTACTGTCCACATCATCTCCCTTCCCATATGGATATGACACATTTCTGCCATGGCTCAGTGGTGAGGGGGTCTTTATATAATAAGAGGGCAATAAAGTATACTATAATGATCAATTAGGAGACCGTAGCCCTGCAGTAAGTGATACACTGAGAAGGTATGACCGCTCAGGGAGGGATTACATCACTTCCGGAGGGACTAGAACCACCAAATTGATAATATTGTATGCCTTTAATGCCCTCTTTCATATAAAACACATGAAAAATATATAACTTTTCCCAAGTGTCTAATGGATTAATATTAGCGCTGTCAAGCGATTAAAATATTTAATCGCGATTAATCGTAATTTAATTTTCTATGCTGAATATCCCTTGAATTCTTTGTCCCATAAATTTTGCTCATTTTAATGCTCTTAACAACATGGAGAAGTGCATCGGCCTGCCTTGTGCAAATGTTTTTTGATTGATAACAACATTGGAATATACTGATCAAAACAGGACGGTACAAAAAAAAAGCCTATAATGCAATTAAACGATGAACATACAAAGATATGCCTTGAACATAGCAGTCAGGCTACTGCTTATTTGTTTTGAGCCCAAAAAATTAAATTAAATTAAAAGTAAAAATTGGTTTGCGTTAACGCCATTAATAACGCGTTTAACTGACAGCTCTATATGGATTTATATTCCTTATTCCTGCAAATATGCCGTGATCATTGCAACAGAAATAGTGAGCATAACATCTCACAAATGAGGGGTCATTGCCTTAGCGGCACTCAGGGAGGAGCTGAGCTTCTCGCCCTATCCCTAAGGGAGACGCCAGCCACCCTTCTGAGAAAACTCATCTCGGCCGCTTGTACCCGCGATCTCGTCCTTTCGGTCATCACCCAACCCTCATGACCATAGGTGAGGATAGGAACGAAGATCGACCGGTAGATCGAGAGCTTTGCCTTGCGGCTCAGCTCTCTTTTCGTAACAACGGTGCGGCAAAGCGAACGCAATACCGCCCCCGCTGCTCAGATTCTCCGGCCAATCTCACGCTCCATAGTACCCTCACTCGCGAAATAGACCCGAGGTACTTGAACTCCTTCACTTGGGCTAAGGACTCATTTCCTACCCGGAGTAAGCAATCCACCGGTTTCCTGCTAAGAGTCATGGCCTCAGATTTAGCGGTGCTGATCCTCATCCCAGCCGCTTCACACTCGGCCGCCAGCCGATCCAGTGAGTGCTGAAGGTCACAGGCCGATGATCCAATGAGGACCACATCATCTGCAAAAAGCAGTGACGAGATCCTCAGACCACCGAACTGCAACCCCTCCCCACCACGAATACGCCTCGATATCCTGTCCATGTATATCACAAACAGGATTGGTGACAAGGCGCAGCACTGGCGGAGACCAGCACCCACTGAGAACGAAACTGACTGGCTGCCGAGGACGCGAACACAGCTCTCGCTTTGGGAGTACAGAGATTGGATGGCCCTGAGGAGAGACCCCCTTACCCCATACTCCCGCAGCACCTCCCACAGTTTCTCCCGGGGGACCCGGTCAAACGCCTTCTCCAGATCCACAAAACACATGTAGACCGGATGGGCATACTCCCAGGCCCCCTCCAGGATCCTTGCGAGAGTGAAGAAATGGTCCGTAGTTCGACGTCCGGGGCGAAAACCGCATTGTTCCTCTTCAATCTGAGGTTCGACAATCGGCCGAACCCTCCTTTCCAGCACCTTGGAGTAGACTTGACCAGGGATGCTGAGAAGTGTGATACCCCGGTAATTGGCACACACTCTCTGGTCCCCCTTTTTGAACAGGGGAACCACCACCCCGGTTTGCCACTCCTTTGGCACTGTACCCGACTCCCACGCAATGTTGAATAGGCGTGTCAACCATGACAGCCCCTCAACACCCAGAGCCTTTAGCATTTCTGGCCGGATCTCATCAATCCCTGGGGCTTTGCCACTGCAGAGATGTTTGACTACCTCAGTGACCTCCACCAGGGAAATTGAAGACGAAACACCATCAACCTCGAGCTCTGCCTCCAACATAGAGGGCGTGTTATTCGGATTCAGGAGTTCCTCAAAGTGTTCCTTCCAACGTCCGACAACCTCCTCAGTTGAGGTCAACAAAGTCCCATCCTTACTGTACACAGTTCCCTGTTTCCCCCTCCTGAGGTGCCGAATAGTCTTCCAGAAACACTTTGGTGCCGACCGAAAGTCCTTCTCCATGGCCTCTCCGAACTTCTCCCACACCCGCTGCTTAGCCTCCGACACGGCAGCAGCTGCAGCCCTTCGAGCCTGTCGGTACCCTGCAACCTAGTCAGGAGACCCCCAGGATATCATATCCTGGAAGGCCTCCTTCTTCAATCGGACGGCTTCCCTGACCACCGGTGTCCTCCACGGTGTCCGAGGGTTACCGCCCCTTGAGGAGCCTAAGACCCTGAGGCCACAGCTAGCCACCGCAGCTTCAGCAATGGAGGCTTTGAACACCGCCCACTCCGGCTCAATGCCCCCAACCTCCACAGGAATGCCAGAAAAACTCCGCCGGAGATGTGAGTTGAAGATACCTAGGACGGGGGTCTCCTCCAGACGTTCCCAATTCACCCGCACTACTCGTTTGGGCTTACCAGGTCTATCCGGAAATTTCCCCCATTCCCTGATCCAACTCACCAGCAGATTGTGGTCGGTTGACAGTTCCGCCCCTCTCTTAACCCGAGTGTCCAAAACATGAATAAAGATAATGAAAGTAAAATGCACATTTCTAACTAGAATTTTATCAAAACCCATTTAAATTACATTTATTTTTTCCATACAGAACCTTGACAGTCACGTGATGCAGGCCTATAGAAAACTTAATATTTTTTATGCTTTGGACCAACGTAGCTATTCAACATTTTGTTGTGAGACTGGGTAACAGACCAAGCATTGACAAAAGATGAACTAACAGCTGTTTACTAAGATAATGGTGTTCGGGATGTGACGATCAAATCCACGGCATCGGTATCGGTCCGATATCGGCCCATTACGCTGGATCGGATATCGGAGTTAGATATATGATCCGATCCGCGCAGCATGTCACGTGATAACAACTGTTAGCCGGTAATTAAGCACATGCACATCTATGATTATTATAAATCGGGCGTTTGTGTGTGAGGACTCCCATTTATATGGCTAGAGGCTAGCTGCCTCTCATATATCTGATGTACTCCCGGTAGAAGCTAAATGCTAACGTAAACGATCTTTTTCACATCATGATATCTACGCAAACAATATGCCAAATGAAAGGGACTACAAGGAGTCCAACCGTACAAGCCTTATTGTTTTGTGAATTAGTCTCAATTAACTAGAATAACGTCAATAACACTTCCTGGTTACTACAAGTGATGACAGACACGCATGCATTGCATACGCTCAAGCGCACACACTTGATTCAACCATTTCAAACTATCATCTGTAAAAGCTCAGCTATTCGATATATTATCTTAAATGTATTCAAACCTTAACCATTTGGCTATTTGTTTAACTCTTCACTATATGTTTCCAACCATTCACATTTTTTTTAAATGTATGCATGTTTACATTGTTTACTCCATTTAAACTTTTGTACTCTCTTCAAATCTTTTCACTTGATTTAACCCAACTTTTCTTAAGCATGATGTTTTAAGGTGGTTCCATAATCTTTTTTATCATTATTTGTTCAAGAGTAAAACAAAGTATCGGATAGAAATCGCTATCGGCAGCTAGCCTAAGCTATGGTATCGGTATCGGTATCGGAAATGAAAAGGTGGTTTCGGGTAGGGCTGGGCGATATATCGAATATATGCGATGTATCGCGAGATGTTCTCCAGGGGATGTATAAAATGCCCCTTTCGCGAACATCGAATACAAATTGGCACGTAATCTGTTTCTTTTTGCCGCCGCCGGCATACTCGTTGTGCGTTCACACCAAACACGACGGGGCGACAAAATCCCATAGAAAGTGAACGTAGACGCGTATCGGGGGAATTTTTCTGGTACGTTTTCTGAAGTTGTAGAAGAAAACGCTATTCCCTGTGTGAATTAGGCCATATTATTTCGCCATAAACTGAGCCATTCGGCAACAATCACTTCGGGGGAAGTGATTGTTGCCGTTTGCGACTCCCGGAGCTCTATATATAATAGCATATAATGTAATATAATTGTATATATAATATCACGGCCAAAAGCTCTGTGCGCCTCCGGATGGGGGGGGAGCTCATAGGGATTGGGCTTCTCGGGGTTTGTTTACCGGTGTTGCTATGGTTTCCGGTCTTGTGTGTTCCAACGGTTTATTAGTTAGGCCCATCTAATAAATCTCTGTCTAATCAATACTTCATTCACTGCCTCTTCCGTGGACATGTTCCCTTTTCTCGCTCTTTCCTGTGGCTCTCTACCTCACAGACTCATTATGCATTAAACACATTCATTCCCCTGCCCGTTGCGAGTCTGCGAGATTCTCATGGACACGCGTGTGTGACGTAGTCTGGATGGCGCGCTGCTGTAGGTGTGTGTACCTCCGACCGGTGCGTGAGAACAGCGAGAGAGAGAAAAAAGGATGGAAACTGAGGATTTGGTTTCGAAAAGGAATAGCACTGGATCCGTCGTCTGGCAGTGTATACGTATGTAATAATTATTATTCAAACCGCTAATAAATAGTTAACGGTTTGAATAAATGCTGTGTTGGTAAATCTTACTTGCTGTGACTTTCCTTTTCTTATGTGCAAGTTCTAAATTGTTCCAATAGAAAGCACTAATGAGTTTAAACAATATGTTGTTTCATGTAATCTACATGCAGACTTATACAGAATACTAGAATTATTACTGACGTAACATTATGCCAGACATGGTTGAATCGAGCATTTATGATGTGCTCTAGAGGAGATTCAAAATATATTGAGATATATATCGTGTATCGAGATAACGTAAAAAAATAACGAGATATTAATTTTGAGAGGTGAGAGTAAAGCAACACCCTATTAAATAATGTATACATTAACATCTTAATTATCTTGAACACCATTAGTAAACTATTACTAGGCAATAGTTAACTGGATTAAAATCTTGTTTATGCTTATTACTGCATTGACTATTATTAATTAAATTTCCCATGGCATGCTACTTAATGGATGCTTTAATATAATAATAATAATAATAATAATAATAATAATAATAATAATAATAAATGAAATTTATATAGCGCTTAATATGGTACTTTAAGACGCTTTACATATTGCCCTATCAAAACTTTGTAAAACAGACTAGGAATAAAAAAAACATGAAGAATAAGGTGGGAGTTAGGTGGGGAAGGCTAGTGTGAAAAGGTATGTTTTGAGGGCAGATTTGAAAGAAAAGAGGGTTGGAGAGACTTTGATGTGGGAGGGGAGTGAATTCCAAAGGGTGGGGGCAGCAACTGAGAAGGCCCGATCACCCCAAGTCCGTCGCTCAGTCCGTGGAACTTGTAGCAGGTTTGCAGAATTGGACGTGAGGAATAGGGAGGGGGCGTGGTGATGGAGGAGGTCGGCAAGGTAGGGGGGGGCTAGGCTGTTGAGGGCCTCGTAGGTGATGAGTACGATTTTGAAGTTGATTCAGTGTTTAATTGGAAGCCAGTGAAATGCAGTCCACTGCTTTGTACGAGGTAACCTCTTCCCTTACCAGCTGGTGCACAGCATGCCTTTTTCTCACCTCCTTGTCCTGAAGCATACAATTAACTCTGGATCTGGGTGTTCTCTTGCTGAGGATGAACTGGCTGCTGTTGTCCCTGTGACCTCATCTTTCTGCAAAATTAAATGACTGAAAAATGAATTAAATAATTAGTAGGCAAGTGTTTAAAATGAAGCATTTCGGACATTTTATGCTCAAGAAAATTAAGTCAATACCTGTTCTTCCATGGTGACAATCTCTGTGATGAGGCTGTTGTAGATGGTGTCACAACAGGCTAAACCACATGAGGGAGGGTCTTAAAACTTGGGTAAAGGGCGTTTGTGGAGGAAATCATGACAGGAAGTAGATTACCTTCCCATCAGGTTTTCTCTGCAGCTGTTGTGCTACGATGAAAAGAAGACAAAACCTTTCTGACTCTACCTAGCACTCAGGACACCTGGCTGAGTCCTGTTGCTTTCTGTGCTGCTAAGTTAATTGTATGTGCAAAACATCCGATGTGGGGGCTCAGTCCTGCTTCACTGACTGCTTTTACATTATTTTTAGCATTGTCTGTTGTGACAGGAATTGCTACTCCTGGCCACTCCAAGTCCCACTCCAACACCGCCTCCTTAAGTGCCGGTCATAAATGGGGTGAGTTTGTAAAACATGGTTTACCATGTCCCACTCAGAGGTGATGTGATGGGCAGTCACAGTTAAGTAGCTCTCTGTAGCTCTGGATGTGTCCACCCATCGGTTTTGAGTGCTACAGAAGATGCACTGGACAGGTGGTGGACCACAGCAGATTTTTTTTCTTTATGCCTAGCTGGTATGACTTTCTAGCTGAGGTGTGGATGAGAAGGAACTGCATGCCTGGGCTCAATCACCTTAGAAAATAATAAAAATACACTTCATTTTCATTGCATTCAGATATTTGGCACTCATTTAACAGCATAATCATAGGCCTACTGAATCAAGTCATACAAGGTAATCATACTAAAGACATATTATATTGAGTTCATTCAGTCAATAATATTCAGGTTTCAAGTAATGTGCAGTATATTTCAGCATTGATTTAAGATTAGAGTATGTTTACCTTCATCATATGTTTAAAACCTGTGTTCTCAACAATGGAGAATGGCCGTATATCAGCAGCAATGAAAACATCATTAGACTTAGTTGTGGCATTAGCCCGTTCTGAATTCTCAGACAGGTGTTGTTCAAATAGTGTCGTGAGCTGGCCATCAATCCACACAGTTGCGCTCGCAGGGGCGGCGGGCAGGGGTTAAAACTAACTTTTTAGTTAAAAATTTCTTTTCCCATGAATATTTTTTACATTTTGTGTTGTTACTTACTGATAATATAATAAAAACACAATACATTATGTTGATAAAATAATATATTTATTTCCAGTCTAGATTTGTTAAGCTTCAAGATGACAACCAACACCCTCAGTCACAGAACGTGACCTTCTGCCAGTATTCCAACATTTAGTGACTTCATTTAGTGAGATCTATTCGTCAAGAGGAGGGTCATGCATTGAGATTTGCATGAGGCTGTTCAGAGTATCATTGGCTAGGCGAGACCTCCAGTCCGACTTCACTCATTTCATGCAGGAGAAACCACGCCCGCAGCAGGAGCTGCACGCGCCTTTTTCGCGCAATGGTCAGCGTGTTAACACTGCCCGAGGTAAATTGCCTGCTTGAGCTAGCACACCAATTTACCCTCCTGGACCCTACACACATTGGCGGTTTGTTGTGTTTCATTCTGATGTAAATGCAATGTGGGGGGCTTGGGTAGAGGTGTTGCTATGGCTAGCCAACACTGCCAGAAAACAACCTCATCAGTCACGCATCACCTTCAATAAGAAGTAAAAAACGCCATAGTAATTACGCCGTAATGAAGTCCTTCAAGAGTCCTTCAAAAACACAGTTTTGAGCATCAAACCGTGTAAAAAAAGATGGCGTCTCTCTAGTATGCTGATCATCTCCGCCCTTCTTTTCTCTCAGCCAATACATTTGAAGTGTTTGCGCCCAATCGCTGATCAAGACAAGCAGACCGAATCAGTTCAGCCCAGATCTTCTTGGGACGATTTCTTCTCTCATTTCTGTTTTTAGTTGTAGCGTCTATTTGTAACATCTCATGCCCAGCGCTCGTCCGCTGGTTTTCCATAAGCATTCCACTGTGTGATCATCCCTGCTGCATATGCCCACACAGACATTGTTGAAATATGCAGGATGCTTTATTCTTTCTATGTGGCTTTTGGTTCATTTGTCGGGAAGTGGAACACGCAACACAAAATCGGAACGTCTGGTCACCCGAAGATCGGGCGGATGCGGGTATCAATTGTTAAGACAGATCCTTTTGGATGCAGGACTTGTTTTGAGGTACCTTGTTATTCACAGAGAAACACACCAAAACTAGCCTGCATCCTACACATTTGAAATGTCAACTGCAAATCAGGACTGTATAGAAGCAATGATTAATGGATCACCAATACATTTCACAGATGGAGTGGTTTGTGCCAATGTCTGTACAAGTGTAAATCAGGAAGGCAAGAGTACCTTTCCGCAGTTCAAGGCACTGTCACACCAAAATTGTATGGGGGGCGAAAATAATAATCTCATCATAATCTGAGTTCGAAACATTGCTTCATCGTTCGACGCGATTGTCCGTTGCCAGGCAGGTTTCAAAAAACATTCACGCTCATGTTGCCAAAGACAACATTTGTGCTCATGTTGCCTAACATAATACAGATAACACTTGTTTTTAGTTTATATTTGTATTGTATTGAATATAGCTAGCATTATAGAGTGTTTAAAGTGTATCATAGTCTAGCTAGCTTGTGTTAATACACTCAGTTTACTAGCTAAATGTGATTAAACAATTAAATACAATACAAATATAAAGTTAGCAACTCTAATAAATGTCATTTGTCAAATAAGTGTTGTCTGTTTAATGTTATTTCGTCTTGTGACGCTCAATGAATGAGCGTGAATGTTCGCGAATGTTCATGAACCTTCCTACGTCATCATTCAACGCAATCGTCTGTTGCCAGGCAACGTTCGACGCAATCGTCCGTTGCCAGGGAACTTTCGACGCAATTTTCCGTTGCCAGACAATTTCCGAACGCGGATTACGTAGGCGGTACAATTTTCGCCCCCGGTACAATTTTGGTGTGAGAGCACCATGTCGTTGAGGCTTGGCCAGTACGATAGGCCTCCCCAGGTCCTGATGAGCGGGCTTCAGACGGTCCACAGAGATATGGTCCAGCCTACCAGCAATGGCTACAATTAAAGCCTTAGACCCCGGCTCGACCATCCAGAAAGGATCATCGTGGCTGCAGGTGTCCCCTGGGAGTGACGTGCCTGCCGCATACATACTCTGTAGCCTGGAGGTAACCATGGATCAGGGCAGGCCGTGTTCAGTGGGCACGGGCACAAGTGCCCCCGTGGTGTCCAGGTGGGCAGAAAGTTGAGACTTTACAAAACAAGGGCATTGGTTGTGGGGGATGTAGTCGCCGTACACTAACTCCATGGCAGAGGATTGAAGATCCTTCTTGGGCATGGTCCTGATCTCCAGCATGACCCACATGAGCCGGTCGCACCAGCCCTTGCCCTTTAGGCTGGCTCTCAGGGCGGGCTCCATCAAGCGGTGGAAGCGCTCCTTTCCTGAGGGTCTTAGGTAGTGGTGCGGTGAAGCCTGATCCTGAGGCTCTGGCCTATCTCACCCCAGATTGTGGAGGTGAATTGCAGGCCGCGGTCGGATAAGATGTCAGATGGCACGCCAAAACGGGCAACCCAAACCCTGATGAAGGCCCGAGCTACATCTGCTGCTACATCCGATACCACCACAGTAAAAAGGTAGATCAACCCACAGGAGGGGGGAAGCGGGCCCACAAGGTCCACATTGACATGACCTAGATAACACTCAAGCATCTCAAAAAACTCCCAACGGCGCCCTGACGGGGACCAAACGACAGTAAAAGGTCGTCCCCAAAAGATCCTGGCGCGCCCTGACTGTGGCCTAGGGAAGTCAACCACAGCAGACACCTTGGATAGTAAAGGCACCACTACTTCCTTAATGATGTGATGCCCAGGGAAATCAATTGAAGACCATCCAAATGGACATTTCACTTGGTTCAAGATGGTGGTTCAAGATGCCTCGACCATGATGGTCGAGGCAGGCGAAAAGGGTCCGCAGGTGGAACAGGGGCTCTTCTTTTTAGACGCTGGAAATGAGGATGTTATCGAAAAAGATGAACGGTAATTGGAGATCCCCCATCTAATTGACGGAGCTGACTGAGTCAATTAGATGCTAGAAAGCTTTGGCAGCGTTTTATGCCTGAAAGGCAGAGGATGCCATCCACCAATAATCAATATGTCCACAGGAAATCAGCCCCTATCAGGGGTTTAGCTACTTCCGCCAAGGCAAAATTCCAGGTGAAACGCCATGCCTGGAAGCAGAGCATTATGCACTTCAGTCAGGCGCATTTTTCATCAGTCAGTCCGAACGTGGCCAGTAGATGAGCCTAGAATAGTACTTTGCCTTGTCCGCTGTGATGAGGGCTCCCGAATCATCCCCAAAGTTCACCAATGTAGTGTGTGTCTCAACAATCACCTTTTATATCTTCCAACTGGGGGAGTTCTTAAAGAAGCCACGGTTAATAATGGTGCTAACGGTTTAGGGAATTATGTCTGTGTGTGCACACCACAATAATATATTGTGTGTCATAAATATCGAAATGTGTTTAAGGTCCGTTTTTTATTCACATTAATAAATTAATCATTGAAACAACCACCAAAAAAGAGACTTTGTAATAATATTTTATTGAACTTACAATTTGGGTTGATCATAGATGACATGTCTTAGAAAATGTACAATGATGCAATACAATTTATTCAGCTGCTTCCTTTCCCTGGGGAAGAGAAAAAAAAGTAAATCATCAAACCAACCGTAATTTTATTTGCATTGAATTGCTTTCTAAGTTAATGGGCTTATATAGTGGTGAACTTGCCTTGCCAGCATCACGGCCCTTAGTCCTTAGCTTGTTGACCTGAGTCTCAGCAATGTCAGCTCGTTCCTCAGCCTCCTCCAGCTCATGTTGAACCTTCCTGCACTTGGACAGGTAAGAATTGGCCTGCTCCTCCTGTATGAACATTCATATTTTGTTTATATTAAAAGTACAAAAATTGATGCAATAACAGGATTTTGTTATGTATTTTCTACTTACCGCTTCCTCAGCCTGCCTCTTGTAAGCCTTCACCTTCATCTGCAGCTTATCGACAAGATCCTGGAGTCTAGCACCATTCTTCTTATCCTCTTCAGTCTAAAGTGATAAATTGTTGTGCCTCAAAACTTAAGTATAAAACTTTTTGATATTGATGGTTTTGAATATTATTTTCAATATAAGGTGGCATACCTGGTAGGTGAGTTCCTTTACTCTCCTCTCATATTTGCGGACACCCTTAACAGCATCAACTCCACGTCTCTGTTCTCCCTCAACCTCTGTTTCCAGCTCACGCACCTTAAGAAATCAAATATATTCAATGAATATACTTTACTTTTAATACATTTGAACTGTATGGACATCCTTTTGTGACATTATCCTACTCTGGACTCCAGTTTCTGGAGCTGCTTCTTGCCACCCTTCATGGCCAGGTTCTCAGCCTCATCCAGGCGGTGCTGCAGGTCTTTCACTGTGACCTCCAGGTTCTTCTTCATCCTCTCCAGGTGAGAACTAGTATCCTGCTCTTTCTTCAGCTCCTCAGCCATCATGGCAGCCTAATATTAAATATAGCCTATTAATCAAGAGTTCAAACACGTCCAAATCAATAAAGTAACAAATAATGGCAAACCTACATCAGTGATGGCCTTCTTGGCCTTCTCTTCAGCATTCCTGGCTTCCTGGACAGTGTCGTCCACCTCACCCTGGACTTGGACCAAGTCAGTCTCAATCTTCTTCTTTGTATTCAGAAGACTTGTATTCTGAAATAAATTTCAATTTTTGCAAGCAGTAATAATAATGTTGTTTATGTAATTTTTTTTGAAAATTTGGGAGCATTTCTTGGAAGAATACGTTTATTTGTTTACCTGAGAGTGCAGAAGTCCAACGCGCTCACTGGCATCAATGAGCTCTTGCTCAGCCACTTTGCGGCCTCTCTCTGTCTGTTCCAGAGCTGCCCTCAGCTCCTCAATTTCAGCCACCATGAGACCGTTCCTACGGTCTACCATGGCAGCCTGCTCCTTTAGGTCCTCACCTCCTCTGACAGCATCATCAAGATGCAGTTGGGCATCCTAATATTCACGTGAAAATAGATGTGAAAAGACCACAACAAAATATAAAAGAAACTCTATTTTAAATGTGCATGCATTTCTATTTACTTATATTTCTTACCTTCAGCTGTCCCTGGACATTTCTCAGCTGCTTCTGAGCCTCAGCAGCCTGGCGGTTGGCATGGCTCAGTTGGATCTCCATCTCATTCAGGTCTCCCTCCATCTTCTTCTTGATTCTCAGGGCATCATTCCTGCTCCTGACCTCAGAGTCCAGCGTGCTCTGCATGGAGTCAGTGATCCTCAGGCTGTTCCTCTTGATCTGCTCCATCTCTTCATCCTTCTCAGCCAGCTTCCTGTCAACCTCACCCTTAATCTGGTTGAGCTCCAGCTGGACACGCAGAATCTTGGATTCCTCATGCTCCAGAGTACCCTAAATGACAAAACAATGTTTGAATGTTTAATTGAAAGGACAAATTCAAATGCTGAATTTAAAAAGGATAGCTGCATGATTTCAAATTTTTGTGAATCCTTATCACCTCAGCTTCCTCTAGGGCTGTCTGGATCTCACACTTCTCTGTCTCCACCTGCTTCTTTGATTTCTCCAGCTCATGGATGCTCTTTCCAGTCTCACCAATTTGTTCAGTCAGGTCGGAAATCTCCTCTGTTTAGAGGTTTACATATTGATATTGTTATACATCCCATTAAAGCAAATTATGTAGTCATCTTCAAAACGTAAATTCGAAAAATGAACAGTTTTACTCACGTTGGAGGTTCTTGTTTTCCCGCTTCAGGGTCTCCAGCTGATCCAGGGCTTCTTCATAGGAGTTCTTCATCTTGAAAAGCTCAGTGCCGAGAGAACGAGCCTCTTTCTGAGTTCCTTCAAGCTCTGCATGGCCCTCCTCATATTTCTGCTTCCAGTCAGCCAAAACCTGCACAACATTGTTAATAAAGTGATAAATATTTAGCATTTGAAGATGAATCATAGGATACAAATATTTAAACAGTCATTTCAATGAATGACAACACACCTTGTCAAAGTTCCTCTGCTTCTTGTCAAGGTTGGCAGCCAGTCCGTTGGCCCTCTCCACATCAATCATGAGATCCTCCACCTCACCCTGGAGTCTCTGTTTGGTCTTCTCCAGAGAGGCACATTTTGAGTTCACTGCCTCAATCTGTTCCTCAGCCTCCTGAAGGCGCTGGGCAAGCTTTTTCCTGTTAAAGTATGACATGGTTTAATTTGTGGACATTCATCAAATAGAACGTGTACTTTAGATAAAATATTAAGTATTTGACTCACTTGGACTCCTCTAGCTCCTCAGTGCGCTGGATAGCATCAGTTTCATACTTTGTCCTCCACTGAGCCACCTCACCGTTGGCCTTGGACATTCCACGCTGCAGCTCAGCCTTGGCCTCCTGCTCCTCCTCAAACTGCTCCCTCAGAAGGTCACAGTCATGGCGAGCTGATTGCACACCATGAGCAAGAGCATTCTTGGCCTGCAAAAGGTGATTGTCTCAATAAATTCACACATCTAAATATACAGAAATGTAAAATCTGCAATGACATAATGAAATCATGAAATTAAATGAATAAAAATGATGGTTTACCTTGACTTCCTCCTCATTGAGCCTCTTCAGCTCCTCAATCTGCTGAGTAAAGGCCTGCTTGCCTCTGGTAAGCTGGGAGACGAGACCCTCTTTCTCCTCGAGCTGACGACCAAACTCACCTAGGTGATGACATCAATTGTTAGCTATAAAATATAGCAATACCACATTTTCCCCCTAAATATATGAATAAGGTTGGGTTGCATTTGTTGGTGGTTAGTGTTAAGGTTATTTATGGTTATCATTAGGGCTATTCTAATATGCAGGTTTTTCTTTAAGTAATTGTGAATACTTACCATTCTCTGTCAACAGCCTTGCTCTCTGAGCACTGATGTCATTTATCTGGCGACTGTTCTCATCACTCTTGGCCTTGATTTCACTCAGCTGGTCCTCCAGGGTACGGCACATCTTCTCCAGATTTCCCTGGTGATACAACGTTTTACTTGTTAGCACAAGTGGTTTCTTATACAGATTATATAGTATTAATTATAATATGTTATTTTTAATTTGAAAGATAATTCACCTTGGCCTTTGCAACTGCTTCCATGTTGCTTGAGAGGTCATCAATCTCCATCTTGTACTCGCTCTTCTCCTTCTCAAGCTTCTGCTTGACACGCTGGAGGTTGTCAATCTGCTCTCCCAGCTCTGCTACACTGTCAGCCTGCTTCTTACGCAGAGCAGCAGCAGTGGCTTCATGCTGCAGGGTGGACTCCTCAAGGTCACGACGCAGCTTCTGGAACTCAGCCTCACGCTTCTTGTTCATCTCAATCTGAGCGGAAGTGGCTCCACCAGCCTCCTCAAGCCTCTCACTGATCTCTTCAAGTTCTCTGGAGAGATCAGCTCTCTGCTTCTCAACCTTGGCACGAGCAGCACGCTCAGCCTCAATTTCCTCCTCCAGCTCTTCAATACGGGCCTAATAAGTAAGGAACACATAATACTTTGTAAGAATGTACTAATATTTATGAAACATTCATGTGGGATTGTCATATATATTGTCTTACCTGAAGCTCCTTGATCTTCTTTTGAAGCTGAGCACCCAGGGACTGCTCATCCTCAATCTTGCTTAGAAGCTGACTGGTCTCAAAGTCTTTCCTGATGATGAAACAATACCACATAACTTATTAACATACTTCTTGTGAATCTTTCTACTCAAAAGCACGATTTTTGTTCAATCACATTACTTTTTGAGTTTCTCATCAGACTGCTGTTTGTCATTTTCCAGATCCATTATTGATTCCTGAGCCAATTTCAGGTCACCCTCAAGCTTTCGCTTGGCTCTCTCAAGGTCCATACGGAGTTTTTTCTCTTGTTCCAGAGAACCTTCAAGCTGCAATTAAAAATTATATTTTATTTGACTGCATTTCAAAAGAATTACCATGTTTTTTCTAATGTCAGAAAGGAGGGTTAGAAAGGAACCTCACATCATCCACTTGCTGTTCAAGCTTGGTCTTGGCCTTGGTCAGAGTGTTCACTTTGTCTTCCTCTGCCTGTAGGTCATCAAGAGTCTGCTGATGTGCCTCTTGGAGGGCTTTCTTCTCTTTTGATAGCTTAGCAACGCTCTCATCCTGAGAGGCCATCTCCTCTGTAAGGTTCTTCACCTAAACAAAACAAAATTATGTGTAATGCTTGGAACATGCTTATTTGTATTTTATTTAATCTCCTTTCAAAGAATCTTTGCAAACCTTGTTCTCAGTGGCATGTTTCTCCTTCTCCACTTTGGCCAAGGTAAGCTCCAGGTCATCAATGTCCTTCTTGAGCTCAGAGCATTCATCCTCCAGTTTCCTCTTCTTGGCAGTCAACTCAGCATTCATTTCCTCTTCATCCTCTAGTCTCTCGGTTGTCTCCTTGAGTTTAGCCTCCAGCTGGATCTTACTCTTGATGAGTCCCTCACACCTCTCTTCAGCATCATTCAGATTATCTCCTTCCTGTTTAAAATGTGTCATCATATCAGTCATATCAAATATCATATCACATGTATCTCATTGTGTGTACATGTTGAGACGGATAAACATTTTTACTTACAGAGGCCACTTGCAGCGCAAGATCATTCTTCTCCTGCAGTAGAGAAACCATCTTTTCCTCAAGTTCCTTCTTCTTGGCCAGCGCAGTGGCCAGGTCTGTCTTCATCTTCTCATAGTTCTCCTTCATTGCAGAGAGCTCCTTCTCCGTTTCAGCACTCTTCAGAAGAGGCTTGATCTTGTAGTACACCTTCATCCATGGCCAGGTTTTGACATTCATGAATGAGCGGATGTTGTACTGAATAGTGTAAACAGCTTCCCTGTGGCGAAAAGGCAGTCCATTTTAATGCAACATTTTTGATTTGACAAAATAGCAAAACTTCTTATGTATCAATCTTTTGAAACATACCTTGTAGCTGTCATTTTCACATACTCCTTCCTCATGAGGTAACCCCGAGAGAGAGCCTGAATCATTCCGACCAAAGATGCCAGCTTCTCATCTCGCAACTCCTCAAGAGTACCCAGAAGACCAGCTTTGAAGAACACCTTAATGTAAGAAAGACATCTTGTCAGAGACTATCTTTCAGTATCAGGGAAGTATCCGGTAAATATTTAATTTTTGACAACAATAAACAGACCTTGGTGTGTCCAAATTTGTACTCGTCGTGAGGCACATCAATGGATCCAAGCAGCTTCTCAGAAGCCTTCTTGTTGTCAATGAACTGTCCCTCAGGAATGACACTGGCATTCAGTACTTTGTATCTATAGGAGTGAGTATGTTAAGTGTTTAAAAGAAAGGTGTATATAAACAAGTTTTATATATGTAGGCAAAGGAATTGTATTATCGTGACAATAGAATTGTTCTGTCAATTAGGTAATACCTCTGCTTGAAGTCAGCATAGAGGATTCTGCTGGGAAAGCCCTTTCTGCAGATTCTGATGCCCTCCAGCACACCGTTACATCTCAGCTGGTGGATAACCAGGTGGTTCTCCATCATTCCTGTGAAGTGTTATAGATTTTTTACTTTTAAAATATGACATTCATTTTGCTATATCCTACTAAAACATCAACCTTGAATGTAGAGATTATTTGAAGAAATATTACCTGGTAGTTTAATTTCATTGGGAATGAGACAACGCACAAAGTGAGGATGGGTGCTCCTCAGGTTGGTCATCAGTTTGCCCAAGTTCTCCTAAAGACACATCACAGAATAAAATATGAAATATATACAAATTAACTGATAAAGAACAAATTCAGAGAATACATATGAAATATGGCATGAAATTACATGTATTTCCACATGTAATTGCTTGTTTAACCTTACCCTGAATTGTGATGACACAGTCTGCATGGAGCCACCCTTCTTCTTGCCTCCCTTCTTTGCACCCCCGACCTCTGTTTTAGATTATTGTTAATCAGTAAAAAATGTTCCAGTTTTTGTTTGTAAAATAGAGGCAATAAATGGCTTCAAAATAATTGGGTATTACAATATAATGGGTCAACAGTTTTTAACTATGATGACATGGTATGAATATGTACCTTCCACTACAGCGGGGTACAGGACAGGCATCAGTTTGTTTGAGGACTTCTGGTACAGTCCAATAACAGAGTCATTCAGGGGATCCTTGTTCTTGTCCAGCCAGCCCGCGACGCTGTAGCCCACGGTACCAGCATAGTGCACCATGGCGAAGTCAGCTTCAACCTTGCCCTTCCCCGGCTTGGGCTTCTCAAATGCTTTGTTTTTGCCAAGATGCTGTTCATACAGCTTGTTCTTGAAGGAAGTGTCTGAGGCTTTGGGGAACATGCACTCTTCTTCAAGAATGGAGAAGATGCCCATTGGCTATGCAGAAAAACATATTAGGAAACATTACGATAAGATAGTTTTGAATCACACTTAGAATTGTGATATTTAGTTATATAAGTCATGTTTACCTTCTCAATAAGCTCAATGCAGGCAGCCAAGTCCATACCGAAGTCAATGAACTCCCAGATAATGCCCTCCTTCTTGTACTCCTCTTGCTCCAGGACGAACATGGTGTGGTTGAAGAACTGTTGCAGTTTCTCATTGGTGAAGTTGATGCACAGCTGCTCCATACTGTTGTACTGATAGAGAACATTAGTTTAGAGAACGTTCATCCACGTAGACACTGCTTTTAGCCAGGGAAATTGTTGTTATAAGAAATTGAATCTTACATCAAAGATCTCAAAACCAGCAATATCCAGGACACCAATATAGGATGATCTTGATTGCTTGGTGTCCAGCATCTGGTTGATACGGATGACCATCCACAAGAACATCCTCTCGTAGATAGACTTGCCCAGGGCACTCACTGAGTTGTATACCTAGAGCGTGGTGGAAGATTAGATATACATACAAATGACAACTATTGCAATTACTTTTTGAAAGGTATTCCTTGGTATTTCCATACCTGAGGTACTGTCTGTCCCTTAGTGACAAACTCATTTCCGACCTTCACTCTGGGGTAGCACAAACCCTTTAGCATGTCAGCAGAGTTGAGACCAAGCAGGTAGGAGATTTTGTCGGCCTCTGCATTTTTCATATGAAAGAAAGAATGATGACAAATTCGTACAGATAGTGAATACATTTAATGACAGCAAACCTGGACTTTGGAAATGTTCAGTGGTTGTTTTAAAACATTTTTAACTCACCCTCAGTGCCGTCAGGCTCAGCCTGCTCCTCACGCTGCTTCTGCTTGAACTTCATGTTACCGTGGTGAAGCACAGCACCAGTGAACTTCCAGATGGCATTCTTCTCCTCACCATTGAAACCCAAAATATCAATAGCATCCTGTAGGAAAATAAAGTATATAATATGAAATTAAATTCAAAGAGTATTCAAAGAGTCTCTATTAACTCTACCTTGGTTTGTACTGTACAGAGATTTCCTGATTCTGCTGTACGCGGACAGAGCAGAGCGCACTGAGATCGGGCGGAAACCATTCTGAGTAGATTCCGCAGGCTGTAACACTGAGTTAAAGTCCTCATAGTTTTCTGGTCCCGGTTAGTCCCTGCCGATTAAAATACCTACCTAAGGTAGTTGTAAACATTGACTCACATCAGTAGCATCCAGCTCCTCTTTGTCATTAATGCTGGCCACAGTGATATGACCCTGACTGCACATGGGGAAGTCGTAGGGGTTGGTGGTGATGAGGCACATTTCTGCAGAAAATAGAAAATGGTCACTTTAATGATTCTAATTGTTATTTTTCTACTTCAGAATCCTGAATGATAAGTTAAAGGCAACCCTATACAACAATACAACTTACTGCAACATTTATTTCTCACTACTAATCTTACCAACAATTTCAGGTTTGTGGTTGGACATCATCTGAAAGAAGATGTGATAGCCTCTCTCATCGGGAAGCTGGAATGTCACTCGGGATTTCTCCAGCAGATCTTCATGGTTTTAAAATATTATTATTATGTTTTGATACACATTAAGAGATCAAAACCAATTATGAGACCCCCAATAATGAGAGTTAATTTGTTGTTATTTGGATACAAGATACTTACACGTCTCAATGTCAGCACTGGCCAGTTTACCAGTTGCACCGAAATGGATTCTGATGAATTTACCCTGTAGAAAAGCCTCATTTCAGTTTTTTTTCAAAGATGAAGTATGTTATTTAATTTGTTTGACATACTAAGTTTGTACTTACGAAACGAGATGAGTTGTCATTTCTCACAGTCTTGGCATTACCGTAGGCCTCCAGCAGGGGATTGGCTGCAATAATCTGGTCCTCCAGTGACCCCTATGATGAAGTTCCAGTATTGATCCTCAGTTCTCAGGTCATCCTACATCCTTTGTGTGTGTCATGTCTGTCATGTTTTTTTTTAAATGTATATATGTATATATATTAGGGATGGGCGTGAGGAATCGATTACGCTTATTGCGCTTTGCTTTTACCGCCATCTCTTAACTTTTGGAATTCTGGCGTGCCTGCACACGGCACGGCACGCGCCACACAGGAATTTGATACGTTTCATTTGCTTTGTGCCCACGGCATGCGTTAGTGGCGCCACACAGAAAATGTATACATTTGCTTCAGAAAACTTTGTGTGTGTTTATGCAAACTCGAGTTTGCCTGTCCACCAACCGAGTTCATTTGTAACGAGCAGTACTCAAGTAATCGATTCCTCACGCCCATCCCTAATATATATATATATATATATATATATTTTTTTTTTAAAGCATACCTGAATCTTTCCAGGGGCTTGGTCCTTCTTCTTGTCAGAAGCCACTGCGATGGTAGCAAAGTACTGGATGACACGTTTGGTGTTCACAGTCTTTCCAGCACCGGATTCTCCACTGGGTATGAAAATGAGGTAATTTAGAGTTTTTTTCCATTGTCTGATTCTTCATGAAATTTTTGTGAGGTCATATTTTACTTAATGTTGATGATTCAACGTAATGTTGAATCATCCAACTCAACACCATCAGGTTTAAACTTACGTGATCAAGACAGACTGATTCTGCCGATCTGCAAAAAAAACCATTCAAAGTATTACATTTATCCAAAAATGTTGACCATACATCATAACATTTATTTTTGCCCGACTTTCTTGTACATACCAGTGAGCATGTTCTGGATGGCATTGTCAGAGACAGAGAAGATATGGGGTGGTGCCTCCATACGCTTCTTGCCTCTGTAGGCATTGACAACCTCCTGATCGTACACTGGGAGCCACTTGTACGGGTTTACAGTGGCACAGAACAGCCCAGAGTAGGTCTGAAGGAAATCGTTCAGACATGATCATTAATATGATCTGGGATATCATTAGATATTATTTTACTTCATTTAGTTGGTAAAATATCTTACGTAGATCATCCATGCTGCATAACGCTCTTTGAGGTTATACAACACAGAGGCTTCATTGAGATGGGTCATCATGGCCATGTCCTCAATTTTGTCGTACTTGGGAGGGTTCATGGGTGTGACATCATCATCCTTGACTGTTCTCTCCTAAAAAAAAGACACCCCATCTTTCGTTTCGTTTCATTTTTTAACCTTTAAACGTTTCAAACTATTTTCTGCATAGCAATAAATCACAAGCAGCATACCTCTTCCGTAGCCAACACTTTCACTGTGGTTTTGCCAGCCTCCTTCTTAATGATGGTACACTTGACGTACAGCTCCTTAGCATCAGCCACATATGCAGCACTCTTGGCATCAAAGGGCGCGCTCTGGGACTCAAGCCTCTCCTTTTCTGGCTTACGGAGGTAAATCGCAGCCTTGCCATATAAGGCCATCTCCGCGTCCGTACTCATGGTGGCCGCTTACTGTCAGACAAAGATAGAAAATGTTTTAATGTATCGCATATGATATTTTCCTCACACTGTTTCTCATAGAGATCGGTATGGCTGAGATGAAATAACTCTTACCTTCTTTTTCTTCCAATGAGAAAAAAGATTTAAGCCCTGAAATTGAGAGACATGATGTTTAAGCATTTTAACTGATACTACTCAAGCACTTACTTCAATACAAATAAAAATGACACGTAAACAAATATTAATAGGAAACACGATTATAATAGTTTGGCTTGCTTTGCATCCACTCTAATCGAACAGTTTCAAATGAAAATCCAACTATCCATCAAAGTTTGGAATGAATGAGAGCTTAAGCGTCACTCTGACTTACCACCAGTTGTTTCTTCGTCAACTGCCCTGCAAGCTGTTTAACCCTGTTGGGGTCCTGTTATATAGCAGAACACTGGGTGGGCCCACACTCAATATGGGCATGAGGCTCAAACCCTCTAATAGATTTGATTTGCATATGCTTTGTACTCTGCTTTTTGGCTGATTTACAATTAGCAAATTAACAAATGAGATGAAGACCAAGTAACAATTTTACATTTTATTGTATTGCAGTTTACACATCTATAAATATGACATGGTACAAAGTAAAAATCCATACCTTATGGTAGAAGTAAAAATCTATAAATATGACATACCAAGTTCCCACTATTAAGACCATAACAGGATGCTTACTGCTTACTAAGCACTATGCTTCAATGGGGAAACCTGATCTCTTCGTTTGGGCGTAATGTTTCAGCATGTAAATATGATTTTTGAGTACATGTACATACAAATGTAAAAAATCCTGCACAAAAACAATAACTCATATTAACTGGTGTTCAGAAACAAACATGAACGGTAATGTAAATGTTATGGTATGAACAATAGTTTTATGTCGTTTTCAAGGTGTTAACCAAGTTCTTTATATTTTCTTGACTATTCTGTCATTCAGACGGAAAGTATTTGAGGAAGAAATTACCATTGTGTTTATCTTCATTTGTATATACCATTCATCAAACAATTGAAATATGTGTATTAAATGTCCAACGATACAGGGAACATGTTGTTTTTACATCTCACTTTTCTGTGAAACCATCAGATGTTTTCAATCATCGAACTGCAATAATCGCAGTTTGATATAATAAAATACATGCTTGTAACAAAAAAGCTAAAGAAATACTACAATACAGACAATGTACAACAAGTCATGTTCAGACCAGAGGCAGTATATTTCTAAATTCGATTGTAATTTTTTGTATATATTGCTAAACAAAGTGTAACACCCATCACACCAGAATTATTTCATTATCTTGTCTTTGGATTCAGTTTGGTCGTCTGATCTGGCTGTTCAAAATCACATTGATATCTGATTCAGTAGAAGCAAATATCTTGAGCACACGTTGACTCCACCCAATCAATACATTTACAAGATACATTGAAAATACACGGTAATAGAGAAGGAATACAGAAAAACAGTATAAAAACATATATGGTACTTCAAATAGTTAAAAAAGTAATAAAGTTGGTATCATAACTTAAATAAGATGAATTTCAAAGCACTGCTGAACGTAAACGTTTTCAGTCTAGATTTAAAAATGGCAAGAGTTGGTTCAGAGTGAAGATTATCTGGAGAGTTTGTTCATGCTATGCGAATGGGGTCGCCACCTTATCGTGGTGAGGCGGTTTGCGAGTCCCAATGACAATTAGAGCCGACTGGAGTCCTAAGCTGTGTTCGAAATTGTTCCCTATCACGGATATAGTGCACTATATAGGGTGCTCACCATTTTGTAGTGGTGTTCGAATTCTTAGTGGTTAATTTCAAGCACTAAATACCCAAAATTAGAGTGTACATACGATGTTCCGTACATGTTACTCCCGTATAACACAATGCAACGCGTGGTGTTTTTCCGGAGGTGAAGAAGCTGAATAACCGCGAAAACTAGTACATTTAATGATGGAGTCTCCGGCTTTCGTTGAGAAATGTCAACAATTTATTTGGAATTTGACATAGAAAATGTAACATTCAAAATTAATAAAAAAAAACCCTGATCAAGGAAATTTAACAATCAACATCAATACAACCCCCAGCTTTCCTCGTGAGTGCCCGGTTTGTTTACATGATGTGGGCACATCTGTCTGCGTCACACAAATACCCGGTGCATTTACTGACGCAAATGATGTTTAGAAATGTTCAGCGCAGTGTCCGAATTCTCGTTTGTTCGTTCCCTATATAGTGCACTATATCATGAACTTATATGGGAATAGTGAGTGAGTGAATGGGGAACGATTTTGAACACAGCTCTAGACTTCTGGCAGGGTCACCCATGTCGGACAGGTCAAAGGGTAGGGGCCAGACGAAGAGAGATCCCCTGGTCCTCCGGGTTGGGGGTTGGGCTGAGGGCTGACAACCCTCTCCTGGAAACACAGATTTAATGCTGAAACCAGAAGAACTAATTCATTAGATGAAGGGAATACCATGACCGTACCTCAAAGTAGATGCATGATGATGAATAGGCGGCAAAGTCAGAAGGACGCACCTGGGCTGATAGGGTCATTGGTGCACCCGAAACACACCATGAGGATAGGAAACTGGAATTTGCGCACGTTTTATAGAGCTGGAAATCTCGATCAGGCGGCAAGGGAAATGGGTAAGAGAGGAATAGCTATCATGGGTATTAGCGAGATGCATTGGACAGGCCACGGTAAAGTACAACAAGACTTTTATTTATTTTTATTTACTAGACGATGATATCCACAGAGCTTGGGTAGGTATGCTTATGTCCAAAGAAGCAGCTTGAGCCCTTTTACAATGGACACTAATTTGCGAGGGGATCATCCAAGCCAGATTCCTTTCGAGGCCCATCAAATTGATGATCATACATGTCTACGCACCAACTGAGAACGCAGATGATGGAATCAAGGATGAGTTCTACTCAAGGCTACAAGATGTACTGGATAGGACGAATGTCCATGATATGTTTGACCATGACTATCGTTTGCCGTTTGACTTTTGAATTCCCTTCAATGTAAGTTCCCCTTTACTCATTGGATTATTGTTTGTTTAAGAAATGATTGTGATGGTTTAATGGCTAATCCTTACATGTTAAATTATGTTATAAAGTACTGCAATGTCGAAGAATTTCATTTGATTTAAAGGCCATATTTATGTTTGCCAAGAGAGATATTATAATTCATCTTTCTTTCTCCGTCTAGAACCATGGCATTCATCATGGCAATCATCATGACAAAACAACTTTGCTTCCAAAATAAAGTTAAGTAAATGAATCCTTGTTTCCTGTTGGTTTGTGGCTCCAGTGGAACCTACTCTTCGCTACTAAATGGTCCTTCGAGACGGAGTACTGAGCCACACCATTCAACATTAACCTAAACTGGCTGAAGCTAAAATAATTGATATCGATGATGAGCCCTCTACTGAGTTTATGATGGATGGATCCCAATTGGGAGTACACTCAACCCAGCTTTACCCGGGCAATGCAGATTTGTCTCAACTAGCACCTGTGCTATTAATACCTACTCCCCAAACAAATCCTAGCCTTCCACCTAAATCAGTATTGCCTACTTTCTTTGGTGAGCACCAAATCCCCTTGCCATCAGTACCATGTGACGCATTACGCATTAGTGAGTAACTGCTGTATGCTTGTTTTCACTGAAACATGGCTCAATGACAACATCCCCGACTCCGCTGTACAACTGGAACAGCTGACATGCTATAGAGCTGACAGAGCCCTCGTACACGGAGGCAAGACCCGAGGGGGCGGGGTCTGTGTTTACATCCGTGATGCGTGGTGCCGTGATGCTGTAGTGGTATGTAAACACTGTTCACCACTGGCGGAGGTTATGATAATTAAGTGCCGTCCTTATTACCTACCGAGGGAGTTTACTGCGATTCTGCTGGTTGCGGTATACATCCCCCCAACCTCCAACACCAGTGACAGGTACGCGGCACTTTGTGAATTATATCAAGCCATCAGTGAACAACAGACAGCACACCCAGATGGATTCACCATTCTCGCTGGAGATTTTAACCATGCAAATCCAAAAACTGTCCTTCCAAAACTCTACCAGCATGTCAATTTCCCTACAAGAGGAGGAAACACTTTGGACCAATTTTTCACTTCACACAAGGGAGCATACAAGGCCTCCCCTCTCCCCCACATCGGACTCTCTGATCACATCACTGTGATGCTAATCCCAGCATACAGACCGAGAGTAAAAATCACTAAGCCGGTCCGGAAACAGGTACGTGTGTGGCCAGAGGGGGCCACCTCTGCTCTTCAGGACTGTTTTGCAACAACAGACTGGGAAATGTTTAAACAAGCAGCCACATACAACAGCCACACTGACATTAATGAATACACAGACACTGTTACCGCTTACATCAGTAAGTGCATTGATGATGTGACCCACACAAAGACCATCGTCACTCGGGCTAACCAGAAGCCATGGCTGACAGGGGATGTCCATCGGCTGCTGAGGGCCAGAGACAACGCCTTCAAAGCTGGGGAGGAAACTGGCCTGAGAACAGCAAGAGCCAACCTGTCCCGTGGCATCAGGAAAGCAAAACAGGACTATACAAAAAAGTTAACCTGCCACTTTAAAGACAGCAGAGACACGCGGAACCTGTGGAAGGGCATTCGGACCATCACAGACTACAAGCCCGCGCCACAGATCTGCGATGACAACATCTCTCTGCTCAACAACCTCAACAGCTTCTTTGCACGGTTCGAAGCAACTAACAACACAAGCCCAAAGAAAACTCCACCCCTTCCCCACGATCAGGTTCTGTGCCTGTCCACTGCCAGTGTGAAGAGGATATTCGCCACTATCAATTCACGAAAAGCAACAGGCCCAGACAACATTCCAGGCCGGGTGTTGAAGGACTGCGCTGAGGAGTTAAAGAATGTCTTCACTGACGTCTTTAACATTTCTTTGAGGCAAGCTGTAGTTCCGTCACATTTCAAGGCCACTATCATCATACCTGTGCCAAAGAAACCTGCTCCATCCTGCTTCAATGACTACCGACCCGTTGCACTGACCCCCATCTTGATGAAGTGTTTTGAACGGCTAGTTATGTCACACATCAAGTCCTCCCTCCCAGCCACCCTAGACCCCTACCAGTTTGCTTATCGAGCCAAACGGTCCACCGAGGATGCGATCTGCTCTGCTCTCCACCCTGCCCTCACCCACCTGGACACAACAGACTCATACGTCAGAATGCTGTTCTTAGATTTTAGTTCCGCATTCAACACCATCATCCCACAACAACTTATCTGTAAACTGGTCCAGCTGGGGCTCAGCACCTCGCTTTGCAACTGGGTGCTGGACTTCCTCAGCGAGAGGCCACAGACAGTACGGGTCGGCAATAACACCTCGAGCAGCATCACACTCAGCACTGGGGCCCCCCAAGGCTGTGTGCTCTCGCCCCTGCTCTTCACCCTGCTGACTCATGACTGCACACCAACCTACAGCACCAATCACATGGTGAAGTTTGCGGATGATACCACTCTGGTGGGTCTCATCACTAAGAACGATGAGACCAGCTATAGGAAGGAGGTCAACCTTCTGACCATGTGGTGCAGCAACAACAACCTCCTGCTGAATGTCAGCAAAACTAAGGAGATTGTTGTTGACTTCAGGAGACGCCACACTGAGCACCCACCACTGACCATCGATGGTGCGGCAGTGGAGCGAGTGAGTGGCACAAAATTCCTGGGGGTGTACATCAGCGACGACCTCTCCTGGACCACCAACACTGCATCACTGGCGAAGAAAGCCCATCAGCGCCTCTACTTCCTCCAAAAATTGAAGCAAGCATGAGCCCCCCCATCAATCATGTGCACATTCTACCGAGGCACCATTGAGAGCATCCTGTTCAGCTGCATCACCGTGTGGGGCGGGAGCTGCACTGAATACAGCAGGAAAGCCCTGCAGCGCGTGGTTAACACAGCTGCAAAGATCATCGGTGCCCCACTCCCCTCCATGCAACACACATACAGCACTCGCCTCACCCGCAAAGCGACCAGGATTGTGAGCGAGGCCAGCCATCCCGCTCACAGTCTGTTCACCCTCCTGCCCTCTGGAAGAAGGTATCGGAGCCTGCATGCCCGCACCACCAGACTCAAAAACAGCTTCATCCACCAGGCTGTCAAGAAACTAAATTCTCTCCCCTCTCTCCCCTCAGCCACATCAACAGGGCTGTCAGTAAGCTGAAATACCCCCCCCCCCCTGCTTTCTGCCTTGCTACACTGTGGACTAACTGTATTTGCAATATTACTATTACTATTACTAGTTTAAATACACACCATACAGACTGAAATTGCTGCTATTATTTATTTATTTATCTATTTAAAAAATGCACTACTACATGACTTTTTGCTGCCAGTATTGACTGCCTCTTGGCACAAATATTTTTACTTATTTTATTCATACAGAACTCCTATATTTTATGTCATTGTCTATCTTGTCTATTTTTAGTGTTGTCTCGTATATTTGTGTTTGTGCCTTTGCACTTTTTATATGTTCACCGCGGGATAGGGGGAAACGTTTTCTCGATTCCCTCACATGTCTTGTACATGTGAAGTGTTGACAATAAAGCTGACTTTGACTTTGACTTTTGACTTTGATTAGCTCAACCCCCCACAAAGTCAATTGGCCATGAACTAGGGGCTAGACCTAAAAGAGATAGGCAGCCCCAAGTATACTATGGGATCCAAATGCCCCAGCAGGGGGCGTCCGTGAAGACCACTACGTAGGACGCCACCCTGCCCAGGGGAACACCCTTGAGAAGGGCGGAGGGTCCTTTCCAATATTCCAGGTCTGGCGACACCGAACGGGGAACGAGGAGCACCCTGAGCTTGTGTCGCCTGGGGTCCAACCGTTGGCGAGCAAACCACCGCTGGAGTCTGCGCATAAAAAGCAGACCCAGGGGGACCACGGGGTGGGCAGCTGCCATCAGCCCCAACAGGCGCATGGTGGACAGTGCGGTCACGTTTCTGCGAACGTGAAAATGGGAGAGCGCCGACAGGATGGCGTCTCGCCGAGGAGGCGAAAGCATCGCAGTCATGGTGGCTGAGTCTAGGCAAAGCCCCAAGTAGACTGTCTGCCGGCTGGGGAGCGGGGAGCTCTTCTCCCAGTTGATGGCAAAACCCAGGAAGGAGAGATGGTTTATCACCAACATGGTGTCCCTTCTCGCGGTCTCTTCTGAGTTGCTCAGAATAAGCAGATCGTCTAGGTAGAAGAGAATCCTCTTTCCCTGACGCCTGAGCGGTTCCAACGCCGTCTCCACACACTTCGAGAAGGTGCGCGGAGCCAGGGAATAGCCGAACGGCAGACACTGGTACTCGTACGCCATCCCCATAAAGGCAAAGCGGAGAAACTTCCTGTGCGCCTGCCGAACAGGGACGTGGAAGTAAGCATCCTTGAGATCCAGGAATGTGAACCAATCGCCCTCTCTCACACACCGGAACAATGCTCCGACCGTGAGCATTCTGAACTTCCTCGTGGCAACGAATCTGTTGAACACGCGAAGATCCAGAATAGGTCTCATTTCCCCAGACTTCTTGGAAACCAGGAAGTAGCGGGAATAAAAACCTAGGTGAGACTCGTGGGGGGGAACGACAGTGATGGCCCCCTTTTACCAAGAGACGTGCCACCTCTGCTGCCAGAGCCGTGCTCGCAGCCGGGTCCCGTAGCGTGGTCTCCACCAACCCCATAAAGGGTGGGGGACGACGCTTGAACTGTATGGGATGGCCCCATCTCAACGTGGTGTCCAACCACGATGGCAGAACGCACCGCTCTTGCCAACACGCATAGCGGTTGGAGAGAGGGCGAGCCGACAGCTGAGGAAGACCGTCCAGGTATAACCCGTATTCCTCTGCCCCTACCGCCTCCACACTGCGTGTGAACCAAGGGGGGCTTCCCACGAAAGGGAGGAGGCTCAGCGAGCGTAGGAGACGTACCAGAACCAGCCGCTGTAAAAACAACGAGCTGTCTAGACGTTGCGCTCGTGACCGCTGAGCAGGGAGCGAGCCGTCCGGCCGCCGTACCTATGCGCATGCGCTGTCCGCAGGCTGTAGCAACAGCGTGTGGACCCGTCTCCTCACCTTTAATGTGGGGAACCAGGGGACCGGTACAAGCGGCCGCATCCACGGGCTCGTGCAACGAGTCTCTGATACGTCCACGAGGCTCCAAGGATTGCCGCATCTTAGAAGCAGGTGAACCAGAGGCCATGTGAACAAGCCGTCCGACCGCCACCCTACAGCCACCAGGCTGAGGGGGGGAAAGAGGCAACATGGAGGGACGCGCCACAAGCGTAGGACGCAGGTGGCCTAAGGAATATCGCTCCTTGGGTACCATGTACTGCCGTTCAGGCGAACGGTCTTTAATTATTTCTTTATTAGGGAAGGAAAATGTGGCGCTGCTCCACCCGTCCGCGGTGGCGGCGGCCGCGGCTGCTGCTGCGCCACCGGGGCTGGAGTCAGAGGCGGTCCCCTGGAACGCTGGGCCCGGCCTGGACCCCGCTTCCTCCTGGCCTGCTGGTGGGAGGAGCCCGTGAGAATCGCCGCGAACCGGGAACGATTCTCACGGACAGACTGCTGGTGCGCGAGAACCTCGGAGAACCGGGGACCAAATAGGCCATCCGGCGCTAGTGGCCCCTGGACCAGGCTGGCCCGCTCCCGTTCCGGCACCGCAGTGTGGGAGAGCCATATGATTCGCTGAATCATAGTTGCCCATGCCATATGCCGGCCGGCCGAAACGGCTATCGGCTGGCATAGCTGGAGGATGGCGCTGGAAAAGCGGGAAACCGCCAGCCATCTTGCGGCTTCCTCCGGGCCGTATGCCTCCCGGTCAGCCGACAAGGAGACCATGGCAGAGGAGAGCATGGCGATGTTGTTGACCGCCGCCGCAGATTGAGAGGCACAAACGAACACCCTGTCCGTTAGGCCGACAATCTGTTTCTGAAGGCGGTCGGGGGGCAGCGGCTTTTCGTTAGGGCGCCATCCGGCGCCCGGACAGAGAAGCGCTGCCAGGGGAGGCTCCAGGCGAGGGATCCCCCTCGCCTGAGTATCGGCCCACCCTTCCAAGTTGGTGAAATCCGTGTAGGACTTCACCGGGGCCTTCAGTGTAGAAGGGTCCCCACCGGCAGCACTAAAAAAGTGCTGCACAGGCGGGAACAAGGGTCACTGGGTAACCTGTCGGGAAGACGATGGGGTGCGAAAGCACTCGCCCTGCATATCGTCCGATATGGGGGCGAGAGGCGGGGCCGGCATAGGAATTCCTTTGATGGCCGCCGCCTCACCCATGATCTCCCCGAAGAGATCGGCCATTCGGCGCGGTCTCTCTCGTTCCACGGCGGTGGCGGTTGAAACCCGGGAGTAGGAAACACCGGACGGCAAGTCGTCGAAGACGTCGTCTATTGAGACAGCGTCGTCGTCGGCGTCGATGACGCCATCGTGGTAGTCCGGGCTGGCCCTGAACAGGTCAATGGCGTCAGCCAGGTCCACCGCAGGGGAGAAGTAGAGGTGCCTGGAAAGGATCCCTTCTTCAGACAGCTCCCGGCATGAGACACAGGAGACGGAGGGCGCCATTGCAGCCGCGGCGTGGTCGGCGCCGAGGCACCGAAAACACGCCACATGCCCGTCACCCGGTGCCAGGGAGGAGGGACAGGAGGCGCAAAGGAGTCCTGCGAAGGACCTAGCCCCAGGAGCGCTCTCAGGTGGCCCTGAAAGGGCCGTTTGTCCGAGGCCTCTCCCGGGCCGCTGCCACCGGCTTGGGAGATCCGTTGTTCCGTTGAAGACATCTTCTTTTAGGTAGTTCTCTAATCTGCTGACAAGCACAAGTGCTGAAAGAAAAGGGAGGATGAGCGACGGTATGCACCGTGCTATATACACGATACCGTGGGAAATGTGGGCGGTGCCCACGCTGATAGGTGCATAGTTTGAATTTTCAGGACAAGACCATCAGGCGAAGCCTAGACGGCGTTGCCTACATGAAATAGAACACCTTCACGCACTCAGATGTGGTGAGAACAAAGGGGGGAAGGCCTCAATAGGCCTCTATTTATAGTGGGAGGAGCAATCGATTACCCTGAATCACCACTTGGTGTCCCTTGTGGAGGTGAGGTGAAGCTGAATAAACTTGCAGTTTCTAACAACGTTATTGGTTTATTATAGTCTACAGTGTATGTCATTGCACATACATTTGTTCCTTGGCTTTAAACTGTAGTGTGCGGTCATATTCATAGAGTGGCTCTGTGGACTTGAAAGCGCTTATGCGTCAGTGCACGTGCCGAGGGTTTGTGTGAGTGTCATGTGCGTTGGAGGCGAGCAATATAGTGGCCTCCTCCTGGTATATAGCCCCAGGCCTCAAAATGACTTAATCCGGCCCTATGTGCAGCATGATAGGTAAAAGATGAACAGTTAGAAGGCCAGGATTTGATGACCTTAGCTGATTACGGGGTTCATCATCAGCGAGCAATTCAGAGATATGTTTTTGGCCCAGTGTTTGTTAATGATTTATAGCATACATAATTTGAGGTAAATTCTGAAGTGCATAGGAAGCCAGTGTTTGAATTTAAGTATAAGGGTTATGTGATCAGCCTTCTTTTTCTATGTTATCGCATCATATTTTTTGGTAATGGCTTGTAAAATGTTTACAAGCCAACTTCAAATCAGTAGAAAGTAATTCAGAGGGTATGGGTGAGACTGGCCAAATCTTGGGTTGACATGCGTCCAGCGTCGAGGCCCATTGGGAACCAAATTGAATTGAATTTATTATTTAAAATTTGATACATTTTACTAAATTTCTTAAACATTTTGGATGCTGTGAACATGGACTAGAGGGGCAGTCTGACTCCCTCACATGGTCGTTCTTTATCACCGTCTCCCCCTGCCAATTCACTTAGTAAGGTATAATGTACAGCGAGCCGGTCATTATCATTTAATAAACCCTGGCAGGGTGAAGCACTATCCCAACGTGAAGCGGAGGGGTATTGAAACATTCTGAAGAGTGATTCACTGAATCACTCATTGTTTATAGGAGAACATTTAAGAAAAGACAACATTTGGAGGACAATTGGTGCTGTAATTGGAGCTTTGGGCTAGTTTGATTGGAAGATTGCCAATGAAAACCATGGCCTGTTAAATGGCATGTACTATATGTAGAATATACTTTTGATTGTTCACAACATTGAAAAACACTACTACGTTCATTCCTTATTCATCATGAACACCATTAGTAAATGATTTCTAGCCCTTAGTTAACTTTTATTTATTAATATTACTTAATGATGAGTGATTGTAACATAATAAGGCAGATCTTTAATGGATACAGGACTTGTTGTTCTCAGGTTGAAGGTCACCAGCCCATTCAGTTTCAGAAATAGTTTTTTGACTGTTTGTTCCCCAGTATCAATTGTTATCTCATCTCTTAAATGTACACTAAACCTTCTGCAAGGCACAACATTGAATCATTAAAAAACAAATTAATGTACATATAATAATTCAGCGTTCATTTTCTGTTATAATATATTTCCCAGTACCCATTCCAGAGTTGTGCTTACTTTTACAATTCTGTATTCATCAGTGTCATTACTATCGACTATCAGATTCAAATTCAAAAGTTGGTAAAATGGTGATTAATGGCCCATTGTTACTCAAAATACTGAAGTAATTAGTCAAACTACCAACGAGAAAAATGATGCTTTGTAATATTTTATTGCAGCTCATTATTTACTATAAACAAGAAATCATGTTTTATGACATGCCTTTCTAATTGTACAATGACGCATTACATCTTATTCAGCTGCCTCCTTTCCCTGTGGAAGAGAAAAAAATTAAATAATTAAACCAACCAACATTTTTGTTTGCATTACATTTCTTTCTCAGTCAATGGGCATATGGTATGTTCGGGATGCATCGTATACCCAGATTTCATGCGTCATTTAACCGAGGCACTCCCCTTTTGGTCGTAATATCTCGGATTCTGAGTCAAACGAGTTCAGTGAGGTTAATCGTACGACTCGACAAACAAAGATGGCTGCGCTGTAAGTGCTACAAGCCAGGAATTTGCATCACAATAGCAACTTGTGGGGTTGGTGTACGATGCATCGTGAACCCACCATTATGCAGTGATGAACTTACCTTGCCACCATCACGGCTCTTGGACCTCAGCTTGTTGACTTGAGTCTCAGCGATGTCAGCACGTTCCTCAGCCTCCTCCAGCTCATGTTGAACCTTCCTGCACTTGGACAGGTAAGAGTTGGCCTGCTCCTCCTGTGGGAAGATTAATATTTTGTTTAAATAAGAAGTACCAAAATTGATGCAAAAACTCGATTTTGTGACATCGTTTCTACTTACCGCTTCCTCAGCCTGCCTCTTGTAAGCCTTCACCTTCAACTGCAGCTTATCAACAAGATCCTGGAGTCTGGCACCATTTTTCTTATCTTCTTCAGTCTAAAGTATTGCAAATGGTTATGCCCCAGACCCTTGACTGTAATCTTTTCTGATATACATTGATTTAAATATTTTTTTCAATATAAGCTGCCATACCTGGTAGGTGAGTTCCTTCACCCTCCTCTCATATTTGCGGACACCCTTAACAGCATCAACTCCACGTCTCTGTTCACCCTCAACCTCTGTTTCCAGCTCACGCACCTTAAGAAATCAAATATTTTCATTAAATATACTCCTATTATACTGGAACTGTAAATACATCCATGTTTGCCAGTATCTTACTCTGGACTCCAGTTTCTGGAGCTGCTTCTTGCCCCCCTTCATGGCCAGGTTCTCAGCTTCATCCAAGCGGTGCTGCAGGTCTTTCACTGTGACCTCCAGGTTCTTCTTCATCCTCTCCAGGTGAGAGCTAGTATCCTGCTCTTTCTTCAGCTCCTCAGCCATCATGGCAGCCTAAAATAAAATATAACATTAATCGAAAGTTCAACCAATGTCCAATTCAATGAAATAAGAAAATAATACAAAACCTACATCAGTGATGGCCTTCTTGGCCTTCTCTTCAGCATTCCTGGATTCCTGGACGGTATCGTCCACCTCGCCCTGGACTTGGACCAGGTCAGTCTCCAGCTTCTTCTTTGTGTTCAGAAGACTTGTATTCTGAAATGAATGTCAGTGTTTATGACACGCATGTAATCTTGCTAATTATTTAAGGGAGCTTGGGAGCATTACTTGGAAGAATATGTTTGTTTGTTTGTTTACCTGAGAGTGCAGAAGTCCAACGCGCTCACTGGCATCAATGAGCTCTTGCTCAGCCACTTTGCGGCCTCTCTCTGTCTGTTCCAGAGCTGCCCTCAGCTCCTCAATTTCAGCCACCATGAGACCGTTCCTACGGTCCACCATGGCCGCCTGCTCCTTCAGGTCTTCACCTCCTCTGACAGCATCATCAAGATGCAATTGGGCATCCTAAAATGAAAATGAAAACACCATGGAAGATGTCACAACAGCAAGCAAATGTCCAGATATTATGCCCTGTACAGTAGTTTAGTTCATACCTTCAGTTGTCCTTGAACATTCCTCAGCTGCTTCTGAGCCTCAGCAGCCTGGCGGTTGGCATGGCTCAGCTGGATCTCCATCTCATTCAGATCTCCCTCCATCTTCTTCTTGATTCTCAGGGCATCATTCCTGCTCCTGACCTCAGAGTCGAGCGTGCTCTGCATGGAGTCAGTGATCCTCAGGCTGTTCCTCTTGATCTGCTCCATCTCCTCATCCTTCTCAGCCAGCTTCCTGTCAACCTCACCCTTAATCTGGTTGAGCTCCAGCTGGACACGCAGAATCTTGGACTCTTCATGCTCCAGAGTACCCTAAATTATAAACCAATGTTGGCATATTCGTTACATATTCTATTTCATAATAAATACAATTTCACTAGATTCTTTCTTTTTTTTTGTAGTCACCTCAGCTTCCTCTAGGGCTGTCTGGATCTCACTCTTCTCTGTCTCCACTTGCTTCTTGGATTTCTCCAGCTCATGGATGCTCTTTCCAGTCTCACCAATTTGTTCAGTCAGGTCAGAAATCTCCTCTGTTGAGAGGGTTAAATATTGTTGTTTGCATGAATTCCAATAAAGTTATATATGTAGTAATCTTGGAATCATTGATGCCAAAATGATCAGTTTAACTCACGTTGGAGGTTCTTGTTTTCACGCTTCAGGGTCTCCAGCTGATCCAGAGCTTCTTCATAGGAGTTCTTCATCTTGAAAAGCTCTGTGCTGAGAGAACGAGCCTCTTTCTGAGTTCCTTCAAGCTCTGCCTGGCCCTCCTCATATTTCTGCTTCCAGTCAGCCAAAACCTGCACAATATTGTTAATAAAGCGGCACATGTTAATCACTTGAAGAATAATAAAAGGATAAAACAATTTAAACGGCCAGCTCAATGAATGACAAAACACCTTGTCAAAGTTCCTCTGCTTCTTGTCAAGGTTGGCAGCCAGTCCGTTGGCCCTCTCCACATCAATCATGAGATCCTCCACCTCACCCTGGAGTCTCTGTTTGGTCTTCTCCAGAGAGGCACATTTTGAGTTCACTGCCTCAATCTGTTCCTCAGCCTCCTGAAGGCGCTGGGCAAGCTTTTTCCTGTTAAAGTATCACATGGTTTAATTTGTGGACGTTCACCAAATAGAACGTGTACTTTAGATAAGATATTAAGTATTTGACTCACTTGGACTCCTCTAGCTCCTCAGTGCGCTGGATAGCATCAGTTTCATACTTTGTCCTCCACTGAGCCACCTCACCGTTGGCCTTGGACATTCCACGCTGCAGCTCAGCCTTGGCCTCCTGCTCCTCCTCAAACTGCTCCCTCAGAAGGTCACAGTCATGGCGAGCTGATTGCACACCATGAGCAAGAGCATTCTTGGCCTGCAAAAGGTGATTGCCTCAATAAATTAACGCATCTAAAGATACAGATATGTAGAATCTGCAATGACATAATGAAATCATGAAATTAAATGAATAAAAATGATGGTTTACCTTGACTTCCTCCTCATTGAGCCTCTTCAGCTCCTCAATCTGCTGAGTAAAGGCCTGCTTGCCTCTGGTAAGCTGGGAGACGAGACCCTCTTTCTCCTCGAGCTGACGACCAAACTCACCTAGGTGATGACATAAATTGTTAGCTATAAAATATAGCAATACCACATTTTCCCCCTAAATATATGAATAAGGTTGGGTTGCATTTGTTGGTGGTTAGTGTTAAGGTTATTTATGGTTATCATTAGGGCTATTCTAATATGCAGGTTTTTCTTTAAGTAATTGTGAATACTTACCATTCTCTGTCAACAGCCTTGCTCTCTGAGCACTGATGTCATTTATTTGGCGACTGTTCTCATCACTCTTGGCCTTGATTTCACTCAGCTGGTCCTCCAGGGTACGGCACATCTTCTCCAGATTTCCCTGGTGATACAACGTTTTACTTGTTAGCACAAGTGGTTTCTTATACAGATTATATAGTATTAATTATAATATGGTATATTTAATTTGAAAGATAATTTACCTTGGCCTTTGCAACTGCTTCCATGTTGCTTGAGAGGTCGTCAATCTCCATCTTGTACTCGCTCTTCTCCTTCTCAAGCTTCTGCTTGACACGCTGGAGGTTGTCAATCTGCTCTCCCAGCTCTGCTACACTGTCAGCCTGCTTCTTACGCAGAGCAGCAGCAGTGGCTTCATGCTGCAGGGTGGACTCCTCAAGGTCACGACGCAGCTTCTGGAATTCAGCCTCACGCTTCTTGTTCATCTCAATCTGAGCAGAAGTGGCTCCACCAGCCTCCTCAAGCCTTTCACTGATCTCTTCAAGTTCTCTGGAGAGATCAGCTCTCTGCTTCTCAACCTTGGCACGAGCAGCACGCTCAGCCTCAATTTCCTCCTCCAGCTCTTCAATACGGGCCTAATAAGTAAGGAACACATAATACTTTGTAAGAATGTACTAATATTTATGAAACATTCATGTGGGATTGTCATATATATTGCCTTACCTGAAGCTCCTTGATCTTCTTTTGAAGCTGAGCACCCAGGGACTGCTCATCCTCAATCTTGCTTAGAAGCTGACTGGTCTCAAAGTCTTTCCTGATGATGAAACAATACCACATAACTTATTAACATACTTCTTGTGAATCTTTCTAATCAAAAGCACGATTTTTGTTCAATCACATTACTTTTTGAGTTTCTCATCAGACTGCTGTTTGTCATTTTCCAGATCCATTATTGATTCCTGAGCCAATTTCAGGTCACCCTCAAGCTTTCGCTTGGCTCTCTCAAGGTCCATACGGAGTTTTTTCTCTTGTTCCAGAGAACCTTCAAGCTGCAATTAAAAATTATATTTTATTTGACTGCATTTCAAAAGAATAACCATGTTTTTTCTAATGTCAGAAAGGAGGGTTAGAAAGGAACCTCACATCATCCACTTGCTGTTCAAGCTTGGTCTTGGCCTTGGTCAGAGTGTTCACTTTGTCTTCCTCTGCCTGTAGGTCATCAAGAGTCTGCTGATGTGCCTCTTGGAGGGCTTTCTTCTCCTTTGATAGCTTAGCAACGCTCTCATCCTGAGAGGCCATCTCCTCTGTAAGGTTCTTCACCTAAACAAAACAAAATTATGTGTAATGCGTGGAACATGCTTATTTGTATTTTATTTAATCTCCTTTCAAAGAATCTTTGCAAACCTTGTTCTCAGTGGCATGTTTCTCCTTCTCCACTTTGGCCAAGGTAAGCTCCAGGTCATCAATGTCCTTCTTGAGCTCAGAGCATTCATCCTCCAGTTTCCTCTTCTTGGCAGTCAACTCAGCATTCATTTCCTCTTCATCCTCTAGTCTCTCGGTTGTCTCCTTGAGTTTAGCCTCCAGCTGGATCTTACTCTTGATGAGTCCCTCACACCTCTCTTCAGCATCATTCAGATTATCTCCTTCCTGTTTAAAATGTGTCATCATATCAGTCATATCAAATATCATATCACATGTATCTCATTGTGTCTACATGTTGAGACGGATAAACATTTTTACTTACAGAGGCCACTTGCAGCGCAAGATCATTCTTCTCCTGCAGTAGAGAAACCATCTTTTCCTCAAGTTCCTTCTTCTTGGCCAGCGCAGTGGCCAGGTCTGTCTTCATCTTCTCATAGTTCTCCTTCATTGCAGAGAGCTCCTTCTCCGTTTCAGCACTCTTCAGAAGAGGCTTGATCTTGTAGTACACCTTCATCCATGGCCAGGTTTTGACATTCATGAATGAGCGGATGTTGTACTGAATAGTGTAAACAGCTTCCCTGTGGCGAAAAGGCAGTCCATTTTAATGCAACATTTTTGATTTGACAAAATAGCAAAACTTCTTATGTATCAATCTTTTGAAACATACCTTGTAGCTGTCATTTTCACATACTCCTTCCTCATGAGGTAACCCCGAGAGAGAGCCTGAATCATTCCGACCAAAGATGCCAGCTTCTCATCTCGCATCTCCTCAAGAGTACCCAGAAGACCAGCTTTGAAGAACACCTTAATGTAAGAAAGACATCTTGTCAGAGACTATCTTTCAGTATCAGGGAAGTATCCGGTAAATATTTAATTTTTGACAACAATAAACAGACCTTGGTGTGTCCAAATTTGTACTCGTCGTGAGGCACATCAATGGATCCAAGCAGCTTCTCAGAAGCCTTCTTGTTGTCAATGAACTGTCCCTCAGGAATGACACTGGCATTCAGTACTTTGTATCTATAGGAGTGAGTATGTTAAGTGTTTAAAAGAAAGGTGTATATAAACAAGTTTTAAATATGTAGGCAAAGGAATTGTATTATCGTGACAATAGAATTGTTCTGTCAATAGGTAATACCTCTGCTTGAAGTCAGCATAGATGATTCTGCTGGGAAAGCCCTTTCTGCAGATTCTGATGCCCTCCAGCACACCGTTACATCTCAGCTGGTGGATAACCAGGTGGTTCTCCATCATTCCTGTGAAGTGTTATAGATTTTTTACTTTTAAAATATGACATTCATTTTTGCTATATCCTACTAAAACATCAACCTCGAATGTAGAGATTATTTGAAGAAATATTACCTGGTAGTTTAATTTCATTGGGAATGAGACAACGCACAAAGTGAGGATGGGTGCTCCTCAGGTTGGTCATCAGTTTGCCCAAGTTCTCCTAAAGACACATCACAGAATAAAATATGAAATATATACAAATTGACTGATAAAGAACAAATTCAGAGAATACTTATGAAATATGGCATCAAATTACATGTATTTCTACATGTAATTGCTTGTTTAACTTTACCCTGAATTGTGATGACACAGTCTGCATGGAGCCACCCTTCTTCTTGCCTCCCTTCTTTGCACCCCCGACCTCTGTTTTAGATTATTGTTAATTAGTAAAAATGTTCCCGTTTTTGTTTATAAAATAGAGGCAATAAATGGCTTCAAAATAAATGGGTATTACAATATAATGGGTCAACGGTTTTTAACTATGATGACATGGTATGAATATGTACCTTCCACTACAGCGGGGTACAGGACAGGCATCAGTTTGTTTGAGGACTTCTGGTACAGTCCAATAACAGAGTCATTCAGGGGATCCTTGTTCTTGTCCAGCCAGCCCGCGACGCTGTAGCCCACGGTACCAGCATAGTGCACCATTGCGAAGTCAGCTTCAACCTTGCCCTTCCCCGGCTTGGGCTTCTCAAATGCTTTGTTTTTGCCAAGATGCTGTTCATACAGCTTGTTCTTGAAGGAAGTGTCTGAGGCTTTGGGGAACATGCACTCTTCTTCAAGAATGGAGAAGATGCCCATTGGCTATGCAGAAAAACATATTAGGAAACATTACGATAAGATAGTTTTGAATCACACTTAGAATTGTGATATTTAGTTATATAAGTCATGTTTACCTTCTCAATAAGCTCAATGCAGGCAGCCAAGTCCATACCGAAGTCAATGAACTCCCAGATAATGCCCTCCTTCTTGTACTCCTCTTGCTCCAGGACGAACATGGTGTGGTTGAAGAACTGTTGCAGTTTCTCATTGGTGAAGTTGATGCACAGCTGCTCCATACTGTTGTACTGATAGAGAACATTAGTTTAGAGAACGTTCATCCACGTAGACACTGCTTTTAGCCAGGGAAATTGTTGTTATAAGAAATTGAATCTTACATCAAAGATCTCAAAACCAGCAATATCCAGGACACCAATATAGGATGATCTTGATTGCTTGGTGTCCAGCATCTGGTTGATACGGATGACCATCCACAAGAACATCCTCTCGTAGATAGACTTGCCCAGGGCACTCACTGAGTTGTATACCTAGAGCGTGGTGGAAGATTAGATATACATACAAATGACAACTATTGCAATTACTTTTTGAAAGGTATTCCTTGGTATTTCCATACCTGAGGTACTGTCTGTCCCTTAGTGACAAACTCATTTCCGACCTTCACTCTGGGGTAGCACAAACCCTTGAGCATGTCAGCAGAGTTGAGACCAAGCAGGTAGGAGATTTTGTCGGCCTCTGCATTTTTCATATGAAAGAAAGAATGATGACAAATTCGTACAGATAGTGAATACATTTAATAACAGCAAACCTGGACTTTGGAAATGTTCAGTGGTTGTTTTAAAACATTTTTAACTCACCCTCAGTGCCGTCAGGCTCAGCCTGCTCCTCACGCTGCTTCTGCTTGAACTTCATGTTACCGTGGTGAAGCACAGCACCAGTGAACTTCCAGATGGCATTCTTCTCCTCACCATTGAAACCCAAAATATCAATAGCATCCTGTAGGAAAATAAAGTATATAATATGAAATTAAATTCAAAGAGTATTCAAAGAGTCTCTATTAACTCTACCTTGGTTTTTACTGTACAGAGATTTCCTGATTCTGCTGTACGCGGACAGAGCAGAGCGCACTGAGATCGGGCTGAAACCATTCTGAGTAGATTCCGCAGGCTGTAACACTGAGTTAAAGTCCTCATAGTTTTCTGGTCCCGGTTAGTCCCTGCCGATTAAAATACCTACCTAAGGTAGTTGTAAACATTGACTCACATCAGTAGCATCCAGCTCCTCTTTGTCATTAATGCTGGCCACAGTGATATGACCCTGACTGCACATGGGGAAGTCGTAGGGGTTGCTGGTGATGAGGCACATTTCTGCAGAAAATAGAAAATGGTCACTTTAACGATTCTAATTGTTATTTTTCTACTTCAGAATCCTGAATGATAAGTTAAAGGCAACCCTATACAACAATACAACTTACTGCAACATTTATTTCTCACTACTAATCTTACCAACAATTTCAGGTTTGTGGTTGGACATCATCTGAAAGAAGATGTGATAGCCTCTCTCATCGGGAAGCTGGAATGTCACTCGGGATTTCTCCAGCAGATCTTCATGGTTTTAAAATATTATTATTATGTTTTGATACACATTAAGAGATCAAAACCAATTATGAGACCCCCAATAATGAGAGTTAATTTGTTGTTATTTGGATACAAGATACTTACACGTCTCAATGTCAGCACTGGCCAGTTTACCAGTTGCACCGAAATGGATTCTGATGAATTTACCCTGTAGAAAAGCCTCATTTCAGTTTTTTTTCAAAGATCAAGTATGTTATTTAATTTGTTTGACATACTAAGTTTGTACTTACGAAACGAGATGAGTTGTCATTTCTCACAGTCTTGGCATTACCGTAGGCCTCCAGCAGGGGATTGGCTGCAATAATCTGGTCCTCCAGTGACCCCTATGATGAAGTTCCAGTATTGATCCTCAGTTCTCAGGTCATCCTACATCCTTTGTGTGTGTCATGTCTGTCATGTTTTTTTTTAAATGTATATATGTATATATATTAGGGATGGGCGTGAGGAATCGATTACGCTTATTGCGCTTTGCTTTTACCGCCATCTCTTAACTTTTGGAATTCTGGCGTGCCTGCACACGGCACGGCACGCGCCACACAGGAATTTGATACGTTTCATTTGCTTTGTGCCCACGGCATGCGTTAGTGGCGCCACACAGAAAATGTATACATTTGCTTCAGAAAACTTTGTGTGTGTTTATGCAAACTCGAGTTTGCCTGTCCACCAACCGAGTTCATTTGTAACGAGCAGTACTCAAGTAATCGATTCCTCACGCCCATCCCTAATATATATATATATATATATATATATTTTTTTTTAAAGCATACCTGAATCTTTCCAGGGGCTTGGTCCTTCTTCTTGTCAGAAGCCACTGCGATGGTAGCAAAGTACTGGATGACACGTTTGGTGTTCACAGTCTTTCCAGCACCGGATTCTCCACTGGGTATGAAAATGAGGTAATTTAGAGTTTTTTTCCATTGTCTGATTCTTCATGAAATTTTTGTGAGGTCATATTTTACTTAATTGATGATTCAACGTAATGTTGAATCATCCAACTCAACACCATCAGGTTTAAACTTACGTGATCAAGACAGACTGATTCTGCCGATCTGCAAAAAAAACCATTCAAAGTATTACATTTATCCAAAAATGTTGACCATACATCATAACATTTATTTTTGCCCGACTTTCTTGTACATACCAGTGAGCATGTTCTGGATGGCATTGTCAGAGACAGAGAAGATATGGGGTGGTGCCTCCATACGCTTCTTGCCTCTGTAGGCATTGACAACCTCCTGATCGTACACTGGGAGCCACTTGTACGGGTTTACAGTGGCACAGAACAGCCCAGAGTAGGTCTGAAGGAAATCGTTCAGACATGATCATTAATATGATCTGGGATATCATTAGATATTATTTTACTTCATTTAGTTGGTAAAATATCTTACGTAGATCATCCATGCTGCATAACGCTCTTTGAGGTTATACAACACAGAGGCTTCATTGAGATGGGTCATCATGGCCATGTCCTCAATTTTGTCGTACTTGGGAGGGTTCATGGGTGTGACATCATCATCCTTGACTGTTCTCTCCTAAAAAAAAGGCACCCCATCTTTTGTTTCGTTTCATTTTTTACCTTTAAACGTTTCGAACTATTTTCTGCATAGCAATAAATCACAAGCAGCATACCTCTTCCGTAGCCAACACTTTCACTGTGGTTTTGCCAGCCTCCTTCTTAATGATGGTACACTTGACGTACAGCTCCTTAGCATCAGCCACATATGCAGCACTCTTGGCATCAAAGGGCGCGCTCTGGGCCTCAAGCCTCTCCTTTTCTGGCTTACGGAGGTAAATCGCAGCCTTGCCATATAAGGCCATCTCCGCGTCCGTACTCATGGTGGCCGCTTACTGTGAAAATAAAATGTTTTGATGTATCTCATATGCTCAAATGGTTTTTATACAGATCGGTATGGCTTTGGTCAAATAACTCTTACCTTGTTCTTCTTACCAATGAGAAATCTTCAAGTGTCAGCCTTTAAATCGAAAGACATGTTATTTGCACAATTTCATATGACAGAGGAAATTTGTAGCATCATCAGAAGGTGCAGTGTATTGTAAATGCTGGTTCGTATTTCTTAAATTACAATCACACTGCATGACATGCATTGGTCATTCAATGCATGTGGTCAATCGGTTTTATTTGTTTAAAGGTCCAGTGTGTAGGATTTAGAGGCAACTCTTAGCACGGAAATGGACTATAACATTCATGAATATGTTTGAATAACTGTATAATCCCATTGAAATAAGAATTATTTTATCGAAAGCAACCTATAGTCTCGTGCCGTAGTGCAAGGAAACATTTGCTTGTAGCGCAGACTGCTATGGAGATAAATGATCAATACATAAAACCGATAGCTATAATTATGTGTCTATGAATGCAGTTTACCACTTTGGATCCAATAAGAAAAAAATTAAAAACCTGCTACCTATAACATATCCCACAACATGTACATTGTCCATGGTGACCATGAAAAAAAGTTACCCGACTCTGATCGGGTAATCTGATTCGTAGAATGAAAATGTGATCCTGGTGCTCGTACATTTAAAGCCCTTTTCCGGGATAGGTGACGGTATAGTCCCATTCAGCTCAATGATTTGTTATTATTTATTGCTGTGATAAAAGACGTGACGACCAATCACATTCAATATAAAAGGACCTTTACTTGTACGCCATGCCATATAGCTTTACATTTACAGACTAAATAAACAAATACAATTAATGGATCTATCAAAGAACCTCATCAATTGAGTCTTTGCTACTCAATGCTGCCGTAGGTGATAAGATACTTTTTGCATAATTATAATAATCTCTAAATTACACAAGAATATTAAGCGAATGTCAAACAGAGCATTCAAGTTTTAATGCATGAGAGTTTTATCTACATTCTGACTTACCACTAGCTGTTACTTCCTCAACTGCCCTGAGAGCTGTTCATCCCTCTGGGTCCTCTTATATACTAGCCCGCAGGGTAAGCCAACACTCAATATGGGCATGAGGGGTAAACCCTCTTATAGCTTTGGTTTATATTTCACATGGGGTTTATTACCGACGTACTTACTATTTACATGTGTACATGAGTATGAATTCTAATGCATTGCTTATTCTGTCTTAAATTATAGCACACAGCACAGCACAGTTTTATGTGTACAGATTTTTTACCTTTGAGGATTAAGCAAATCCAGAATGTCACTAATAGTTTTCGACAAATTAATATTTAACAATCTTTAATTCACATTACACTTTGAGCTCAAAATGTATGAATAATACAATAATGTAAACAAATGCATATTATTAGAACTTAAGAACTTAAGGCATGCCTAGTGCTTACTACCAACCAGACTATTTATGAAACACAATATTAACATGGGTGTAGTGCTGCATATATATTTCATTTTCGAATGCTCATCACTTTGTGTTACAGTCTTGTCGATAGACTAGACTGGCAATTAACTAACTGTGGTTATGTTTAGTTATGCAAGTTTCATAAAATTATGTAACTGGTATTTATGTGTAAACCTTAGGAAGTGATTGACCTAGTGGCAGAATGTAAGAAACAAGATTCTGCATGTCATAAAGAGCTTTGTGTGGCTTTTTAACATGGAGTAACTGCTTGTACTTTCCAAACATGTGTTGACAGGAGGCCCACCACTATCATTAGCCTCCAAAGAAGGCCTGCTTTTCCTGTGGCACTTAAATAGCATTCTCTAATCCCTATGATAGACTCTTTACTATTGTGAAAATGTATATGTAGAACAAACAAAAATAAATAAATTAACAATTACCTTTGCACAATGTAAAAAACACCTTTTTAGTTCAATGATAATTTGAAGAAGGCTAGCCCATTCAAAGGTGTCTTTCTTAACAGGAACATCTGTTTCACGTGCCACAGTTAAATACAATGCCAACAGCCATTGTATTTAACTGGGATAATCTGATGTGCATTCTCTTTCTACTAAAGAACTCAAAGCAGACGTAACACACCAGACGAGCCACTGTGCGCTGTGTCGCACCGCGTCAAACGAGTCCGACTCAGACCAAGAGCTGATCCTAAAGAGACTCAATTCATATTCCTTTTTTAACCAATTAAACCGTCTCAGAAATTAAATGGAAAAAAAGGATGTAGCACGGTGGCGCTGGAAGGGGTATGGTGGCACAGTGCAACTTTAGGCTAAATGGTTTGGGGAGAACCCTGATATAAATGTTGCACGGTTGAGCCTAATTGATAGTCAATATATTTCCTTAGTTTCTCCATGTGATAGAAAGCAGAGCGCAACGCCCCCGACATGATAGACAGGCTCAGACAGGGAGAGAGTAGATAACTTTATTAAAACAGACGGTATAAACAATATAAATTATTAAGTGTGAAGTGTAAATTATAAATTGGCTACATACCATTACTTACACAGCATATTATAGTGTATAAATGCAAATTTAAATGCATATATATACATATATATATATATATATATATATATATATATATATATATATATATATATATATATATATATATATATATATATATATATGTATACTTTGTCCTAAAACTATTTCTGTATTTAGCTGTGGATTAAAATTAATTATTTCAGAATACCTATTTCAGTGTTAGCTGATTGATAATGAAGGCATAATTATCTTTCATACATTTTGACCTCTGTTTCAGCCAACGACGGTAGTAATTAATATATAAGTATGCAGCAACCAGTTATTTCAAAGGATGGTAACAAGATTAATCACTTAGGAACAGTATTTTGTAGCTTGAATTGGTTAGTCCATCTTTATTCATATAAGATAATTTGAAATTCGAAATAAATGGCAAACTGAAAAAAAAAAACATTGACATATATATTGTTTATGACATTGATGTATGTTAATATGTTCTATGGCAAAATATCCATCTTATTCAAATTGATATTATGTTATACCTCCTGTAGACCAGGAGATGTAGGACCAGAGCTTGCAGGATCATAAGGGATCACCATCACATTACATTTCACTGCATACTACATTACATTTCACTACATACACTGTATTTGACAAATACAACTTTGTGAATCTTCAGCAGGGACCTTAACCTGGGGAATTAAAAAAAATAAAGGTGTTTGTTGAAACCATTAGCTTTTTCTTTTATTAGAATTGTAATGGTTTTGGAAACTTAACTTGCCACCATCACAGATCTTAACTCTCAGCTTGTTGAACTCAGTCAATCATTTACATTTTTATTTAGGTAATAAACAACAAAATTATAAATACTCAGTTCACAAATGCATATGCATACGATTTAGTTTCAATTTAATGCGTCCTATGAAATCATAGGACACATTTCCTACAAACATTTTATTACAACAGTGCAGTCCCATTGTGAATATTCACATCTGTGAGAAGTCCTCATCATCAATATTTTCAGCAAGAACAATTTCCAATTTAATTTAGCTATAAAGTCTGGAAAAGACTACATCAAAATTTGGTAACATCTTAGATAGACTTTGGATACACTATAATAATAATAATAATACATTTAATACATCTAATTATTGTTATTGGTATTATTAATATATTCATGTATTATCAATATTAAATAAATTCGACAATCTTTCGCCCCACTTTGTTTGTATTAAATTGGGTTTTGATTTAGTCTCATGGCTCAGAACATTCAGACTCATTGAAAACACAATTTGATCTAAACAAATTAAGCAGCTGTAGCGAGATCATAAACATGTCTGGAAACTGATCTCACCACTCGTAGGACTCGTCCACAGTCAATCAGACATTAAATGATCCCATGTTAGAGGCCCCTTGCCTCTTGGACAACACAATACTCTGCCCTCAGGGAACAAATATTAAAAAGATATGCAACAAATGTTTTGCCAAATGAGGGCTTTATAAAGTCTACATTAGTATAGTCCACTGCATATTGCAGTGGTTGTAACACGGTGAGATCTGTATAGTATATTAGACCTCATCTAAAGATACATGAATGGAGAAAGATACATGAATGGAGAGTTTTATAAATAGAACAGGCTGACATCTTAACCTCCATAGCTGGCAACCCTCATGGGATGCCTAGGGATCAAGTACGTTTTATGACACCATGCTATGTATCTTGCTGTTGGAACCAGATATATTTCTTAAGGTGTACTATTACATTTTAAAATATTTTCTTCAGGTTGCCTCTCGTCAAAGTGTTAAAATTGAATTCCAAGCTTTATTATTTGTTGATTTTTTAGATGAACTGTTTTATATTTGGTATTCACAACAACACAGTAAAGTATATGTGTGATATCTTTAGATATTCCAAACACATACTGTTGCAAGTCTAATATAGGTTAGCAAGAGCCAGCCCCCGCACAGAAATTATGATACACCTTAACCTTTTGAAAATGAGTTGACCATTTTCTTGAATTATCTATAAATCTCCAGACTGCAATCGAGCGGACTACAGGGATTTAAAGGAGGTCTTCAATGTCCCTGGCATTGCTCCATCGACCTGTGGCTGTGGTTTTTGATGTAATTGCCTCTTTATCTTGTCCATCACAGTGATAAAGTCCAATGAGAAGCATAACCACAAAGTTGTGACAGTCCCTCTTCCTTTCACATCAAGGCTGGGTTCTTCACTTTACTCTGTAACCATGAGGGGAATGAATTAAAAGCTTTCAAGCCCAGGTGATTGTACACATTGGTCCACTTGGCCATATGCAGAGGTGTCAAGTAACAAAGTACAAATACTTTGTTACCTTACTTAAGTAGAAATTTTGGGTATCTATACTTTACTGGAGTAATTATCTTTCAGCCTACTTTTTACTTCTACTTCTTACATTTTCACGCACTAACTGTATTTTCTACTCATTTTTAAAAAATGGCCTTGTTACTCCTATTTAATTTCAGCTTGTTTTTATTCTGCCGGCGTTCAAAAAAATAGAAACAAAAAAACCTATCCAGATTATTCCCGCCATCGGATAGAGTGAATTTGATTGGTTGGATGAGAATAGAAACATATACCATTCTGACACCCTATTGGTTTACACGCGATCCATGGCACCTGCGCAGGAACCGATTCCGTCTACATTCTCTGACATGACTTAAATCGCGCCACATTCCAGCTACGAAATAGCAGACGTAGATGAGCGAAATGTCCCAACCAAGCACCAGTGAGGAGGTTGGTAGCCAAGAAGACCAGCCAACCCTTCTACATCCCTGGCCGTACCGGGAAGAATTGTTTGAAATGGTTGTAATGTATGTATTAGATGGCCTTTAGAAAAAAAAAATTGGGGGAAGTGGGGCAGTGTGCTATAGAGGAATGCTGTGTGTGTGTGTCACTAATTCACGGATGGGATAAATGCAGAGACCGAATTCCTTGTATGTGTGAGCATACTTGGCATAAAAGCTGATTGTAATTCTATATGCCCCTGTGGCACGGCCTAAGCTTTTGTCCTTAATGGCATTTTTTCCCCCTTGCATTACTTTTACTTGAATACTTTAAGTAGTTTTGAAACCAGTACTTTTATACTTTTACTTAAGTAAAATGCTTGAGTTGATACTTCAACTTCTACAGAAGTATCTTTAAACGCTAGTATCTATACTTCTACTTGAGTAATGAATGTGAATACTTTTGACACCTCTGGCCATATGTCATGGCCAACATATCCGAGCAGTTTTTAAATGACTCTTCAGCTGTGCAGTGCCAGTTCCACCAGTCCATGCTCTTCGTTGTGTGTTGTGTGTGCTTCACACCCACAAATAGGAGGTGAATGCATAGGCCATGCAAAGAGGAAGATCTTGCTCTCACTTCATGTTCTTCAGAACGCACCCTACATCACTATGGGGGAAAGTGATTAGCTGCTGACCTGGATGGCCAGCCGCTAATCCAGTGTGTGAGGTACACACTGGAATGCTAAAGGAGCTCAGCTCTTGTACAACCCAGGTAAGCCATGTCCAGGGAGCTGCAATCCCGGAGACCCAATGTGGTCCGGGATGCATCTGGCTGGCATGTAAAAACAGATAGAAGCACACATTGCTTTCGTTCCCTGCCATCATCCCCATTCACTGAACAAATCGGTGTGTTCACTTAAACAATGTTGTATTGCACAATTCTGTGTTCTTGTTCTAGAAGGCCAGGCTCTGATGACCTAAGCTGTCCAGGGGGTTGTTCATCAGTGAGCAGTTCAGAAATGTACTTTGACCAAGTGCTTATAATTGATTAAAGGCAGACATAATTTGAGGTAAATTCTGAAGAGCATAGGAAGGCAGTGTTGGAATCTGATTACAGGGGTGATTTGATCAGCCTTTTAAGTATTTGTTAACGGTCTAGTTGCATAATCTTTTTTGCTCGTGGCTTGTCTAATGTTTACAAGCAAACTTATTACATGCATCAGTAAAAAGTAATTCCGAGTGTATGGGTGAGACTGGCCAAATCTTGCGGCTCTAGGTGATTGAAAACAGTTTCCACCCCAGAGCTGTTATCTCTCTAAATAATGCAGGATTATGAATTATTGCATTATCATACGAATCCGACCTTTAAAATTGGCTGACATTTTAAAATATATATATTTGTTTGAGTTCTTTAACATTCTATATATATTTTTCAAAAATAACCCTTTTTCTCATTTAGTTTTTCTTTTAAAAAGCACTTATTTTGAGAGCCTCTACCCCAATTTCGTTGCACTTTGTGCAATGACAATAAAGAGATTCTGATTCTGATTCTGATATGCATTGCCATTGTAGTTGAAGTCTGTTCATTGAAGTCTGATCGTGAGCCCAAGCCAATTGTATTGTATTTTAACTTGGCCTCCCCGCCAGTTCAGAAACTCTCCACAATGGTCACTCCCACTCACCTTTGTTACCTGTGTATTCAATACCCATAATACCAACGTTTCCCTTGCTGCATGTACTTTCCCATGATCATGCTCTAATATTAAATCAAATATTTCGCTTGCCGACGTGTCCTAGAAATAAGTTTCTCAGCATATTTCTAAACTGTTCGTATAGACTCTGCGCTGAGTATTTTTTCGTCATAGTAGTAATTTTTGAAGTGGAGATCAGGGCAACTTGACAGGTTTGATCAGAAGGCCGAACAGATGGTTTATTTGAGGATGTAATGCAGCACTGGTACAGACGTAGGTGGAAAAGTCTTAGTGTAGGTAGTGAGTAGCAGTCTCCATATGTGCTCCTTGTCTGTTGATCCCTCTTCTCGAACCAAATTTTTTTTGTGAGTATTATAGGAAAGAAAGCGTGACTAACAAAATAACAGATGCTGTGTCTCCCTTGATAAGGTTTATGGCCCTGGCTATGTCCCAGATGACCGGGTTAGTTCGTCCTTGTTGGGTCATCACAAATGGCGGAATGGCGGAAATAACAACTCGTATCAGTAGGAGAGGCACTTGCCTGTTCCTAAACTAAGAAATGTGAACACAGAGATACACCAAAATACGCCAACATTCTACAAGGCCCATTTGGAACCAATTTGAATTTAATTGATAAATGTGTCTTAGGGCGTATTCACACCTGCCTTGTTTGGTTCGAACCAAACCAAAAAAATCGCTGGTGCGGACCTTTTTGGCTTGTGTGAAGCCCAAACAACCGGTCGGAGAACCAGCCGGAGAGGTGGTCTCGGTTCGCTTCCAAACGAACCCTCTAGCGGTTCGCTTGAGATGTGAAAACGACCACGCTCGGTCCTACCCAGTTCAAAAAATAATATACCTTTTTGGACGCAACAGGCTCCCATTGCTGCTTATTTATATTGTTTGATTTGCGGTAAATTCAAAGATCAGTGTCACGTTATCAGACCCGTTAAAAATGAGTCGTGGCTCAACATGGAGCGAAGAGAAGACAAAATGTCTTTTGGATATTTGGGCAGACGGCAACATATAAAGTAGCCTATGTTGGAGAACACAAAATTCTGATGCATTTAATACATTCAGTACATGGATGGGGGAGAAGGCGTTTGAGCGGTCCGAGGATAGCATAACATCATAAAAATCTACGTTGCGCCTCTGATGCTCCAAAAGTACTTCAAATGTTTGTAACTGTATGAAACCAATCAGTATAAGCACAACGAGGGCAACACACTGAATCTCCATAATCTCCATTTTGTTTTCTTTGTTTACTTTTTTTTTATGCGGTACCCCGCCCCCGACCGTCTCGTCCAATGATTGAACGATCTATGCACACACGTGTGTTTTTGACAAATTCCATTCCATTGTCCATGCAGTTAACTGCAACTTGTACCATTATGTTCTGCAACGTTACTAAGTAAAACAATTCACCCAGTTTACTTCCTCTAAGAACTACTTTCCTAGGAAGTACACAATTATATCTGAGTTATTACCCATCTAAAACAGTTACAACTACATGTTACTTAGTTCAATTGATGGGTAATATTGGAGGTTTTTCTTAGTACTTCAGCTGTATTTCCTCTGTATTTATCTTCTCATTACCAGTGGTAATTACCCAATATTATCTATGATTTGCAATATAATAACCAGGTCAATACCTAGTAATCAGAGGACTGTAAAAGGAAAGGTTACCGAATTGTTACCTCAGCTCTTAAATGTAAACCTTGTACACGGCACATATTTGTCTAATTTAAGAACTAATGAATGTACATATAATGTTTAAGTGATCATTTTCTGTTTTAATATATTTTGTAGTACCCATTCCAGAGTTGTGCATATTTCTACAATTCTGTACGAGTTCCTTCATACGGGTTTCATTAATGTTGACTGATTCGATTCAAATTCAAAAGTTGGTTAATGGTGCTGAACGGCCCATTGTTACTCAAAATAATATTGTAATTAGTGAAACTACAAACAAAAAAACTGCTTTTTAATAATATTTTATTGCAGCTCATGATTTACAATGAACAAGAAGTCATATTTTATGACATGCCTTGTTCTTTATCATTGGAGAAAGTTTTCAACACATTTCATTCAGTCCTTCTAGGTGCAGTTTGGTCGTGCTAGGCAGCGCACGGCAACGGTCAATACTAGCCTGCAAATAAAACAGTCTTACCCACTCCACGGTACACCCGAGGTAAATCAATTATAACGCCAGACTATAGATGTAAATGTCAGTGTTGATAGAATAATGTAAGAAATAAAACTAACCTCGCATCGCATGAATCATCGGATTTTGAGGGACTACTTTCTCAGCAGCAACAGACTTTAACCTAAGTATCGGTCTGCCACTGCCGTAGCCTACTACCAGGAATATAACACTGCTGCTGAGACACAGCAAGTCCCTCAAAATGCAATGCAATGCAAGGTTGGTTTTATTTCTAACATTATTCTATCAACACAGACTTTTACATCGACCGTCTGGCGTTATAGTTGATTTGCCTCGGGGTATACTGTGGAGTGGGTGTTACGTCCCCCTGGTAACTCTCAGCATGGCGGACCTGTGGTGGGGGAGGCGCTGTTTTCCCACTTGGGCCGTTTGGCTCTTCCCTTTTTGCAGCAGGTGCACCTGATTGGCCTGATTGGCCTGATTGGCCTACACAAGGAGGAAGACATCCAGCCTTTCGCTCTCTCGCTGCCTGGTTGACAGCAGCTGCTGTTGCCAAACCCTCTTCTTCTTTATTTTGGTTATGTTGCACACTACACCAGTCCATAACACACTACACATAGTTAAGCTGCCATCTACACTGACACTTAATTTCCTTGTTGGGGCTTATATTTTGAATAAATATACAGAAACTTGTTCACTGCGTGTCTCCCTATTTGTTATGTCATGCTTGAGCCATGCGGTCATAACACATTGGGGGCTCGTCCGGGATAGGATTTGGTACGTTTTTTTTTTCATATCTTACCATAGCCTGTATAGACAGTTTGAGACCGATATTGTTGGGAGACTCTCAGTGTTTGAGTAATTGGTTAATTGTTTTGCTTGGTTGTATATTTGGTTAATTGGTAGTTTTGATATTTTGTTTGTTTGAATATGGGTTATTGAGTTGGCCTGTTGATTGTTTGCATTAGGCTACTACTGATTTAACTAATTGAATTGTTTGGCTTGCGGATTGCAGCAAGGGAGACCTTGTGGGAAGGATTGGTGGCAGTTTTCCTTCCTTTCTGGTGACCTGGTTACGGTTATGATCCTCGGCTGGTCAGTGAGTGTCATGGGATTGTTTTGTTTACGTCACTGAAGCGAGTGGGTTAGATACGAGCTAAGTGAACCCCTGTGTAGGAGTAGAGCGCTTATCGCTGTGTTTGTTTTTTTGTTTTTGGGTGTCTCGAACACGCTGGGGTTGCTAGCAATCAAATTGCATGAGGGCACACCAAAGACTAGTTGGTAGCTAGATAGGGACTTCTACTTCCAGTTTGATACGGGGCAGCTCTGATAGTTATCCCTCCTGTGCTTTTTGGGGATATATCACGCTACTCACTGTTCTGAGTCGAGGCATTATAGCTGATAACAGGTTATTGGTTACTGTTATTGGATATTATGGTCAGTATAGGCCTCTAAATGATTATTTTGATTGCTTTGAAGTTTGCGGCCTGTCAAGTGGTGGTTATTGGTACTACTGATTAAGCATTTAATTATAAGCATTTGTGGTTGAAGAGTTGGTTGATTTGGATGGTTGAAGAGTTGTATGGTTGGTATGGTTGAAGAGATGGTTGGTTGGTATGGAAAAGAGATGGTTGGTTGGTATGGAAAAGAGATGGTTGGATGGTATGGAAAAAAGATGGTTGGATGGTATGGAAAATAGATGGTTGGATGGTATCGAAAAGAGATGGTTGGATGGTATGGAAAAGAGATGGTTGGATGGTCAATGCGATCATTGACGAGGTGAGGTCGATAGTTGAGGTAGAGAAATACAGCGAGTTGTATCCGAGTCGCAGTTTGTTTGGAAGATCGCCATTGAAAACATTGACCTGTTAAATGACATGTACTGTACGCAAAATCTACTTTTGATTGTTCCCAACAATGAAAAACACTACGTAAATTCCTTATTCATCATGAACACCATTAACGAATGGTTACGAGCAATTAGTTAACTTTTAATTAGCCCTGGGTGAATGCTTACTTCAGAGTGAACTAATATCAATTAATGGTGAATGATTGTACCGTCAAGTGTCAAACTGATTAATGGATAACATAATAAGGCAGATACTTTATGGATACGGGACCTGTTCTTCTCACATTAAAGGATCCCCGCCCCATTTAACATAGGTGGATTTTTTTTGTGCCAGTGTGAATCAGAAAGACAAAAGTAAGGTTATTGAGTTTCAGGAATTGTTTTGGGGTTGTTTGTTCGCCAGTATGAATTGTTACCTCATCTCTTAAATGTACAGTAAACCTTTTGCATGACACAACTTTGATTCATTAAACAACTGATGAATATACATATCATATTTCAGTGATCATTTTCTGTTATAATATATTTCATAGTGCCCATTCCAAAATTGTGCTTATCTGTACAATTTTGTTTTCATATTCATTATTATCGACAGTTTAAAATTAAAAAGTTGGTGAAATGGTGGTGAATGGCCAATTGTCAAGATAATAAGTCAAAATAATGAAGTAATTAGTGAAACGACCCACAAAAAAGATGCTTTGTAATAATATTTTATTGCAGCTCATAATTTACTATAAACAAGAAGTCATATTTTATGACATGCATTTATAAATGTACAATGAAGCATTACATCTTATTCAGCTGCCTCCTTTCCCTGGGGAAGGTAAAAAAAAAAGATAATGATTAAACCAACCAACATTTTTGTTTGCATTTAATTTCTTTCTGAGTCAATGGGCTTATAGTGTGTTTGAGATGCCTTGTACACCTGGACAAGTTGCAAAGTGGTAAATCTCCCAGCTTTTGAACAGACCATTATACAGTGATGATCTTACCTTGCCACCATCACGGCTCTTAGACCTCAGCTTATTGACCTGAGTCTCAGCGATGTCAGCACGTTCCTCAGCCTCCTCCAGCTCATTTTGAACCTTCCTGCACTTGGAAAGGTAAGAGTTGGCCTGCTCCTCCTGTTGGAACATTCATGTTTTGTTTAAATAAGAAGAACAAAATTGATGCAACAACCTGATTTTGTTACATAGTTTCTACTTACCGCTTCCTCAGCCTGCCTCTTGTAAGCCTTCACCTTCAGCTGCAGCTTATCAACAAGATCCTGGAGTCTGGCACCATTCTTCTTATCCTCTTCAGTCTAAAGTAATGAAAATGGTTCTGTCTCAGACTGTAGTCTTTTCTGATATTCTTTGATTTATATATTATTTTCAATGTAAGCTGGCATACCTGGTAGGTGAGTTCCTTCACTCTCCTCTCATATTTGCGGACACCCTTAACAGCATCTACTCCACGTCTCTGTTCTCCCTCAACCTCTGTTTCCAGCTCACGCACCTTAAGAAATCAAATATTTTCAATAAATATACTCTTATTATGCTGTAACTGTAAATACGTCCATGTGTGCCCGTATCTTACTCTGGACTCCAGTTTCTGGAGCTGCTTCTTGCCACCCTTCATGGCCAGGTTCTCAGCCTCATCCAGGCGATGCTGCAAGTCTTTCACTGTGACCTCCAGGTTCTTCTTCATCCTCTCCAGGTGAGAGCTTGTATCCTGCTCCTTCTTTAGCTCCTCAGCCATCATGGCAGCCTAATATAAAATATAACATATTAATCAGAAGTTCAAGCAATGTCCAATTCAATGAAATAAGAAAATAATACAAAACCTACATCAGTGATGGCCTTCTTGGCCTTCTCTTCAGCATTCCTGGATTCCTGGACGGTGTCGTCCACCTCGCCCTGGACTTGGACCAGGTCAGTCTCCAGCTTCTTCTTTGTGTTCAGAAGACTTGTATTCTAAAATGAATGTCAGTGTTTATGACACACATATAATCTTGCTAAATATTTTAGGGAACTTGGGAGCATTTCTTGGAAGAATATGTTTGTTTGTTTACCTGAGAGTGCAAAAGTCCAACTCGCTCACTGGCATCAATCAGCTCTTGCTCAGCCACTTTGCGGCCTCTCTCTGTCTGTTCCAGAGCTGCCCTCAGCTCCTCAATTTCAGCCACCATGAGACCGTTCCTACGGTCCACCATGGCCGCCTGCTCCTTCAGGTCTTCACCTCCTCTGACAGCATCATCAAGATGCAATTGGGCATCCTAAAATGAAAATGAAAACACCATGGAAGATGTCACAACAGGAAACAAATGTCCAGATATTATGCCCTGTACAGTTGTTTAGTTCATACCTTCAGTTGTCCTTGAACATTCCTCAGCTGCTTCTGAGCCTCAGCAGCCTGGCGGTTGGCATGGCTCAGCTGGATCTCCATCTCATTCAGATCTCCCTCCATCTTCTTCTTGATTCTCAGGGCATCATTCCTGCTCCTGACCTCAGAGTCCAGCGTGCTCTGCATGGAGTCAGTGATCCTCAGGCTGTTCCTCTTGATCTGCTCCATCTCCTCATCCTTCTCAGCCAGCTTCCTGTCAACCTCACCCTTAATCTGGTTGAGCTCCAGCTGGACACGCAGAATCTTGGACTCTTCATGCTCCAGAGTACCCTAAATTATAAACCAATGTTGGCATATTCATTACATATTCTATTTCATAATAAATACAATTTCACTAGATTCTTTCTTTTTTTTTGTAGTCACCTCAGCTTCCTCTAGGGCTGTCTGGATCTCACTCTTCTCTGTCTCCACTTGCTTCTTGGATTTCTCCAGCTCATGGATGCTCTTTCCAGTCTCACCAATTTGTTCAGTCAGGTCAGAAATCTCCTCTGTTGAGAGGGTTAAATATTGTTGTTTGCATGAATTCCAATAAAGTTATATATGTAGTAATATAGGAATCATTGATGCCAAAATGATCAGTTTAACTCACGTTGGAGGTTCTTGTTTTCACGCTTCAAGGTCTCCAGCTGATCCAGAGCTTCTTCATAGGAGTTCTTCATCTTGAAAAGCTCTGTGCTGAGAGAACGAGCCTCTTTCTGAGTTCCTTCAAGCTCTGCCTGGCCCTCCTCATATTTCTGCTTCCAGTCAGCCAAAACCTGCACAATATTGTTAATAAAGCGGTACATGTTAATCACTTGAAGAATAATAAAAGGATACAACTATTTAAACGGCCATCTCAATGAATGACAAAACACCTTGTCAAAGTTCCTCTGCTTCTTGTCAAGGTTGGCAGCCAGTCCGTTGGCCCTCTCCACATCAATCATGAGATCCTCCACCTCACCCTGGAGTCTCTGTTTGGTCTTCTCCAGAGAGGCACATTTTGAGTTCACTGCCTCAATCTGTTCCTCAGCCTCCTGAAGGCGCTGGGCAAGCTTTTTCCTGTTAAAGTATCACATGGTTTAATTTGTGGACATTCATCAAATAGAACGTGTACTTTAGATAAGATATTAAATATTTGACTCACTTGGACTCCTCTAGCTCCTCAGTGCGCTGGATAGCATCAGTTTCATACTTTGTCCTCCACTGAGCCACCTCACCGTTGGCCTTGGACATTCCACGCTGCAGCTCAGCCTTGGCCTCCTGCTCCTCCTCAAACTGCTCCCTCAGAAGGTCACAGTCATGGCGAGCTGATTGCACACCATGAGCAAGAGCATTCTTGGCCTGCAAAAGGTGATTGTCTCAATAAATTCACACATCTAAATATACAGAAATGTAAAATCTGCAATGACATAATGAAATCATGAAATTAAATGAATAAAAATTATGGTTTACCTTGACTTCCTCCTCATTGAGCCTCTTCAGCTCCTCAATCTGCTGAGTAAAGGCCTGCTTGCCTCTGGTAAGCTGGGAGACGAGACCCTCTTTCTCCTCGAGCTGACGACCAAACTCACCTAGGTGATGACATCAATTGTTAGCTATAAAATATAGCAATACCACATTTTCCCCCTAAATATATGAATAAGGTTGGGTTGCATTTGTTGGTGGTTAGTGTTAAGGTTATTTATGGTTATCATTAGGGCTATTCTAATATGCAGGTTTTTCTTTAAGTAATTGTGAATACTTACCATTTTCTGTCAACAGCCTTGCTCTCTGAGCACTGATGTCATTTATCTGGCGACTGTTCTCATCACTCTTGGCCTTGATTTCACTCAGCTGGTCCTCCAGGGTACGGCACATCTTCTCCAGATTTCCCTGGTGATACAACGTTTTACTTGTTAGCACAAGTGGTTTCTTATACAGATTATATAGTATTAATTATAATATGGTATATTTAATTTGAAAGATAATTCACCTTGGCCTTTGCAACTGCTTCCATGTTGCTTGAGAGGTCGTCAATCTCCATCTTGTACTCGCTCTTCTCCTTCTCAAGCTTCTGCTTGACACGCTGGAGGTTGTCAATCTGCTCTCCCAGCTCTGCTACACTGTCAGCCTGCTTCTTACGCAGAGCAGCAGCAGTGGCTTCATGCTGCAGGGTGGACTCCTCAAGGTCACGACGCAGCTTCTGGAATTCAGCCTCACGCTTCTTGTTCATCTCAATCTGAGCAGAAGTGGCTCCACCAGCCTCCTCAAGCCTTTCACTGATCTCTTCAAGTTCTCTGGAGAGATCAGCTCTCTGCTTCTCAACCTTGGCACGAGCAGCACGCTCAGCCTCAATTTCCTCCTCCAGCTCTTCAATACGGGCCTAATAAGTAAGGAACACATAATACTTTGTAAGAATGTACTAATATTTATGAAACATTCATGTGGGATTGTCATATATATTGCCTTACCTGAAGCTCCTTGATCTTCTTTTGAAGCTGAGCACCCAGGGACTGCTCATCCTCAATCTTGCTTAGAAGCTGACTGGTCTCAAAGTCTTTCCTGATGATGAAACAATACCACATAACTTATTAACATACTTCTTGTGAATCTTTCTAATCAAAAGCACGATTTTTGTTCAATCACATTACTTTTTGAGTTTCTCATCAGACTGCTGTTTGTCATTTTCCAGATCCATTATTGATTCCTGCGCCAATTTCAGGTCACCCTCAAACTTTCGCTTGGCTCTCTCAAGGTCCATACGGAGTTTTTTCTCTTGTTCCAGAGAACCTTCAAGCTGCAATTAAAAATTATATTTTATTTGACTGCATTTCAAAAGAATAACCATGTTTTTTCTAATGTCAGAAAGGAGGGTTAGAAAGGAACCTCACATCATCCACTTGCTGTTCAAGCTTGGTCTTGGCCTTGGTCAGAGTGTTCACTTTGTCTTCCTCTGCCTGTAGGTCATCAAGAGTCTGCTGATGTGCCTCTTGGAGGGCTTTCTTCTCCTTTGATAGCTTAGCAACGCTCTCATCCTGAGAGGCCATCTCCTCTGTAAGGTTCTTCACCTAAACAAAACAAAATTATGTGTAATGCGTGGAACATGCTTATTTGTATTTTATTTAATCTCCTTTCAAAGAATCTTTGCAAACCTTGTTCTCAGTGGCATGTTTCTCCTTCTCCACTTTGGCCAAGGTAAGCTCCAGGTCATCAATGTCCTTCTTGAGCTCAGAGCATTCATCCTCCAGTTTCCTCTTCTTGGCAGTCAACTCAGCATTCATTTCCTCTTCATCCTCTAGTCTCTCGGTTGTCTCCTTGAGTTTAGCCTCCAGCTGGATCTTACTCTTGATGAGTCCCTCACACCTCTCTTCAGCATCATTCAGATTATCTCCTTCCTGTTTAAAATGTGTCATCATATCAGTCATATCAAATATCATATCACATGTATGTCATTGTGTCTACATGTTGAGACGGATAAACATTTTTACTTACAGAGGCCACTTGCAGCGCAAGATCATTCTTCTCCTGCAGTAGAGAAACCATCTTTTCCTCAAGTTCCTTCTTCTTGGCCAGCGCAGTGGCCAGGTCTGTCTTCATCTTCTCATAGTTCTCCTTCATTGCAGAGAGCTCCTTCTCCGTTTCAGCACTCTTCAGAAGAGGCTTGATCTTGTAGTACACCTTCATCCATGGCCAGGTTTTGACATTCATGAATGAGCGGATGTTGTACTGAATAGTGTAAACAGCTTCCCTGTGGCGAAAAGGCAGTCCATTTTAATGCAACATTTTTGATTTGACAAAATAGCAAAACTTCTTATGTATCAATCTTTTGAAACATACCTTGTAGCTGTCATTTTCACATACTCCTTCCTCATGAGGTAACCCCGAGAGAGAGCCTGAATCATTCCGACCAAAGATGCCAGCTTCTCATCTCGCATCTCCTCAAGAGTACCCAGAAGACCAGCTTTGAAGAACACCTTAATGTAAGAAAGACATCTTGTCAGAGACTATCTTTCAGTATCAGGGAAGTATCCGGTAAATATTTAATTTTTGACAACAATAAACAGACCTTGGTGTGTCCAAATTTGTACTCGTCGTGAGGCACATCAATGGATCCAAGCAGCTTCTCAGAAGCCTTCTTGTTGTCAATGAACTGTCCCTCAGGAATGACACTGGCATTCAGTACTTTGTATCTATAGGAGTGAGTATGTTAAGTGTTTAAAAGAAAGGTGTATATAAACAAGTTTTAAATATGTAGGCAAAGGAATTGTATTATCGTGACAATAGAATTGTTCTGTCAATTAGGTAATACCTCTGCTTGAAGTCAGCATAGATGATTCTGCTGGGAAAGCCCTTTCTGCAGATTCTGATGCCCTCCAGCACACCGTTACATCTCAGCTGGTGGATAACCAGGTGGTTCTCCATCATTCCTGTGAAGTGTTATAGATTTTTTACTTTTAAAATATGACATTCATTTTTGCTATATCCTACTAAAACATCAACCTCGAATGTAGAGATTATTTGAAGAAATATTACCTGGTAGTTTAATTTCATTGGGAATGAGACAACGCACAAAGTGAGGATGGGTGCTCCTCAGGTTGGTCATCAGTTTGCCCAAGTTCTCCTAAAGACACATCACAGAATAAAATATGAAATATATACAAATTGACTGATAAAGAACAAATTCAGAGAATACTTATGAAATATGGCATCAAATTACATGTATTTCTAAATGTAATTGCTTGTTTAACTTTACCCTGAATTGTGATGACACAGTCTGCATGGAGCCACCCTTCTTCTTGCCTCCCTTCTTTGCACCCCCGACCTCTGTTTTAGATTATTGTTAATTAGTAAAAATGTTCCCGTTTTTGTTTATAAAATAGAGGCAATAAATGGCTTCAAAATAAATGGGTATTACAATATAATGGGTCAACGGTTTTTAACTATGATGACATGGTATGAATATGTACCTTCCACTACAGCGGGGTACAGGACAGGCATCAGTTTGTTTGAGGACTTCTGGTACAGTCCAATAACAGAGTCATTCAGGGGATCCTTGTTCTTGTCCAGCCAGCCCGCGACGCTGTAGCCCACGGTACCAGCATAGTGCACCATTGCGAAGTCAGCTTCAACCTTGCCCTTCCCCGGCTTGGGCTTCTCAAATGCTTTGTTTTTGCCAAGATGCTGTTCATACAGCTTGTTCTTGAAGGAAGTGTCTGAGGCTTTTGGGAACATGCACTCTTCTTCAAGAATGGAGAAGATGCCCATTGGCTATGCAGAAAAACATATTAGGAAACATTACGATAAGATAGTTTTGAATCACACTTAGAATTGTGATATTTAGTTATATAAGTCATGTTTACCTTCTCAATAAGCTCAATGCAGGCAGCCAAGTCCATACCGAAGTCAATGAACTCCCAGATAATGCCCTCCTTCTTGTACTCCTCTTGCTCCAGGACGAACATGGTGTGGTTGAAGAACTGTTGCAGTTTCTCATTGGTGAAGTTGATGCACAGCTGCTCCATACTGTTGTACTGATAGAGAACATTAGTTTAGAGAACGTTCATCCACGTAGACACTGCTTTTAGCCAGGGAAATTGTTGTTATAAGAAATTGAATCTTACATCAAAGATCTCAAAACCAGCAATATCCAGGACACCAATATAGGATGATCTTGATTGCTTGGTGTCCAGCATCTGGTTGATACGGATGACCATCCACAAGAACATCCTCTCGTAGATAGACTTGCCCAGGGCACTCACTGAGTTGTATACCTAGAGCGTGGTGGAAGATTAGATATACATACAAATTACAACTATTGCAATTACTTTTTGAAAGGTATTCCTTGGTATTTCCATACCTGAGGTACTGTCTGTCCCTTAGTGACAAACTCATTTCCGACCTTCACTCTGGGGTAGCACAAACCCTTGAGCATGTCAGCAGAGTTGAGACCAAGCAGGTAGGAGATTTTGTCGGCCTCTGCATTTTTCATATGAAAGAAAGAATGATGACAAATTCGTACAGATAGTGAATACATTTAATGACAGCAAACCTGGACTTTGGAAATGTTCAGTGGTTGTTTTAAAACATTTTTAACTCACCCTCAGTGCCGTCAGGCTCAGCCTGCTCCTCACGCTGCTTCTGCTTGAACTTCATGTTACCGTGGTGAAGCACAGCACCAGTGAACTTCCAGATGGCATTCTTCTCCTCACCATTGAAACCCAAAATATCAATAGCATCCTGTAGGAAAATAAAGTATATAATATGAAATTAAATTCAAAGAGTATTCAAAGAGTCTCTATTAACTCTACCTTGGTTTGTACTGTACAGAGATTTCCTGATTCTGCTGTACGCGGACAGAGCAGAGCGCACTGAGATCGGGCTGAAACCATTCTGAGTAGATTCCGCAGGCTGTAACACTGAGTTAAAGTCCTCATAGTTTTCTGGTCCCGGTTAGTCCCTGCCGATTAAAATACCTACCTAAGGTAGTTGTAAACATTGACTCACATCAGTAGCATCCAGCTCCTCTTTGTCATTAATGCTGGCCACAGTGATATGACCCTGACTGCACATGGGGAAGTCGTAGGGGTTGCTGGTGATGAGGCACATTTCTGCAGAAAATAGAAAATGGTCACTTTAATGATTCTAATTGTTATTTTTCTACTTCAGAATCCTGAATGATAAGTTAAAGGCAACCCTATACAACAATACAACTTACTGCAACATTTATTTCTCACTACTAATCTTACCAACAATTTCAGGTTTGTGGTTGGACATCATCTGAAAGAAGATGTGATAGCCTCTCTCATCGGGAAGCTGGAATGTCACTCGGGATTTCTCCAGCAGATCTTCATGGTTTTAAAATATTATTATTATGTTTTGATACACATTAAGAGATCAAAACCAATTATGAGACCCCCAATAATGAGAGTTAATTTGTTGTTATTTGGATACAAGATACTTACACGTCTCAATGTCAGCACTGGCCAGTTTACCAGTTGCACCGAAATGGATTCTGATGAATTTACCCTGTAGAAAAGCCTCATTTCAGTTTTTTTTCAAAGATCAAGTATGTTATTTAATTTGTTTGACATACTAAGTTTGTACTTACGAAACGAGATGAGTTGTCATTTCTCACAGTCTTGGCATTACCGTAGGCCTCCAGCAGGGGATTGGCTGCAATAATCTGGTCCTCCAGTGACCCCTATGATGAAGTTCCAGTATTGATCCCCAGTTCTCAGGTCATCCTACATCCTTTGTGTGTGTCATGTCTGTCATGTTTTTTTTTAAATGTATATATGTATATATATTAGGGATGGGCGTGAGGAATCGATTACGCTTATTGCGCTTTGCTTTTACCGCCATCTCTTAACTTTTGGAATTCTGGCGTGCCTGCACACGGCACGGCACGCGCCACACAGGAATTTGATACGTTTCATTTGCTTTGTGCCCACGGCATGCGTTAGTGGCGCCACACAGAAAATGTATACATTTGCTTCAGAAAACTTTGTGTGTGTTTATGCAAACTCGAGTTTGCCTGTCCACCAACCGAGTTCATTTGTAACGAGCAGTACTCAAGTAATCGATTCCTCACGCCCATCCCTAATATATTTATATATATATATTTTTTTTTTTTAAAGCATACCTGAATCTTTCCAGGGGCTTGGTCCTTCTTCTTGTCAGAAGCCACTGCGATGGTAGCAAAGTACTGGATGACACGTTTGGTGTTCACAGTCTTTCCAGCACCGGATTCTCCACTGGGTATGAAAATGAGGTAATTTAGAGTTTTTTTCCATTGTCTGATTCTTCATGAAATTTTTGTGAGGTCATATTTTACTTAATTGATGATTCAACGTAATGTTGAATCATCCAACTCAACACCATCAGGTTTAAACTTACGTGATCAAGACAGACTGATTCTGCCGATCTGCAAAAAAAACCATTCAAAGTATTACATTTATCCAAAAATGTTGACCATACATCATAACATTTATTTTTGCCCGACTTTCTTGTACATACCAGTGAGCATGTTCTGGATGGCATTGTCAGAGACAGAGAAGATATGGGGTGGTGCCTCCATACGCTTCTTGCCTCTGTAGGCATTGACAACCTCCTGATCGTACACTGGGAGCCACTTGTACGGGTTTACAGTGGCACAGAACAGCCCAGAGTAGGTCTGAAGGAAATCGTTCAGACATGATCATTAATATGATCTGGGATATCATTAGATATTATTTTACTTCATTTAGTTGGTAAAATATCTTACGTAGATCATCCATGCTGCATAACGCTCTTTGAGGTTATACAACACAGAGGCTTCATTGAGATGGGTCATCATGGCCATGTCCTCAATTTTGTCGTACTTGGGAGGGTTCATGGGTGTGACATCATCATCCTTGACTGTTCTCTCCTAAAAAAAAGGCACCCCATCTTTTGTTTCGTTTCATTTTTTACCTTTAAACGTTTCAAACTATTTTCTGCATAGCAATAAATCACAAGCAGCATACCTCTTCCGTAGCCAACACTTTCACTGTGGTTTTGCCAGCCTCCTTCTTAATGATGGTACACTTGACGTACAGCTCCTTAGCATCAGCCACATATGCAGCACTCTTGGCATCAAAGGGCGCGCTCTGGGCCTCAAGCCTCTCCTTTTCTGGCTTACGGAGGTAAATCGCAGCCTTGCCATATAAGGCCATCTCCGCGTCCGTACTCATGGTGGCCGCTTACTGTGAAAATAAAATGTTTTGATGTATCTCATATGCTCAAATGGTTTTTATACAGATCGGTATGGCTTTGGTCAAATAACTCTTACCTTGTTCTTCTTACCAATGAGAAATCTTCAAGTGTCAGCCTTTAAATCGAAAGACATGTTATTTGCACAATTTCATATGACAGAGGAAATTTGTAGCATCATCAGAAGGTGCAGTGTATTGTAAATGCTGGTTCGTATTTCTTAAATTACAATCACACTGCATGACATGCATTGGTCATTCAATGCATGTGGTCAATCGGTTTTATTTGTTTAGGATTTAGTGGCAACTCTTCGAACGGAAATGGACTATAACATTCATGAGTATGTTTTAATAACTGTATTATCCCATTGAAATAAGAATAATTTTATCAAAAGCAACCTATAGTCACGTGCCGTAGTGCAAGGAAACATTTGCTTGTAGCGCAGACTGCTATGGAGATAAATGATCAATACATAAAACCGATAGCTATAATTATGTGTCTATGAATGCAGTTTACCACTTTGGATCCAATAAGAAAAAAATTAAAAACCTGCTACCTATAACATATCCCACAACATGTACATTGTCCATGGTGACCATGAAAAAAAGTTACCCGACTCTGATCGGGTAATCTGATTCGTAGAATGAAAATGTGATCCTGGTGCTCGTACATTTAAAACCCTTTTCCGGGATAGGAGACGGTATAGTCCCATTCAGCAGAATGATTTGTTATTATTTATTGCTGTGATAAAAGACGTTACGACCAATCACATTCAATATAAAAGGACCTTTACTTGTACGCCATGCCATATAGCTTTACATTTACAGACTAACTAAGCAAATACAATTAATGGATCTATCAAAGAACCTCATCAATTGAGTCTTTGCTACTCAATGCTGCCGTAGGTGATAAGATACTTTTTGCATAATTATAATAATCTCTAAATTACACAAGAATATTAAGTGAATGTCAAACAGCATTAAAGTTTTAATGCATGAGAGTTCTATCTACATTCTGACTTACCACTAGCTGTTACTTCCTCAACTGCCCTGAGAGCTGTTCATCCCTCTGGGTCCTCTTATATACTAGCCCGCAGGGTAAGCCAACACTCAATATGGGCATGAGGGGTAAACCCTCTTATAGCTTTGGTTTATATTTCACATGGGGTTTATTACCGACGTACTTACTATTTACATGTGTACATTAATTCTAATGCATTGCTTATTCTGTCTTAAATTATAGCACACAGCACAGTTTTATGTGTACAGATTTTTTACCTTTGAGGATAAAGCAAATCCAGAATGTCACTAATAGTTTTCGACAAATTAATATTTAACAATCTTTAATTCACATTACAATTTGAGCTCAAAATGTATGAATAATACAATAATGTAAACAAATGCATATTATTAGAACTTAAAAACTTAAGGCATGTCTAGTGCTTACTATTTATGAAACACAATATTAACATGGGTGTAGTGCTGCATATATATTTCATTTGCGAATGCTCATCAGTTTGTGTTACAGTCTTGTCGATAGACTAGACTGGCAATTAACTAACTGTGGTTATGTTTAGTTATGCAAGTTTCATAAAATTATGTAACTGGTATTTATGTGTAAACCTTAGGAAGTGATTGACCTAGTGGCAGAATGTAAGAAACAAGATTCTGCATGTCATAAAGAGCTTTGTGTAGCTTTTTAACATGGAGTACCTGCTTGAACTTTCCAAACATGTGTTGAAAGGAGGCCCACCACTATCATTAGCCTCCAAAGAAGGACTGCTTTTCCTGTGGCACTTAAATAGCATTCTCTAATCCCTATGATAGACTCTATACTATTGTGAAAATGTATATGTAGAACAAACAAAAACAAATAAATTAACAATTACCTTTGCACAATGTAAAAAACACCTTTTTAGTTCAATGATAATTTGAAGAAGGCTAGCCCATTCAAAGGTGTCTTTCTTAACAGGAACATCTGTTTCACGTGCCATAGTTAAATACAATGCCAACAGCCATTGTATTTAACTGGGATAATCTGATGTGCATTCTCTTTCTACTAAAGAACTCAAAGAAGACGTAACACACCAGACGAGCCACTGTGCGCTGTGTCGCACCGCGTCAAACGAGTCTGACTCAGACCAAGAGCTGATCCTAAAGAGACTCAATTCATATTCCTTTTTTAACCAATTAAACCGTCTCAGAAATTAAATGGAAAAAAAGGATGTAGCACGGTGGCGCTGGAAGGGGTATGGTGGCACAGTGCAACTTTAGGCTAAATGGTTTGGGGAGAACCCTGATATAAATGTTGCACGGTTGAGCCTAATTGATAGTCAATATATTTCCTTAGTTTCTCCATGTCATAGAAAGCAGAGCGCAACGCCCCCGACATGATAGACAGGCTCAGACAGGGAGAGAGTAGACTTTATTAAAACAGACGGTATAAACAATATGAATTATTAAGTGTGAAGTGTAAATTATAAATTGGCTACGTACCATTACTTACACAGTATATTATAGTGTATAAATGCAAATTTAAATATATACATATATCTATATATACATATATATATTAGAGCTGTCAAGCGATTAAAATATTTAATCGTGATTAATCGCATTAATGTCATAGTTAACTCACATTAATCGCGATTACTCGCCAATTCGTTTTTATGCTAAATATCCCTTGATTTCTTTGTCCCATTAATTCTTCTCGTTTTAATTCTCTTATCAACATGGTGAAGTGCATCGGCTTGCCTTGTGCAAATGATTTTTTATTGATAACAACATTGGCATATACACTGAGCAAAACAGGAAGATACAAAAAAAGAGCCTATAGTGCCGTTAAAATTTGTTTGCGTTAACGCCGTTAATAACGCGTTTAACTGACAGCTCTAATATATATATATATATATATACATATATATATATACTTTGTCCTAAAACTATTTCTGTATTTAGCTGTGGATTCAAATTCATTAATTCAGAATACCTATTTCAGTGTTAGCTGATTGATAATGAAGGCATAATTATTTTTCATACATTTTGACCTCTGTTTCAGCCAACGACGGTAGTAATGAATATATAAGTATGCAGCAACCAGTTATTTCAAAGGATGATAACAAGATTAGTCAATCAGGAACAGTATTTTGTAGCTTGAATTGGTTAGTCCATCTTTATTCAAATAAGATAATTTGAAATTCGAAATAAATGACAAACTGAAAAAAAAAAACATTTTCATATATATTGTTTATGACATTGATGCATGTTAATATGTTCTATGGCAAAATATCCATCTTATTCAAATTGATATTGTGTTATACCTCCTGTAGACCAGGAGATGTAGGACCAGAGCTTGCAGGATCATATGGGATCACCATCACATTACATTTCACTGCATACTTGTACGCATTTGACAAATACAACTTTGTGAATCTTCAACAGGGACCTTAACCTGGGGAACGAAAAAAAATGAAGGTGTTTGTTGAAACCATTAGCTTTTTCTTTTATTAGAATTGTAATTGGTTTTGGAAACTTAACTTGCCACCATCACAGATCTTAACTCTCAGCTTGTTGAACTCAGTCAATTATTTACATTTTATTTAGGTAATAAACAACAAAATTATAAATGCTCAGTTCACAAATGCATATGCATACGATTTAGTTTCAATTGAATGCGTCCTATGAAATCATAGGACACATTTCCTACAAACATTTTATTACAACAGTGCAGTCCCATTGTGAATATTCACATCTGTGAGAAGTCCTCATCAATATTTTCAGCAAGAACAATTTCCAATTTAATTTAGCTATAAAGTCTGGAAAAGACTACATCAAAATTTGGTAACATCTTAGATAGACTTTGGATACACTAGTGTTGTCTAATTATTGTTATTGGTATTATTAATATATTCATGTATTAACAATATTAAATAAATTAGACAATTTTTCGCCCCACTTTGTTTGTATTAAATTGGGTTTTGATTTAGTCTCATGGCTCAGAACATTCAGACTCATTGAAAACACAATTTGATCTAAACAAATTAAGCAGCTGAAGCGAGATCAAAAACATGTCTGGAAACTGATCTCACCACTCGTAGGACTCGTCCACAGTCAATCAGACATTAAATTATCCCATGTTAGAGGCCCCTTGCCTCTTGGACAACACAATACTCAGGGAACAAATATTAAAAAGATATGCAACAAATGTTTTGCCAAATGAGGGCTTTATAAAGTCTACATTAGTATAGTCCACTGCATATTGCAGTGGTTGTAACACGGTGAGATCTTTATAGTATATTAGACCTCATCTAAAGATACATGAATGGAGAACGTTCATAAAAGCAAGTGAAAGTCTATAAATAAAACAGGCTTACATCTTAACCTCCATAGCTGGCAACATTCATGGGATGCCTAGGGATCAAGTACGTTTTATGACACCATGCTATGTATCTTGCTGTTGGAACCAGATATATTTCTTAAGGTGTACGATTACATTTTAAAATATTTTCTTCAGGTTGCCTCTCGTCAAAGTGTTAAAATTGAATTCCAAGCTTTATTATTTCTTGATTTTTTAGATGAACTGTTTCATAATTGGTATTCACAACAACACAGTAAAGTATATATGTGATACATTTAGATATTCCAAACACATACTGATGCAAGTCTAATATAGGTTAGCAAGAGCCAGCCCCCGCACAGAAATTATGATACACCTTAACCTTTTGAAAATGAGTTTACCATTTTCTTGAATTATCTATAAATCTCCAGACTGCAATCGAGCGGACTACAGGGATTTAAAGGAGGTCTTCAATGTCCCTGGCATTGCTCCATCAACCTGTGGCTGTGGTTTTTGATGTAATTGCCTCTTTATCTTGTCCATCACAGTGATATAGTCCAATTTGAAGCATAACCACAAAGCTGTGACAGTCCCTCTTCCTTTCACATCAAGGCTGGGTTCTTCACTTTACTCTGTAACCATGAGGGGAATGAATTAAAAGCTTTCAAGCCCAGGTGATTGTATACATTGGTCCACTTGGCCATGTGTCATGGCCAACATATACGAGCAGTTTTTAAATGACTCTTCAGCAATCCAAAGTATGTCAAGGCTGTGCAGTGCCAGTTCCACCAGTCCATGCTCTTCGTTGTGTGTTGTGTGTGCTTCACACCCACAAATAGGAGTTGAATGCATGGGCCATGCAAAGAGGAAGATCTTGCTCTCACTTCATGTTCTTCAGAACGCACCCTACATCACTATGGGGGAAAGTGATTAGCTGCTGACCTGGATGGCCAGCCGCTAATCCAGTGTGTGAGGTACACACTGGAATGCTAAAGGAGCTCAGCTCTTGTACAACCCCGGTAAGCCATGTCCAGGGAGCTGCAATCCCGGAGACCCAATGTGGTCCGGGATGCATCTGGCTGGCATGTAAAAACAGATAGAAGCACACATTGCTTTCGTTCCCTGCCATCATCCCCATTCACTAAACAAATCGGTGTGTTCACTTTAAACAATGTTGTATTGCACAATTCTGTGTTCTTGTTCTAGAAGGCCAGGCTCTGATGACCTAAGCTGTACAGGGGGTTGTTCATCAGTGAGCAGTTCAGAAATATACTTTGACCAAGTGCTTATAATTTATTAAAGGCAGACATAATTTGAGGTAAATTCTGAAATGCATAGGAAGGCAGTGTTGGAATCTGATTACAGGGGTGATTTGATCAGCCTTTTAAGTATTTGTTAACGGTCTAGTTGCATCATCTTTTTTGCTCATGGCTTCTCTAATGTTTACAAGCAAACTTATAACATGCATCAGTAAAAAGTAATTCCGAGTGTATGGGTGAGACTGGCCAAATCTTGCGGCTCTAGGTGATTGAAGTGATTCATGTAAATAATGCCATTTCACCAGCATCAACTGTCTTGGAAATATCAATCGTAACTATAATATACAATTACATGCTAATTATATTAACCTTGTTTACATAATTACTATTCACATTAAAAGGAATTGTATACATTCTCCCTGTACCTAGAGTTATCTCCCTTCTCTCTGACTGAGAGCTATTAAGATTACAGTCATATATAACAAATAGGCTTAAAAACAGTTTCTACCCCAGAGCTGTTATCTCTCTCAATAATGCAGAATTATGAATTATTGCATTATCATACCAATCCGACCTTTAAAATTGGCTGACATTTTAAAATACATACATTTGTTTGAGTTCTTTAACATTCTATATTTTTAAAAAATAACCCTTTTTCTCATTTAGTTTTTCTTTTAAAAAGCACTTATTTTGAGAGCCTCTACCCCAATTTCGTTGCACTTTGTGCAATGACAATAAAAAGATTGTGATTCTGATTCTGATATGCATTGCCATTGTAGTTGTCAAGTCTGTTCATTGAAGTCTGATCGTGAGCCCAAGCCAATTGATTGTATTGTATTTTAACTTGGCCTCCCCGCCAGTTCAGAAAGGGTCACAATTGTCACTCCCACTCACCTTTGTTACCTGTGTATTCAATACCCATAATGCCAACGTTTCCCTTGCTGCAGGTACTTTCCCATGATCATGCTCTAATATTAAATCAAATATTTCGCTTGCCGACGTGTCCTAAAAATAAGTTTCTCAGCATATTTCTAAACTGTTCGTATAGACTCTGCGCTGAGTATTTTTTCGTCATAGTAGTAATTTTTGAAGTGGAGATCCGGGCAACTTGACAGGTTTGATCAGAAGGCCGAACAGATGGTTTATTTGAGGATGTAATACAGCACTGGTACAGACGTAGGTGGAAAAGTCTTAGTGTAGGTAGTGAGTAGCAGTCTCCATATGTGCTCCTTGTCTGTTGATCCCTCTTCTCGAACCAAATTTTTTTTGTGAGTATTATAGGAAAGAAAGCGTGACTAACAAAATAACAGATGCAGTGTCTCCCTTGATAAGGTTTATGGCCCTGGCTATGTCCCAGATGACCAGGTTAGTTCGTACTTGTTGAGACATCACAAATGGCGGAATGGCGGAAATAACAACTCGTATCAGTAGGAGAGGCACTTGCCTGTTCCTAAACTAAGAAATGTGAACACAGAGATACACTAAAATACGCCAACATTCTACAAGGCCCATTTGGAACCAATTTGAATTGAATTGATAAATGTGTCTTAGGGCGTATTCACACCTGCCTTGTTTGGTTCGAACCAAACCAAAAAAATCGCTGGTGCGGACCTTTTTGGCTTGTGTGAAGCCCAAACAACCGGTCGGAGACCCAGCCGGAGAGGTGGTCTCGGTTCGCTTCCAAACAAACCCTCTAGCGGTTCGCTTGAGATGTGAAAACGACCGCGCTCGGTCCGACCCAGTTCAAAAAATAATATACCTTTTTGGACGCAACAGGCTCCCATTGCTGCTTATTTATATTGTTTGATTTGCGATAAATTCAAAGATCAACGTCACGTTATCAGACCCGTTAAAAATGAGTCGTGGCTCAACATGGAGCGAAGAGAAGACAAAATGTGTTTTGGATATTTGGGCAGACGGCAACATATAAAGTAGCCTATGTTGGAGAACACAAAATTCTGATGCCTTTATTACATTCAGTACATGGATGGGGGAGAAGGCGCTCGAGCGGTCCGAGGATAGCATAACATCATAAAAATCTACGTTGCGCCTCTGATGCTCCAAAAGTATTGTAAATGTTTGTAACTGTATGAAACCAATCAGTATAAGCACAACGAGGGCAACATGCTGAATCTCCATAATCTCCATAGCTTGTTTTCTTTGTTTACTTTTTTTTATGCAGCCCCCCGCGTTACCCCGCCCCCGACCGTCTTGTCCAATGATTGAACGATCACGTGTGTTTTTGACAAATTCCATTCCATTGTCCATGCAGTTAACTGCAACTTGTACCATATATGTTCTGCAACTAAGTAAAACAATTCACCCAGTTTACTTCCTCTAAGAACTACTTTCCTAGGAAGTACACAATTATATCTGAGTTATTACCCATCTAAAACAGTTACAACTACATGGTACTTATTTCAATCGATGGGTAATATTGGAGGTTTTTCTTAGTACTTCAGCTGTATTTCCTTTGTATTTATCTCCTCATTACCAGCGGTAATTAATTACCCAATATTATCTATGATTTGCAATATAATAACCAGGTCAATGCCTAGTAATTAGAGGACTGTAAAAGGAAAGGTTACTGAATTTTTACCTCAGCTCTTAAATGTAAACCTTGTACACGGCACAAATTTGACTAATTTAAGAACTAATGAATGTACATATAATATTTAAGTGATCATTTTCTGTTTTAATATATTTTGTACTACCCATTCCAGAGTTGTGCATATTTGTACAATTCTATACGAGTTCCTTCACACGGGTTTCATTAATGTTGACTGATTCGATTCAAATTCAAAAGTTGGTTAAATGGTGCTGAACGGCCCATTGTTACTCAAAATAATATAGTAATTAGTGAAACTACCAACAAAAAAACTGCTTTTTAATAATATTTTATTGCAGCTCATGATTTACAATGAACAAGAAGTCATATTTTATGACATGCCTTGTTCTTCTCTCTCTTTCGTGTATCGTCTTCATATGTCCAACTTCGTGTCGTGTAGCCACTCCCTCGTCTCAGGTCCCACTTGGAAGAGGCCCTCCTCTGAGGGTGGTCTATGCCGGGGACAGGTGGTGATGATGTGGTCGGCAGTCTGCTCAGGCTCCCCGCACTCACACGCTGCACTGTCTGTTAGGCCCCACTTCTTCATGGACGCTTTGAAGCAGCCAACCCCTGTGCGAAGGCGGTTCAGGAGGGTCCATTGCCGGCGAGGTAGATCTTCTCCCTCAACGCCACCTCCAGGATCCTGGATGTAATGGTGTAGGCGTGTCTGTCCTGCTGACTCCCACTCCTGCTTCCATGCCGCTGCCAGCCAGGCTTTGGTTGTCAAATCCTCCGGGATGGAAATAAGCATCTCTTGTGCGGCCTGATTGTATGGGTGGCGGGACTTGAGTCTGCTTGGAGGTGTTGCCATGGTGGTGGTTTCATGGAGGAGGTGCCAGCTGTGTTCCTGGGCTTTCCTTGCCAGGGCGAGGGTAGCGGCCTCTCGCCGTAGGCCGGCTGGCGCTATTCCTGCTAGGACTGGCAGGTAGAACACGGGGGTGGGTTTCAGGCAGCCACTTATGATCCGGAGGGCATTGTTGATGGCCGTATCGACCTTCTTGGCATGTGGGCTTCTACTCCAGGTTGGGGCACAGTACTCAGCTGCAGAGAATACGAGGGCTTGTGTGGAGATACGTAGAACCTTGGCCGAGGCCCCCCAGGTTGTACCAGCTAGGCGCCGGATGAGTGAGACCCTTGCTGTTACTTTAGCCCTCACTTCATCCAAATGCTGTTTGTAGGACAGTGTCCTGTCCAAGCGTACGCCCAGGTAGTTTGGGGCCTGCTGGAACTCCAGGGGTTTGTTGTCCACTGAGATCTCCAGCTCCCTTTCTTGCTTCCCTGTTGCAGAGGTGGAATGCTGCTGATACAGTCTTTCCCTTACTGAGCTGCAGTCGCCAGCTTCGAAGGTAGGCAGCCAGGACGTCCATGTCCTGATTGAGACCCTCTTCAACCGCCTTCCATGTGGGCCGGTGTAGCATGATGGCTAGATCATCCGCGTATCCATACCTTCTAGATGTCGTCACCGGTAGGTCAAAGATGTAGATGTTGAAGAGCATCGGTGAGAGGACAGACCCTTGTGGGACCCCGTTTCTCAGCCTCCTGAGCCTGCTGCGCTGGCCGTCACTGGTCTGGAGAATGAAGCTGCGGTTTGACAGCATCTCCATGATGAAGTTGACCATATGACGGTCCGGGATTGTTCTCAGCAGCTTCAGGTGGAGTCCGCGGTGCCAGACGGTGTCGTAAGCAGCAGTCAGGTCCAGTAGTACCACCCCAGCTTTGGTTTTGGCCTGGAAGCTGTCCTCGAGATCTTGTGTGAGAAGGGTTACCTGGTCCACTGTAGACCTGCCCCGGCGGAAGCCAGCCTGTTCCCTCGGTAGCTGTGAGTCAACTACTGGCTCAATTCGGCTGTGTATCATCCTCTCCAGGATTTTAAAAGGGACGCACAGCAACGAGATTGGTCTGTAGGACTTGGGGTCATCCGCAGGTTTGTTGGGTTTCAAGAGGGCTATGACAGCGGCCCGTCGCCATGCCCTTGGGAGCTTGGACCTCCGGAGGCACGCAGAGAAGAAAGCACACAGCCAGGCGGATGTTATTTCACTCTGGTGGATCACAAACTCTGGGTGGATGTTGTCGGAGCCTGGTGCCTTGCCTTGTTTGAGTTTGGCCATAGCGTCCTTGAGCTCAGCTGGTGTGAAATCTCCTGACAGGTTGGCATTGACACTGGCCGCCCTAGAGAGACTGGATACCTCGTGGGATGTTGAGCGGGCAAACTCTTTGTCTGCGTCTAGGAAGCGGCCATTTTTCAGGAGTTGGGCTGCGATGGCGTTTGCTGTCACAGGGCACTTGGGAGGCGGTGTACTTCTTCCTGAGAGCTGGTTTATGGTCTGCCACGCTTTACGGCTGGAGTGGGTAAAGTCAATCGACTCGACGACCTCTGTCCATCTAGCCCTGCGAGTGGCGTCCAGCTTCTCAAGCAGTGCCATTGCTGTCGCATCCACTTCAGCTCTTGAGCTAGCCTGCTGGTGGGCTCGCAGGAGGTGGTTGCACTCCTCGTTCCAACCCGGGATGTAGTTTGCATTGTAGCCTCGTGGTATGGTTTTCTTCGCTGCCCCTGTCAGCACTTCACAGTAGGCTGCATATGCAGCATCCACATTAGGAGTGTCTGGGTCCGGGAGGGTGACAGATCTTCTCTCTGTGTCAACAGAAAAAGCATGCCAGTTGGCCTTCCGGAAATTCCATCTTTTGACAGGCTTCCCTGCGACCGGCTGCACCAGTGATGGTATTCTGATGACAGACGGTCGGTGGTGTGATCGGGGGAACCTGTCAATGACCCTTCTCTCTGGCATCGGGTCCTTACTGTGGAACACAGCAAAGGCGAGGTCTGGGTTGGTGAAGGTGTTCCATCTGGAGGAGTAGAAGCTTGGTGGCTCTTTGGGGTCAAACGGGAGATTGGCGTTGGCATTGGAGGCCCACTCGCTCAGCGTCTCCCCATCCGGTGTTGTGTGGGAGTATCCCCAGTCGGTGTGCTGGCAGTTGAAATCCCCGGCGTAGATGGCGGGTGCCGGGGTAATTGGGAGGGCCGATGTGGACAGTACAGATGGTGGGGACTTGTACACGTTCACAACCGTTGTTGTCTGTATCCTCGTGGACATCCACTCGAGACTAGCGCCTGGAGGGGATTGGCCTGTGGCTGTCCAGCTGAGGTCAGACCTGACAAAGGTGGCCATCCCGTGCTGCCTGCTGAGGATGGAGCCGGCGAGGTGGAACCCGGGCAACCTGAGAAAGTCTGCTTTTCCACAGTGCGTCTCCTGAAGGAGGACGGCCGCGACTTCATGGGAGTCGGCGAGGTGGCGTATGATGTCCAGTTTGGCGGTGGTGAGGCCCTCGACATTTAGCTGGAGCACTGCCAGGCCCTGGCGCTCGATGGTCGGGATGGCTGCCCGTCCTGACGTGAGCTTGCGTCCCCCCAGCCTCTTGCGCCCTGATCTGACAGCGTGACGATTGGGTGGCGACATTAGTTTCATGAGCTGGTCTTGCACCATATCTCATTACTTGCAGGGGAGGCCGCGTGGAGGCTGTCGTCTTCTCCCCCGCCTTGTTCTTTATCATTGGAGACAGTTTTCAACACATTTCATTCACTCCTTCTAGGTGCAGAGTTCGCTCGTGCTAGGCAACGCACGGCAACGGGCAATACTAGCCTGCAAATAAAACAGTCTTACCCACTCCACAGTACACCTGAGGTAAATCAATTATAACGCCAGACTATAGATGTAATTGTCTGTGTTGATAGAATAATGTTAGAAATAAAACTAACCTCGCATCGCATGAATCATCGGATTTTGACGGACTGCTTTCTCAGCAGCAACAGACTTTAACCTAAGTATCAGTCTGCCCCTGCCGTAGCCTGCTACCAGGAATATAACACTGCTGCTGAGACACAGCAAGTCCCTCAAAATGCAATGCAATGCAATGTTGGTTTTATTTCTAACATTATTATCAACACAGACTTTTACATCAACCGTCTGGTGTTATAGTTGATTTGCCTCGGGGTATACTGTGGAGTGGGTGTTACGTCCCCCTGGTAACTCTCAGCATGGCGGACCTGTGGTGGGGGAGGTGCTGTTTTCCCACTTGGGCCGTTTGGCTCTTCCCTTTTTGCAGCAGGTGCACCTGATTGGCCTATACAAGGAGGAAGACATCCAGCCTTTCGCTCTTGGTTATGGGATGGAGAGGGAAAGTATGAAAAATCAATTGAGAGAATTGGGTATGCAGGAGTTTACTTTGGAAAATATTTTAAGATTAATGAAGAGGAATTGTATAAAAGTATTGTTTGGCTTTTTGAGAGATACAGGGTTATATGATAGGATATAGAGTAGAAAGAAGGTGTGAATGAGTGAGTGTTTGGATATTTTTTTTTGTTTTGATTCATTAACTGGATCAGAAGAGGGCGGTAATGCACCAAGTTGTGGATGCCAACCGCCGTAAAACCCCAAGAAGAAGAAGAAGAAGAAGAAGAAGCCTTTCGCTCTCTCGCTGCCTGGGTGACAGCAGCTGCTGTTGCCAAACCCTCTTCTTCTTTATTTTGGTTATGTTGCACACTCTCACTACACCAGTCCATAACACACCACACATATTTAAGCTGCCATCTACACTGATACTTAATTTCCAAGTTGGGGCTTATATTTTGAATAAATATACAGAAACTTGTTCACTGCGTGTCTCCCTATTTGTTATGTCATGCTTGAGCCATGCGGTCATAACAAATTGGGGGCTCGTCCGGGATAGGATTTGGTACGTTTTTTTTTTTATATCTTACCATAGCCTGAATAGATAGTTTGAGACCGATATTGTTGGGAGACTCTCAATGTTTGAGTAATTGGTTAATTGTTTTGCTTGGTTGTATATTTGGTTAATTGGTCGTTTTGATCTTTTGTTTGTTTGAATATGGGTTATTGAGTTGGCCTGTTGATTGTTTGATTGTTCACTGCAGAACAATATGGTGTTACACGAAGGGAAGTTTGAGTACCTATGTTACCGGGCAGGTAACTGCAAACTACTAGAGGAACTGCCCTTCACCAACAGCTACAACTTTGACTACCAAACCCCAGCAGGTTTCAGCCTGAAGCCAAAAGCCTCAGGCAGGGACCTTGGAGTAACCTTGGCTTCCAACTACCACTGGTCGGTTCACATAAACCAGACGGCCGCTGGGGCTAGAAAACTAGCTCCATGGGCGCTAGGAGTGTTTCGAGACCGTTCTATACTGGTCATGCTTACGATATGGAAGTCGCTTATTCGATGCATACTCGAATACTGTTGCCCACTATGGAACCCCCACAAGCTGGAAGACATCAAAGCTCTAGAAGATGTCCAGCGGTTCTTTACAAGACACATGTGGGCTACAGGAAACAGATTACTGGGGAAGGCTGAAAGCCTTGCAACTTCAGTCACTGCAGAGAAGGCGTGAAAGATACATCATAATCCACATCTGGAAACTCCTACACGAGAAAGTGCCCAATGATATCAACATGGAGTTCTACTACACCGGAAGGCTCGGATGGAGAGCTAGATTACCCAAGCTCTATGGCAGAGCGAAAACGTCTGCCAAAACCCTATACGATGCCTCGTTTGCCGTCCAAGGAGCTAAGCTTTGGAACGCACTACCGAAAGATGTCAACACCCAGGATAACCTTGATACACTCAAAGTGCACCTGGGCGAATTCCTGGGCAGAATACCTGATCAGCCCCCCACAACTGGCTACAGGACATCAAATCACAACTCCATTCTTAACTGGTTAAACCAGCCGGGTGGCCTTCGAGAGAAGTTGACGATCCAGTAGGATCCTGCTGAACCATTCAATAAGGTTCAATAAGGTAAGGTTTGCATTACTACTGATTTAACTAATTGATTTGTTTGGCTTGCGGATTGCAGCAAGGGAGACCTTGTGGGAAGGATTGGTGGCAGTTTTCTTTCCTTTCTGGTGACGGTTATGATCCTCGGCTGGTCAGTGAGTGTCATGGGATTGTTTTGTTAAACGTCACTGAAGCGAGTGGGTTAGATACGAGCTAAGTGAACCCTCGTGTAGGAGTAGAGCGCTTATCGCTGTTTTTGTTTTTGTTAGTTGTTTTTGGGTGTCTTGAACACGCTGGGGTTGCTAGTAATCAAATTGCATGAGGGCACACCAAAGACTAGTTGGTAGCTAGATAGGGACTTCTACTTCCAGTTTGATACGGGGCAGCTCTGATAGTTATCCCTCCTGTGCTTTTTGGTGATATATCACGCTACTCACCTGTGAGGGACCGGCGTGGTCACCCCACGTATCTGGGATACAGCCAACTGGATATAGAGAGTGTGGGCAAAAATGAGGGCAATGGACTCAGGACTAAGAAAAGTGAAGTTTTATTCTCATTAAAACATTCACAAAAAATAGAGCAACGTTCCAAAAGCAAAGGAAATGGCTGAATTGGTTAGCAAACAAAAACTAAGATAACAAAACATAGCATAACCTAACCAAAACATACGTCTCTCGTACTGGCCTCACGTCAAGCCAGCACCACCTTCAGCCCCCAAACACCAAATGAGGCAGCCCTTAAATAGGGAAATGCCAATTGGACCAATCAAGGCCGTATGGGCCAAACCATTAGTTGGGGGGAACATTCTTTACCTAAAGCTACCTTACCATACTGCCCCCTCCCGGGACGGAAGACTAACTTTCCACCAGCCCAATATAATATATATATAAACACAATATAATAATGATAATAATGATAATAATATTAATAATAATTTCTCTAATGCGGGAGGATTTCACCTTCTCACATCACCGTTCTGAGTCGAGGCATTATAGCTGATAACAGGTTATTGGTTACTGTTATTGGATATTATGGTCAGTATAGGCCTCTAAATGATTATTTTGATTGCTTTGAAGTTTGTGGCCTGTCAAGTGGTGGTTATTGGTACTACTGATTAAGCATTTAATTATAAGCATTTATGGTTGAAGAGTTGGTTGGTTTGGATGGTTGAAGAGTTGGATGGTTGGTATGGTTGAAGAGATGGTTGGTTGGTATGGAAAAGAGATGGTTGGTTGGTATGGAAAAGAGATGGTTGGATGGTATGGAAAAGAGATGGTTGGATGGTATGGAAAAGAGATGGTTGGATGGTATGGAAAAGAGATGGTTGGATGGTATGGAAAAGAGATGGTTGGTTGGTATGGGAAAGAGTTGTTTGGATGGTATGGAAAAGAGATGGTTGGATAGTCAATGCGATCATTGACGAGGTGCGGTCGATAGTTGAGGTAGAGAAATACAGCGAGTTGTCCAACATTTGTAGGACAATTGGTGCCTCAATCCGAGTCGCAGTTTGTTTGGAAGATCGCCATTGAAAACATTGGCCTGTTAAATGACATGTACTGTACGCAAAATCTACTTTTGATTGTTCACAACAATGAAAAACACTCCTTAAATTCCTTATTCATCATGAACACCATTAGCGAATGGTTACTAGCAATTAGTTAACTTTTAATTAGCCCTGGGTGAATGCTTACTTCAGAGTGAACTAATATCAATTAATGGTGAATGATTGTACCGTCAAGTGTCAAACTGATTAATGGATAACATAATAAGGCGGATACTTTATGGATACGGGACCTGTTCCTCTCACATTAAAGGATCCCCGCCCCATTTAACATGGGTGGATTTTTTTTGTGCCAGTGTGAATCAGAAAGACAAAAGTAAGGTTATTGAGTTTCAGGAATGGTTTTGGGGTTGTTTGTTCGCCAGTATGAATTGTTACCTCATCTCTTAAATGTACAGTAAACCTTTTGCATGGCACAACTTTGATTCATTAAACAACTGATGAATATACATATCATATTTCAGTGATCATTTTCTGTTATAATATATTTCATAGTGCCCATTCCAAAATTGTGCTTATCTGTACAATTTTGTTTTCATATTCATTATTATCGACAGTTTCAAATTAAAAAATTGGTGAAATGGTGGTGAATGGCCAATTGTAAGTCAAAATAATGAAGTAATTAGTGAAACGACCCACAAAAAAGATGCTTTGTAATAATATTTTATTGCAGCTCATAATTTACTATAAACAAGAAGTCATATTTTATGACATGCATTTATAAATGTACAATGAAGCATTACATCTTATTCAGCTGCCTCCTTTCCCTGGGGAAGGTAAAAAAAAAAGATAATGATTAAACCAACCAACATTTTTGTTTGCATTTAATTTCTTTCTGAGTCAATGGGCTTATAGTGTGTTTGAGATGCCTTGTACACCTGGACAAGTTGCAAAGTGGTAAATCTCCCAGCTTTTGAACAGACCATTATACAGTGATGATCTTACCTTGCCACCATCACGGCTCTTAGACCTCAGCTTATTGACCTGAGTCTCAGCGATGTCAGCACGTTCCTCAGCCTCCTCCAGCTCATTTTGAACCTTCCTGCACTTGGACAGGTAAGAGTTGGCCTGCTCCTCCTGTTGGAACATTCATGTTTTGTTTAAATAAGAAGTACAAAATTGATGCAACAACCTGATTTTGTTACATTGTTTCTACTTACCGCTTCCTCAGCCTGCCTCTTGTAAGCCTTCACCTTCAGCTGCAGCTTATCAACAAGATCCTGGAGTCTGGCACCATTCTTCTTATCCTCTTCAGTCTAAAGTAATGAAAATGGTTCTGTCTCAGACTGTAGTCTTTTCTGATATTCTTTGATTTATATATTATTTTCAATGTAAGCTGGCATACCTGGTAGGTGAGTTCCTTCACTCTCCTCTCATATTTGCGGACACCCTTAACAGCATCTACTCCACGTCTCTGTTCTCCCTCAACCTCTGTTTCCAGCTCACGCACCTTAAGAAATCAAATATTTTCAATAAATATACTCTTATTATGCTGTAACTGTAAATACGTCCATGTGTGCCCGTATCTTACTCTGGACTCCAGTTTCTGGAGCTGCTTCTTGCCACCCTTCATGGCCAGGTTCTCAGCCTCATCCAGGCGATGCTGCAAGTCTTTCACTGTGACCTCCAGGTTCTTCTTCATCCTCTCCAGGTGAGAGCTTGTATCCTGCTCCTTCTTTAGCTCCTCAGCCATCATGGCAGCCTAATATAAAATATAACATATTAATCAGAAGTTCAAGCAATGTCCAATTCAATGAAATAAGAAAATAATACAAAACCTACATCAGTGATGGCCTTCTTGGCCTTCTCTTCAGCATTCCTGGATTCCTGGACGGTGTCGTCCACCTCGCCCTGGACTTGGACCAGGTCAGTCTCCAGCTTCTTCTTTGTGTTCAGAAGACTTGTATTCTAAAATGAATGTCAGTGTTTATGACACGCATATAATCTTGCTAAATATTTTAGGGAACTTGGGAGCATTTCTTGGAAGAATATGTTTGTTTGTTTACCTGAGAGTGCAAAAGTCCAACTCGCTCACTGGCATCAATCAGCTCTTGCTCAGCCACTTTGCGGCCTCTCTCTGTCTGTTCCAGAGCTGCCCTCAGCTCCTCAATTTCAGCCACCATTAGACCGTTCCTACGGTCCACCATGGCCGCCTGCTCCTTCAGGTCTTCACCTCCTCTGACAGCATCATCAAGATGCAATTGGGCATCCTAAAATGAAAATGAGAACACCATGGAAGATGTCACAACAGGAAACAAATGTCCAGATATTATGCCCTGTACAGTAGTTTAGTTCATACCTTCAGTTGTCCTTGAACATTCCTCAGCTGCTTCTGAGCCTCAGCAGCCTGGCGGTTGGCATGGCTCAGCTGGATCTCCATCTCATTCAGATCTCCCTCCATCTTCTTCTTGATTCTCAGGGCATCATTCCTGCTCCTGACCTCAGAGTCCAGCGTGCTCTGCATGGAGTCAGTGATCCTCAGGCTGTTCCTCTTGATCTGCTCCATCTCCTCATCCTTCTCAGCCAGCTTCCTGTCAACCTCACCCTTAATCTGGTTGAGCTCCAGCTGGACACGCAGAATCTTGGACTCTTCATGCTCCAGAGTACCCTAAATTATAAACCAATGTTGGCATATTCATTACATATTCTATTTCATAATAAATACAATTTCACTAGATTCTTTCTTTTTTTTTGTAGTCACCTCAGCTTCCTCTAGGGCTGTCTGGATCTCACTCTTCTCTGTCTCCACTTGCTTCTTGGATTTCTCCAGCTCATGGATGCTCTTTCCAGTCTCACCAATTTGTTCAGTCAGGTCAGAAATCTCCTCTGTTGAGAGGGTTAAATATTGTTGTTTGCATGAATTCTAATAAAGTTATATATGTAGTAATATAGGAATCATTGATGCCAAAATGATCAGTTTAACTCACGTTGGAGGTTCTTGTTTTCACGCTTCAGGGTCTCCAGCTGATCCAGAGCTTCTTCATAGGAGTTCTTCATCTTGAAAAGCTCCGTGCTGAGAGAACGAGCCTCTTTCTGAGTTCCTTCAAGCTCTGCCTGGCCCTCCTCATATTTCTGCTTCCAGTCAGCCAAAACCTGCACAATATTGTTAATAAAGCGGTACATGTTAATCACTTGAAGAATAATAAAAGGATAAAACAATTTAAACGGCCATCTCAATGAATGACAAAACACCTTGTCAAAGTTCCTCTGCTTCTTGTCAAGGTTGGCAGCCAGTCCGTTGGCCCTCTCCACATCAATCATGAGATCCTCCACCTCACCCTGCAGTCTCTGTTTGGTCTTCTCCAGAGAGGCACATTTTGAGTTCACTGCCTCAATCTGTTCCTCAGCCTCCTGAAGGCGCTGGGCAAGCTTTTTCCTGTTAAAGTATCACATGGTTTAATTTGTGGACATTCATCAAATAGAACGTGTACTTTAGATAAGATATTAAGTATTTGACTCACTTGGACTCCTCTAGCTCCTCAGTGCGCTGGATAGCATCAGTTTCATACTTGCTCCTCCACTGAGCCACCTCACCGTTGGCCTTGGACATTCCACGCTGCAGCTCTGCCTTGGCCTCCTGCTCCTCCTCAAACTGCTCCCTCAGAAGGTCACAGTCATGGCGAGCTGATTGCACACCATGAGCAAGAGCATTCTTGGCCTGCAAAAGGTGATTGTCTCAATAAATTCACACATCTAAATATACAGAAATGTAAAATCTGCAATGACATAATGAAATCATGAAATTAAATGAATAAAAATGATGGTTTACCTTGACTTCCTCCTCATTGAGCCTCTTCAGCTCCTCAATCTGCTGAGTAAAGGCCTGCTTGCCTCTGGTAAGCTGGGAGACGAGACCCTCTTTCTCCTCGAGCTGACGACCAAACTCACCTAGGTGATGACATAAATTGTTAGTAGGGATGGGCACGAGTAGTAAATTCCAAACTCGAGTGATCGAAGGAATTCCTCGAGGATCAATCGAGTACTCGTTAAATCAAATCTATTTTTAGAATGCAACGCATCTGCAGCAGGAATAGGCGGCAGGCCCGATGATGAACGGCAATATTACCAACCAAACATGTAATGCTTATTCTCCATCAAAACAGTCAGAGTTATCAGAGTATTCATTATTTATTTTTGCAAACGTTCAAAACACATTTTCCTTACAAAAATAAATATGCGCAGCGTCTCACAATTTAAATCACGTCGAACCAAGGCCTGTAACAGTTTAAAAAAAACGAAACAAGTAGCCTAACCATTGCAAATAAATGCTTAAAGCTGCAAATAAAACGGCAGCAAATGGACTATGGAAATACTCAGAGTTGTGATCTTCTCTACACGCCCGGGATTACAGCTGCGTCTTGCGGCGGTGAAAATAGCCGACACAATTTCACCGTTGCTGCGGGTCTGCTTTCCCGAACTCACCGTTGTGTTTCAGGAGCATATGTTGCCGCATAGTACTTTCTGGTAGCTCGATTTCGCTTGGCATATTTTACATTTCACCTTATGATCTCCTATTTCTTTAAAGTATTTAAATTCTTCGCTGCGATTTGCTTTAACTGCCATCTCTTAACTTTTTGAATTCTGGCGTGCCTGCACACGGCACGGAACGCGCCATGGAAATGGATGCATTTAATTTTCTTTGTGCCCACGTCATCCGTTAGTGGCGCCGACAGAAAATTGATACATTTGCTTCAGAAAACTTTGTTTGTGTGTGTGTATATGCCAACTCGAGTTTGCCTGTCCACCAACCGAGTTCATTTGTAACGAGTAGTACTCGAGTAATCGATTCCTCACGCCCATCCCTAATTGTTAGCTATAAAATATAGCAATACCACATTTTCCCCCTAAATATATGAATAAGGTTGGGTTGCATTTGTTGGTGGTTAGTGTTAAGGTTATTTATGGTTATCATTAGGGCTATTCTAATATGCAGGTTTTTCTTTAAGTAATTGTGAATACTTACCATTCTCTGTCAACAGCCTTGCTCTCTGAGCACTGATGTCATTTATCTGGCGACTGTTCTCATCACTCTTGGCCTTGATTTCACTCAGCTGGTCCTCCAGGGTACGGCACATCTTCTCCAGATTTCCCTGGTGATACAACGTTTTACTTGTTAGCACAAGTGGTTTCTTATACAGATTATATTATATAATTTGAAAGATAATTCACCTTGGCCTTTGCAACTGCTTCCATGTTGCTTGAGAGGTCATCAATCTCCATCTTGTACTCGCTCTTCTCCTTCTCAAGCTTCTGCTTGACACGCTGGAGGTTGTCAATCTGCTCTCCCAGCTCTGCTACACTGTCAGCCTGCTTCTTACGCAGAGCAGCAGCAGTGGCTTCATGCTGCAGGGTGGACTCCTCAAGGTCACGACGCAGCTTCTGGAATTCAGCCTCACGCTTCTTGTTCATCTCAATCTGAGCAGAAGTGGCTCCACCAGCCTCCTCAAGCCTCTCACTGATCTCTTCAAGTTCTCTGGAGAGATCAGCTCTCTGCTTCTCAACCTTGGCACGAGCAGCACGCTCAGCCTCAATTTCCTCCTCCAGCTCTTCAATACGGGCCTAATAAGTAAGGAACACATAATACTTTGTAAGAATGTACTAATATTTATGAAACATTCATGTGGGATTGTCATATATATTGCCTTACCTGAAGCTCCTTGATCTTCTTTTGAAGCTGAGCACCCAGGGACTGCTCATCCTCAATCTTGCTTAGAAGCTGACTGGTCTCAAAGTCTTTCCTGATGATGAAACAATACCACATAACTTATTAACATACTTCTTGTGAATCTTTCTAATCAAAAGCACGATTTTTGTTCAATCACATTACTTTTTGAGTTTCTCATCAGACTGCTGTTTGTCATTTTCCAGATCCATTATTGATTCCTGAGCCAATTTCAGGTCACCCTCAAGCTTTCGCTTGGCTCTCTCAAGGTCCATACGGAGTTTTTTCTCTTGTTCCAGAGAACCTTCAAGCTGCAATTAAAAATTATATTTTATTTGACTGCATTTCAAAAGAATAACCATGTTTTTTCTAATGTCAGAAAGGAGGGTTAGAAAGGAACCTCACATCATCCACTTGCTGTTCAAGCTTGGTCTTGGCCTTGGTCAGAGTGTTCACTTTGTCTTCCTCTGCCTGTAGGTCATCAAGAGTCTGCTGATGTGCCTCTTGGAGGGCTTTCTTCTCCTTTGATAGCTTAGCAACGCTCTCATCCTGAGAGGCCATCTCCTCTGTAAGGTTCTTCACCTAAACAAAACAAAATTATGTGTAATGCGTGGAACATGCTTATTTGTATTTTATTTAATCTCCTTTCAAAGAATCTTTGCAAACCTTGTTCTCAGTGGCATGTTTCTCCTTCTCCACTTTGGCCAAGGTAAGCTCCAGGTCATCAATGTCCTTCTTGAGCTCAGAGCATTCATCCTCCAGTTTCCTCTTCTTGGCAGTCAACTCAGCATTCATTTCCTCTTCATCCTCTAGTCTCTCGGTTGTCTCCTTGAGTTTAGCCTCCAGCTGGATCTTACTCTTGATGAGTCCCTCACACCTCTCTTCAGCATCATTCAGATTATCTCCTTCCTGTTTAAAATGTGTCATCATATCAGTCATATCAAATATCATATCACATGTACCTCATTGTGTCTACATGTTGAGACGGATAAACATTTTTACTTACAGAGGCCACTTGCAGCGCAAGATCATTCTTCTCCTGCAGTAGAGAAACCATCTTTTCCTCAAGTTCCTTCTTCTTGGCCAGCGCAGTGGCCAGGTCTGTCTTCATCTTCTCATAGTTCTCCTTCATTGCAGAGAGCTCCTTCTCCGTTTCAGCACTCTTCAGAAGAGGCTTGATCTTGTAGTACACCTTCATCCATGGCCAGGTTTTGACATTCATGAATGAGCGGATGTTGTACTGAATAGTGTAAACAGCTTCCCTGTGGCGAAAAGGCAGTCCATTTTAATGCAACATTTTTGATTTGACAAAATAGCAAAACTTCTTATGTGTCAATCTTTTGAAACATACCTTGTAGCTGTCATTTTCACATACTCCTTCCTCATGAGGTAACCCCGAGAGAGAGCCTGAATCATTCCGACCAAAGATGCCAGCTTCTCATCTCGCATCTCCTCAAGAGTACCCAGAAGACCAGCTTTGAAGAACACCTTAATGTAAGAAAGACATCTTGTCAGAGACTATCTTTCAGTATCAGGGAAGTATCCGGTAAATATTTAATTTTTGACAACAATAAACAGACCTTGGTGTGTCCAAATTTGTACTCGTCGTGAGGCACATCAATGGATCCAAGCAGCTTCTCAGAAGCCTTCTTGTTGTCAATGAACTGTCCCTCAGGAATGACACTGGCATTCAGTACTTTGTATCTATAGGAGTGAGTATGTTAAGTGTTTAAAAGAAAGGTGTATATAAACAAGTTTTAAATATGTAGGCAAAGGAATTGTATTATCGTGACAATAGAATTGTTCTGTCAATTAGGTAATACCTCTGCTTGAAGTCAGCATAGATGATTCTGCTGGGAAAGCCCTTTCTGCAGATTCTGATGCCCTCCAGCACACCGTTACATCTCAGCTGGTGGATAACCAGGTGGTTCTCCATCATTCCTGTGAAGTGTTATAGATTTTTTACTTTTAAAATATGACATTCATTTTTGCTATATCCTACTAAAACATCAACCTCGAATGTAGAGATTATTTGAAGAAATATTACCTGGTAGTTTAATTTCATTGGGAATGAGACAACGCACAAAGTGAGGATGGGTGCTCCTCAGGTTGGTCATCAGTTTGCCCAAGTTATCCTAAAGACACATCACAGAATAAAATATGAAATATATACAAATTGACTGATAAAGAACAAATTCAGAGAATACTTATGAAATATGGCATCAAATTACATGTATTTCTACATGTAATTGCTTGTTTAACTTTACCCTGAATTGTGATGACACAGTCTGCATGGAGCCACCCTTCTTCTTGCCTCCCTTCTTTGCACCCCCGACCTCTGTTTTAGATTATTGTTAATTAGTAAAAATGTTCCCGTTTTTGTTTATAAAATAGAGGCAATAAATGGCTTCAAAATAAATGGGTATTACAATATAATGGGTCAACAGTTTTTAACTATGATGACATGGTATGAATATGTACCTTCCACTACAGCGGGGTACAGGACAGGCATCAGTTTGTTTGAGGACTTCTGGTACAGTCCAATAACAGAGTCATTCAGGGGATCCTTGTTCTTGTCCAGCCAGCCCGCGACGCTGTAGCCCACGGTACCAGCATAGTGCACCATTGCGAAGTCAGCTTCAACCTTGCCCTTCCCCGGCTTGGGCTTCTCAAATGCTTTGTTTTTGCCAAGATGCTGTTCATACAGCTTGTTCTTGAAGGAAGTGTCTGAGGCTTTGGGGAACATGCACTCTTCTTCAAGAATGGAGAAGATGCCCATTGGCTATGCAGAAAAACATATTAGGAAACATTACGATAAGATAGTTTTGAATCACACTTAGAATTGTGATATTTAGTTATATAAGTCATGTTTACCTTCTCAATAAGCTCAATGCAGGCAGCCAAGTCCATACCGAAGTCAATGAACTCCCAGATAATGCCCTCCTTCTTGTACTCCTCTTGCTCCAGGACGAACATGGTGTGGTTGAAGAACTGTTGCAGTTTCTCATTGGTGAAGTTGATGCACAGCTGCTCCATACTGTTGTACTGATAGAGAACATTAGTTTAGAGAACGTTCATCCACGTAGACACTGCTTTTAGCCAGGGAAATTGTTGTTATAAGAAATTGAATCTTACATCAAAGATCTCAAAACCAGCAATATCCAGGACACCAATATAGGATGATCTTGATTGCTTGGTGTCCAGCATCTGGTTGATACGGATGACCATCCACAAGAACATCCTCTCATAGATAGACTTGCCCAGGGCACTCACTGAGTTGTATACCTAGAGCGTGGTGGAAGATTAGATATACATACAAATTACAACTATTGCAATTACTTTTTGAAAGGTATTCCTTGGTATTTCCATACCTGAGGTACTGTCTGTCCCTTAGTGACAAACTCATTTCCGACCTTCACTCTGGGGTAGCACAAACCCTTGAGCATGTCAGCAGAGTTGAGACCAAGCAGGTAGGAGATTTTGTCGGCCTCTGCATTTTTCATATGAAAGAAAGAATGATGACAAATTCGTACAGATAGTGAATACATTTAATGACAGCAAACCTGGACTTTGGAAATGTTCAGTGGTTGTTTTAAAACATTTTTAACTCACCCTCAGTGCCGTCAGGCTCAGCCTGCTCCTCACGCTGCTTCTGCTTGAACTTCATGTTACCGTGGTGAAGCACAGCACCAGTGAACTTCCAGATGGCATTCTTCTCCTCACCATTGAAACCCAAAATATCAATAGCATCCTGTAGGAAAATAAAGTATATAATATGAAATTAAATTCAAAGAGTATTCAAAGAGTCTCTATTAACTCTACCTTGGTTTGTACTGTACAGAGATTTCCTGATTCTGCTGTACGCGGACAGAGCAGAGCGCACTGAGATCGGGCTGAAACCATTCTGAGTAGATTCCGCAGGCTGTAACACTGAGTTAAAGTCCTCATAGTTTTCTGGTCCCGGTTAGTCCCTGCCGATTAAAATACCTACCTAAGGTAGTTGTAAACATTGACTCACATCAGTAGCATCCAGCTCCTCTTTGTCATTAATGCTGGCCACAGTGATATGACCCTGACTGCACATGGGGAAGTCGTAGGGGTTGCTGGTGATGAGGCACATTTCTGCAGAAAATAGAAAATGGTCACTTTAATGATTCTAATTGTTATTTTTCTACTTCAGAATCCTGAATGATAAGTTAAAGGCAACCCTATACAACAATACAACTTACTGCAACATTTATTTCTCACTACTAATCTTACCAACAATTTCAGGTTTGTGGTTGGACATCATCTGAAAGAAGATGTGATAGCCTCTCTCATCGGGAAGCTGGAATGTCACTCGGGATTTCTCCAGCAGATCTTCATGGTTTTAAAATATTATTATTATGTTTTGATACACATTAAGAGATCAAAACCAATTATGAGACCCCCAATAATGAGAGTTAATTTGTTGTTATTTGGATACAAGATACTTACACGTCTCAATGTCAGCACTGGCCAGTTTACCAGTTGCACCGAAATGGATTCTGATGAATTTACCCTGTAGAAAAGCCTCATTTCAGTTTTTTTTCAAAGATCAAGTATGTTATTTAATTTGTTTGACATACTAAGTTTGTACTTACGAAACGAGATGAGTTGTCATTTCTCACAGTCTTGGCATTACCGTAGGCCTCCAGCAGGGGATTGGCTGCAATAATCTGGTCCTCCAGTGACCCCTATGATGAAGTTCCAGTATTGATCCTCAGTTCTCAGGTCATCCTACATCCTTTGTGTGTGTCATGTCTGTCATGTTTTTTTTTAAATGTATATATGTATATATATTAGGGATGGGCGTGAGGAATCGATTACGCTTATTGCGCTTTGCTTTTACCGCCATCTCTTAACTTTTGGAATTCTGGCGTGCCTGCACACGGCACGGCACGCGCCACACAGGAATTTGATACATTTCATTTGCTTTGTGCCCACGGCATGCGTTAGTGGCGCCACACAGAAAATGTATACATTTGCTTCAGAAAACTTTGTGTGTGTTTATGCAAACTCGAGTTTGCCTGTCCACCAACCGAGTTCATTTGTAACGAGCAGTACTCAAGTAATCGATTCCTCACGCCCATCCCTAATATATATATATATATATATATATATTTTTTTTTAAAGCATACCTGAATCTTTCCAGGGGCTTGGTCCTTCTTCTTGTCAGAAGCCACTGCGATGGTAGCAAAGTACTGGATGACACGTTTGGTGTTCACAGTCTTTCCAGCACCGGATTCTCCACTGGGTATGAAAATGAGGTAATTTAGAGTTTTTTTCCATTGTCTGATTCTTCATGAAATTTTTGTGAGGTCATATTTTACTTAATGTTGATGATTCAACGTAATGTTGAATCATCCAACTCAACACCATCAGGTTTAAACTTACGTGATCAAGACAGACTGATTCTGCCGATCTGCAAAAAAAACCATTCAAAGTATTACATTTATCCAAAAATGTTGACCATACATCATAACATTTATTTTTGCCCGACTTTCTTGTACATACCAGTGAGCATGTTCTGGATGGCATTGTCAGAGACAGAGAAGATATGGGGTGGTGCCTCCATACGCTTCTTGCCTCTGTAGGCATTGACAACCTCCTGATCGTACACTGGGAGCCACTTGTACGGGTTTACAGTGGCACAGAACAGCCCAGAGTAGGTCTGAAGGAAATCGTTCAGACATGATCATTAATATGATCTGGGATATCATTAGATATTATTTTACTTCATTTAGTTGGTAAAATATCTTACGTAGATCATCCATGCTGCATAACGCTCTTTGAGGTTATACAACACAGAGGCTTCATTGAGATGGGTCATCATGGCCATGTCCTCAATTTTGTCGTACTTGGGAGGGTTCATGGGTGTGACATCATCATCCTTGACTGTTCTCTCCTAAAAAAAAGGCACCCCATCTTTCGTTTCGTTTCATTTTTTACCTTTAAACGTTTCAAACTATTTTCTGCATAGCAATAAATCACAAGCAGCATACCTCTTCCGTAGCCAACACTTTCACTGTGGTTTTGCCAGCCTCCTTCTTAATGATGGTACACTTGACGTACAGCTCCTTAGCATCAGCCACATATGCAGCACTCTTGGCATCAAAGGGCGCGCTCTGGGCCTCAAGCCTCTCCTTTTCTGGCTTACGGAGGTAAATCGCAGCCTTGCCATATAAGGCCATCTCCGCGTCCGTACTCATGGTGGCCGCTTACTGTCAGACAAAGATAGAAAATGTTTTAATGTATCGCATATGATATTTTCCTCACACTGTTTCTCATAGAGATCGGTATGGCTGAGATGAAATAACTCTTACCTTCTTTTTCTTCCAATGAGAAAAAAGATTTAAGCCCTGAAATTGAGAGACATGATGTTTAAGCATTTTAACTGATACTACTCAAGCACTTACTTCAATACAAATAAAAATGACACATAAACAAATATTAATTGGAAACACGATTATAATAGTTTGGCTTGCTTTGCATCCACTCTAATCGAACAGTTTCAAATGAAAATCCAACTATCCATCAAAGTTTGGAATGAATGAGAGCTTAAGCGTCACTCTGACTTACCACCAGTTGTTTCTTCGTCAACTGCCCTGCAAGCTGTTTAACCCTGTTGGGGTCCTCTTATATAGCAGAACACTGGGTGGGCCCACACTCAATATGGGCATGAGGCTCAAACCCTCTAATAGATTTGATTTGCATATGCTTTGTACTCTGCTTTTTGGCTGATTTACAATTAGCAAATTAACAAATGAGATGAAGAACAAGTAACAATTTTACATTTTATTGTATTGCAGTTTACACATCTATAAATATGACATGAAAGCAAGTTCCCACTATGAAGACCATGACAGGATGCTTACTGCTTACAAAGCACTATGCTTCAGTGGGAAACCTGATCTCTTTTTATGATTTCAAACCGTTTAATTTTGTCAACCGCCTTTGTTTGCTGTAAAAATGAGGTTGCAAGTGTCGATTCATGATAGATTGTATTATTGAAAATAACTTTATATTTGTATTAATCATTAAGTACATACAAATGTAAAAAAGTCCAAAGCCAAAATCCATACCTTATGGTAGAAGTAAAAATCTATAAATATGACATACCAAGTTCCCACTATTAAGACCATAACAGGATGCTTACTGCTTACAAAGCACTATGCTTCAATGGGGAAACCTGATCTCTTCGTTTGGGCGTAATGTTTCAGCATGTAAATATGATTTTTGAGTACATGTACATACAAATGTAAAAAATCCTGCACAAAAACAATAACTCATATTAACTGGTGTTCAGAAACAAACATGAACGGTAATGTAAATGTTATGGTATGAACAATAGTTTTATGTCGTTTTCAAGGTGTTAACCAAGTTCTTTATATTTTCTTGACTATTCTGTCATTCAGACGGAAAGTATTTGAGGAAGAAATGACCATTGTGTTTATCTTCATTTGTATATACTATTCATCAAACAATTGAAATATGCGTATTAAATGTCCAACGATACAGGGAACATGTTGTTTTTACGTCTCACTTTTCTGTGAAACCATCAGATGTTTTCAATCATCGAACTGCAATAATCGCAGTTTGATATAATAAAATAAATGCTTGTAACAAAAAAGCTAAAGAAATACTACAATACAGACAATGTACAACAAGTCATGTTCAGACCAGAGGCAGTATATTTCTAAATTCGATTGTAATTTTTTGTATATATTGCTAAACAAAGTGTAACAACCATCACACCAGAATTATTTCATTATCTTGTCTTTGGATTCAGTTTGGTCGTCTGATCTGGCTGTTCAAAATCACATTGATATCTGATTCAGTAGAAGCAAATATCTTGAGCACACGTTGACTCCACCCAATCAATACATTTGCAAGATAAATTGAAAATACACGGTAATAGAGAAGGAATACAGAAAAACAGTATAAAAACATATATGGTACTCAAAGCACTGCTGAACGTAAACGTTTTCAGTCTAGATTTAAAAATGGCAAGAGTTGGTTCAGAGTGAAGATTATCTGGAGAGTTTGTTCATGCTATGCGAGAGGGGTCGCCACCTTATCGTGGTGAGGCGGTTTGCGAGTCCCAATGACAATTAGAGCCGACTGGAGTCCTAAACTGTGTTCGAAATTGTTCCCTATCACGGATATAGTGCACTATATAGGGTGCTCACCATTTTGTAGTGGTGTTCGAATTCTTAGTGGTTAATTTCAAGCACTAAATACCCAAAATTAGAGTGTACATACGATGTTCCGTACATGTTACTCCCGTATAACACAATGCAACGCGTGGTGTTTTTCCGGAGGTGAAGAAGCTGAATAACCGCGAAAACTAGTACATTTAATGATGGAGTCTCCGGCTTTCGTTGAGAAATGTCAACAATTTATTTGGAATTCAACATAGAAAATGTAACATTCAAAATTAATTTAAAAAAAACCTGATCAAGGAAATTTAACAATCAACATCAATACAACCCCCAGCTTTCCTTGTGAGTGCCCGGTTTGTTTTCATGATGTGGGCGCATCTGTCTGCGTCACACAAATACCCGGTGCATTTACTGACGCAAATGATGTTTAGAAATGTTCAGCGTAGTGTCCGAATTCTCGTTTGTTCGTTCCCTATATAGTGCACTATATCATGAACTTATGTGGGAATAGTGAGTGAGTGAATGGGGAACGATTTTGAACACAGCTCTAGACTTCTGGCAGGGTCACCCATGTCGGACAGGTCAAAGGGTAGGGGCCAGACGAAGAGAGATCCCCTGGTCCTCCTGGTTGGGGGTTGGGCTGACAACCCTCTCCTGGAAACACAGATTTAATGCTGAAACCAGAAGAACTAATTCATTAGATGAAGGGAATACCATGACCGTACCTCAAAGTAGATGCATGATGATGAATAGGCGGCAAAGTCAGAAGGACGCACCTGGGCTGATAGGGTCATTGGTGCACCCGAAACACACCATGAGGATAGGAAACTGGAATTTGCGCACGTTTTATAGAGCTGGAAATCTCGATCAGGCGGCAAGGGAAATGGGTAAGAGAGGAATAGCTATCATGGGTATTAGCGAGATGCATTGGACAGGCCACGGTAAAGTACAACAAGACTTTTATTTATTTTTATTTACTAGACGATGATATCCACAGAGCTTGGGTAGGTATTCCAGATTCCTTTCGAGGCCCATCAAATTGATGATCATACATGTCTACGCACCAACTGAGAACGCAGATGATGGAATCAAGGATGAGTTCTACTCAAGGCTACAAGATGTACTGGATAGGAGGAATGTCCATGATATGTTTGACCATGACAATCGTTTGCCGTTTGTCTTTTGAATTCCCTTCAATGTAAGTTCCCCTTTACTCATTGGATTATTGTTTGTTTAAGAAATGATTGTGATGGTTTAATGGCTAATCCTTACATGTTAAATTATGTCATAAAGTACTGCAATGTCGAAGAATTTCATTTGATTTAAAGGCCATATTTATGTTTGCCAAGAGAGATATTATAATTCATCTTTCTTTCTCTGTCTAGAACCATGGCATTCATCATGGCAATCATCATGACAAAACAACTTTGCTTCCAAAATAAAGTCAAGTAAATGAATCCTTGTTTCCTGTTGGTTTGTGGCTCCAGTGGAACCTACTCTTCGCTACTAAATGGTCCTTCGAGACGGAGTACTGAGCCACACCATTCAACATTAACCTAAACTGGCTGAAGCTAAAATAATTGATATCGATGATGAGCCCTCTACTGAGTTTATGATGGATGGAACCCAATTGGGAGTACACTCAACCCAGCTTTACCCGGGCAATGCAGATTTGTCTCAACTAGCACCTGTGCTATTAATACCTACTCCCCAAACAAATCCTAGCCTTCCACCTAAATCAGTATTGCCTACTTTCTTTGGTGAGCACCAAATCCCCTTGCCATCAGTACCATGTGATGCATCAGCTCAACCCCCCACAAAGTCAATTGGCCATGAACTAGCGGCTAGACCTAAAAGAGATAGGCAGCCCCAAGTATACTATGGGATCCAAATGCCCCAGCAGGGGGCGTCCGTGAAGACCACTACGTAGGACGCCACCCTGCCCAGGGGAACACCCTTGAGAAGGGCGGAGGGTCCTTTCCAATATTCCAGGTCTGGCGACACCGAACGGGAAACGAGGAGCACCCTGAGCTTGTGTCGCCTGGGGTCCAACCGTTGGCGAGCAAACCACCGCTGGAGTCTGCGCATAAAAAGCAGACCCAGGGGGACCACGGGGTGGGCAGCTGCCATCAGCCCTAACAGGCGCATGGTGGACAGTGCGGTCACGTTTCTGCGAACGTGAAAACGGGAGAGCGCCGACAGGATGGCGTCTCGCCGAGGAGGCGAAAGCATCGCAGTCATGGTGGCTGAGTCTAGGCAAAGCCCCAAGTAGACTGTCTGCCGGCTGGGGAGCGGGGAGCTCTTCTCCCAGTTGATGGCAAAACCCAGGAAGGAGAGATGGTTTATCACCAACATGGTGTCCCTTCTCGCGGTCTCTTCTGAGTTGCTCAGAATAAGCAGATCGTCTAGGTAGAAGAGAATCCTCTTTCCCTGACGCCTGAGCGGTTCCAACGCCGTCTCCACACACTTCGAGAAGGTGCGCGGAGCCAGGGAATAGCCGAACGGCAGACACTGGTACTCGTACGCCATCCCCATAAAGGCAAAGCGGAGAAACTTCCTGTGCACCTGCCGAACAGGGACGTGGAAGTAAGCATCCTTGAGATCCAGGAATGTGAACCAATCGCCCTCTCTCGCACACCGGAACAATGCTCCGACCGTGAGCATTCTGAACTTCCTCGTGGCAACAAATCCGTTGAACACGCAAAGATCCAGAATAGGTCTCTGACTTCTTGGAAACCAGGAAACCAGGAAGTAGCGGGAATAAAAACCTAGGTGAGACTCGTGGGGGGGAACGACAGTGATGGCCCCCTTTACCAAGAGACGTGCCACCTCTGCTGCCAGAGCCGTGCTCGCAGCCGGGTCCCGTAGCGTGGTCTCCACCAACCCCATAAAGGGTGGGGGACGACGCTTGAACTGTATGGGATGGCCCCATCTCAACGTGGTGTCCAACCACGATGGCAGAACGCACCGCTCTTGCCAACACGCATAGCGGTTGGAGAGAGGGCGAGCCGACAGCTGAGGAAGACCGTCCAGGTATAACCCGTATTCCTCTGCCCCTACCGCCTCCACACTGCGTGTGAACCAATGGGGGCTTCACACGAAAGAGAGGAGGCTCAGCGAGCGTAGGAGACGTACCAGAACCAGCCGCTGTAAAAACAACGAGTTGTCTAGACGTTGCACTCGTGACCGCTGAACAGGGAGCGAGCCGTCCGGCCGCCGCACCTATGCGCATGCGCTGTCCACAGGCTGTAGCCACAGCGTGTGGACCCGTCTCCTCACCTTTAATGTGGGGAACCAGGGGACTGGTACAAGCGGCCGCATCCACAGGCTCGTGCAACGAGTCTCTGATACGTCCACGAGGCTCCAAGGATTGCCGCATCTTAGAAGCAGGTGAACCAGAGGCCATGTGAACAAGCCGTCCGACCGCCACCCTACAGCCACCGGGCTGAGGGGGGGAAAGAGGCAACATGGAGGGACGCGCCACAAGCGTAGGACGCAGGTGGCCTAAGGAATATCGCTCCTTGGGTACCATGTACTGCCGTTCAGGCGAACGGTCTTTAATTATTTCTTTATTAGGGAAGGAAAAAGTCGGAGCCAGCTTCCGGAACTTCCCGGTCCGTGGCGCTGCTCCACCCGTCCGCGGTGTCGGCGGCCGCGGCTGCTGCTGCTGCTGCGGCACCGGGACTGGAGTCAGAGGCGGTCCCCTGGAACGCTGGGCCCGGCCTGGACCCCGCTTCCTCCTGGCCTGCTGGTGGGAGGAGCCCGTGAGAATCGCCGCGAACCGGGAACGATTCTCACGGACAGACTGCTGGTGCGCGAGAACCTCGGAGAACCGGGGACCAAATAGGCCATCCGGCGCTAGTGGCCCCTGGACCAGGCTGGCCCGCTCCCGTTCCGGCACCGCAGTGTGGGAGAGCCATATGATTCGCTGAATCATAGTTGTCCATGCCATATGCCGGCCGGCCGAAACGGCTATCGGCTGGCATAGCTGGAGGATGGCGCTGGAAAAGCGGGAAACCGCCAGCCATCTTGCGGCTTCCTCCGGGCCGTATGCCTCCCGGTCAGCCGACAAGGAGACCATGGCGGAGGAGAGCATGGCGATGTTGTTGACCGCCGCCGCAGATTGAGAGGCACAAACGAACAACCTGTCCGTTAGGCCGACAATCTGTTTCTGGAGGCGGTCAGGGGGCAGCGGCTTTTCGTTAGGGCGCCATCCGGCGCCCGGACAGAGAAGCGCTGCCAGGGGAGGCTCCAGGCGAGGGATCCCCCTCGCCTGAGTATCGGCCCACCCTTCCAAGTTGGTGAAATCCGTGTAGGACTTCACCGGGGCCTTCAGTGTAGAAGGGTCCCCACCGGCAGCACTAAAAACTAAAAAAAAGTGCTGCACAGGCGGGAACAAGGGTCACTGGGTAACCCGTCGGGAAGCGAGGGGTGCGAAAGCACTCGCCCTGCATATCTGGCCCTGAACAGGTCAATGGCGTCAGCCAGGTCCACCGCAGGGGAGAAGTAGAGGGGCCTGGAAAGGATCCCTTCTTCAGACAGCTCCCGGCATGAGACACAGGAGACGGAGGGCGCCATTGCAGCCGCGGCGTGGTCGGCGCCGAGGCACCGAAAACACGCCACATGCCCGTCACCCGGTGCCAGGGAGGAGGGACAGGAGGCGCAAAGGAGTCCTGCGAAGGACCTAGCCCCAGGAGCGCTCTCAGGTGGCCCTGAAAAGGGCCGTTTGTCCGAGGCCTCTCCCGGGCCGCTGCCACCGGCTTGGGAGATCCGTTGTTCCGTTGAAGACATCTTCTTTTAGGTAGTTCTCTAATCTGCTGACAAGCACAAGTGCTGAAAGAAAAGGGAGGATGAGCGACGGTATGCACCGTGCTATATACACGATACCGTGGGAAATGTGGGCGGTGCCCACGCTGATAGGTGCATAGTTTGAATTTTCAGGACAAGACCATCAGGCGAAGCCTAGACGGCGTTGCCTACATGAAATAGAACACCTTCACGCACTCAGTTGTGGTGAGAACAAAGGGGGGAAGGCCTCACTAGGCCTCTATTTATAGTGGGAGGAGCAATCGATTACCCTGAATCACCACTTGGTGTCCCTTGTGGAGGTGAGGTGAAGCTGAATAAACTTGCAGTTTCTAACGAACGTTATTGGTTTATTATAGTCTACAGTGTATGTCATTGCACATACATTTGTTCCTTGGCTTTAAACTGTAGTGTGCGGTCATATTCATAGAGTGGCTCTGTGGACTTGAAAGCGCTTATGCGTCAGTGCACGTGCCGAGGGTTTGTGTGAGTGTCATGTGCGTTGGAGGCGAGCAATATAGTGGCCTCCTCCTGGTATATAGCCCCAGGCCTCAAAATGACTTAATCCGGCCCTATGCGCAGCATGATAGGTAAAAGATGAACAGTTAGAAGGCCAGGATTTGATGACCTTAGCTGATTACGGGGTTCATCATCAGCGAGCAATTCAGAGATATGTTTTTGGCCCAGTGTTTGTTAATGATTTATAGCCAACATAATTTGAGGTAAATTCTGAAGTGCATAGGAAGCCAGTGTTTGAATTTAAGTATAAGGGTTATGTGATCAGCCTTCTTTTTCTATGTTATCGCATCATAATTTTTGGCCCAGTGTTTGTTAATGATTTATAGCCAACATAATTTGAGGTAAATTCTGAAGTGCATAGGAAGCCAGTGTTTGAATTTAAGTATAAGGGTTATGTGATCTGCCTTCTTTTTCTATGTTATCGCATCATATTTTTTGGTAATGGCTTGTAAAATGTTTACAAGCCAACTTCAAATCAGTAGAAAGTAATTCAGAGGGTATGGGTGGGACTGGCCAAATTTTGGGTTGACATGCGTCCAGCGTCGAGGCCCATTGGGAACCAAATTGAATTGAATTTATTATTTAAAATTTGATACATTTTCTAAATTTCTTAAACATTTTGGATGCTGCGAACATGGACTAGAGGGGCAGTCTGACTCCCTCACATGGTCGTTCTTTATCACCGTCTCCCCCTGCCAATTCACTTAGTAAGGTATAATGTACAGCGAGCCGGTCATTATCATTGAATAAACCCTGGCAGGGTGAAGCACTATCCCAACGTGAAGCGGAGGGGTATTGAAACATTCTGAAGAGTGATTCACTGAATCACTCATTGTTTATAGGAGAACATTTAAGAAAAGACAACATTTGGAGGACAATTGGTGCTGTAATTGGAGCTTTGGGCTAGTTTGATTGGAAGATTGCCAATGAAAACCATGGCCTGTTAAATGGCATGTACTATATGTAGAATATACTTTTGATTGTTCACAACATTGAAAAACGCTACTACGTTCATTCCTTATTCATCATGAACACCATTAGTAAATGATTTCTAGCCCTTAGTTAACTTTTATTTATTAATATTACTTAATGATGAGTGATTGTAACATAATAAGGCAGATCTTTAATGGATACAGGACTTGTTGTTCTCAGGTTGAAGGTTCACCAGCCCATTCAGTTTCAGAAATTGTTTTTTGATTGTTTGTTCCCCAGTATCAATTGTTATCTCATCTCTTAAATGTACACTAAACCTTCTGCAAGGCACAACATTGAATCATTAAAAAACAAATTAATGTACATATAATAATTCAGCGTTCATTTTCTGTTATAATATATTTCCCAGTACCCATTCCAGAGTTGTGCTTACTTTTACAATTCTGTATTCATCAGTGTCATTACTATCGACTATCAGATTCAAATTCAAAAGTTGGTAAAATGGTGATGAATGGCCCATTGTTACTCAAAATACTGAAGTAATTAGTCAAACTACCAACGAGAAAAATGATGCTTTGTAATATTTTATTGCAGCTCATTATTTACTATAAACAAGAAATCATGTTTTATGACATGCCTTTCTAATTGTACAATGACGCATTACATCTTATTCAGCTGCCTCCTTTCCCTGTGGAAGAGAAAAAAATTAAATAATTAAACCAACCAACATTTTTGTTTGCATTACATTTCTTTCTCAGTCAATGGGCATATGGTATGTTCGGGATGCATCGTATACCCAGATTTCATGCGTCATTTAACCGAGGCACTCCCCTTTTGGTCGTAATATTTCGGATTCTGAGTCAAACGAGTTCAGTGAGGTTAATCGTACGACTCGACAAACAAAGATGGCTGCGCTGTAAGTGCTACAAGCCAAGAATTTGCATCACAATAGCAACTTGTGGGGTTGGTGTACGATGCATCGTGAACCCACCATTATGCAGTGATGAACTTACCTTGCCACCATCACGGCTCTTGGACCTCAGCTTGTTGACTTGAGTCTCAGCGATGTCAGCACGTTCCTCAGCCTCCTCCAGCTCATGTTGAACCTTCCTGCACTTGGACAGGTAAGAGTTGGCCTGCTCCTCCTGTAGGAAGATTCATATTTTGTTTAAACAAGAAGTACCAAAATTGATGCAAAAACTCGATTTTGTGACATCGTTTCTACTTACCGCTTCCTCAGCCTGCCTCTTGTAAGCCTTCACCTTCAACTGCAGCTTATCAACAAGATCCTGGAGTCTTGCACCATTTTTCTTATCTTCTTCAGTCTAAAGTAATGCAAATGGTTATGCCCCAGACCCTTGACTGTAATCTTTTCTGATATACATTGATTTAAATATTTTTTTCAATATAAGCTGCCATACCTGGTAGGTGAGTTCCTTCACCCTCCTCTCATATTTGCGGACACCCTTAACAGCATCAACTCCACGTCTCTGTTCACCCTCAACCTCTGTTTCCAGCTCACGCACCTTAAGAAATCAAATATTTTCATTAAATATACTCCTATTATACTGGAACTGTAAATACATCCATGTTTGCCAGTATCTTACTCTGGACTCCAGTTTCTGGAGCTGCTTCTTGCCCCCCTTCATGGCCAGGTTCTCAGCTTCATCCAAGCGGTGCTGCAGGTCTTTCACTGTGACCTCCAGGTTCTTCTTCATCCTCTCCAGGTGAGAGCTAGTATCCTGCTCTTTCTTCAGCTCCTCAGCCATCATGGCAGCCTAAAATAAAATATAACATTAATCGAAAGTTCAACCAATGTCCAATTCAATGAAATAAGAAAATAATACAAAACCTACATCAGTGATGGCCTTCTTGGCCTTCTCTTCAGCATTCCTGGATTCCTGGACGGTATCGTCCACCTCGCCCTGGACTTGGACCAGGTCAGTCTCCAGCTTCTTCTTTGTGTTCAGAAGACTTGTATTCTGAAATGAATGTCAGTGTTTATGACACGCATGTAATCTTGCTAATTATTTAAGGGAACTTGGGAGCATTTCTTGGAAGAATATGTTTGTTTGTTTGTTTGTTTGTTTACCTGAGAGTGCAAAAGTCCAACGCGCTCACTGGCATCAATGAGCTCTTGCTCAGCCACTTTGCGGCCTCTCTCTGTCTGTTCCAGAGCTGCCCTCAGCTCCTCAATTTCAGCCACCATGAGACCGTTCCTACGGTCCACCATGGCCGCCTGCTCCTTCAGGTCTTCACCTCCTCTGACAGCATCATCAAGATGCAATTGGGCATCCTAAAATGAAAATGAAAACACCATGGAAGATGTCACAACAGCAAGCAAATGTCCAGATATTATGCCCTGTACAGTAGTTTAGTTCATAGGGCTTTGACTTTTGGCCAAAAATCATATTCGAAGTTCGTTTGTTTATTAATATTAGTATTCGAATATATTCGAATATTTATTAATAATATTTTGACCATTAAATGCCTTCAGTAATACCTGGGCTGAATCCGAGTACTTAGTACATACTATTTATGTTCAGTGTCTACTACTTGTAGTACGGTCTACAGCAGGGGTCTCCAACACGTCGATCGCGAGCTACCGGTAGCTCGCGGGCAGGTTTTCAGTAGCTCGCCTGATAGGTTGACCGAAAAAAATAAAAAAATAAAAAATTATAATAATAATTAAAAAAATTAAAAATAATAATATTCCGACGACAGTAAATGCACCTCATCTCACTTACGTTCACATATATGTCACATTGGTGTCCGGTGTAAATGTAGCCAAAGTGACGTTGTGACGTTGAGTGACGTTGTACGCTCGCTAAGCTAAAGTGAGGAGTTTGGTGGTATTAGCAGAACTTTACACAAACAACAAAGATGGAAAACCAAGGTGGCCAAGTCAAGAAAAAGCAGAAAACATACCATTTCCATTTAGAGTGGGAATGCGAGTTCTTCTTTACTAGCGTGAAGGACAAGTGTGTGTGCCTCATATGCGGGAGCAGTGTTTCGGTCGGCAAAAGAGGTAACGTGGAGCGCCACCACACTCAAGTCCACGGTAACTTTGCGCGGGATTTTCCAGCAGGCAGCACTCTACGGACTGAGAAAGTGAACCAGCTGAAAGCAAACCTTAAAAAACAGCAATGTTTATTCATCGGACCGACGAAGAAAGCCAACGCGGCCACGGAGGCATCATTTAAAGTGGCGCACATTTTGACAAAACACAAGAAGCCATACACCGATGGCGGGATGGTGAAGGAAGCAATGACAGCGGTGGCCGACACATTATTCAAGGACCATAAAAGTAAGACTGAAATCATGTCCGCTATCGCTGATGTACAGCTTGGCGCAAACACAGTGGCACGGCGAGTGTCTGCGCTCTCTGCCGATGCAGTGGGTCAGTTGGAGCGGGACATGATTAAATGCAAATGGTTTTCAATTCAATGTGACGAGTCGGTGGATGCGGCTGATACCGCTCAGATGGCTGTGTTTGTCCGGATGGTTTTCGAAGACGCTTCCACCAGAGAGGAGTTTTTAACGTTGCTTCCACTAAAAACCACAACCAGAGGAGTCGATATTTACAACGTTGTGAAAAAGTACTTCGTTGAACATAACGTGCCTATTGAAAAGCTGGTGTCTATTACAACAGACGGCGCACCAGCTATGACAGGACGCCACTCAGGATTTATTGCACTGTGCAAGGCCGACCCGGACTTTCCTAAAATTGTGAACTATCACTGCATCATTCACCAGCAGGCTATATGCGCCAAAGTCATGAGATTTGATCATGTGATGACACCTGTCATTAAGATCATCAACTCCATTCGCGCAAAGGCCAAGCAGCACAGAAGCTTCAAACTGCTCCTCCAGGAACTGTCTGCTGAACACAGTGATCTCCTTCTCCACACTGAGGTGAGGTGGCTGAGCCGAGGAAAAATACTGCATCGCTTCTGCTCATTGCTGAACGAAATCAAGGCTTTCATGGAGTCAAGAGAGGAGGACACTACACTTTTGTCTGATGCTGAGTGGCTGCTTGATCTTGCGTTCCTGACAGACATGACAGAGAAACTCAATCAGCTCAACACCCAGTTACAAGGTAAAGACAGAACAATTTCGGACATGATCAGTGCTGTTAAGGCTTTTAAAGCAAAACTGTCATTCTACCTCCAGCAACTGAAAAACAAAAGACTGCAACACTTCCCAACAGTAGTTAAGATGTTAGATAGCCATGCAGGGGCTGACTTTGTTTTGGATGTCAATAAATATTGTGACCTCATGTCAAAGCTAGGCCAGGAGTTTGAGGATAGGTTCAATGATTTTGATAAGCTGGAGCCATGTGTGGCATTCATTGCCAACCCATTCATGGAGGTAGACATCACAGAGATTTCAGAAAAGATGGCTGAACTGTTCACTGTCAATCCTGTGGAGATGGAGATGGAGGTTATAAATCTCCAGAATCATGTTCAGCTTAAGTCTCAGCAACACTCACAACATTTCTGGAGCCTTGTAGACCCAGAAAACTACAAGAACATTCACCAAGCAGCACTTAAAATTTCTGCTTTATTTGGTTCGACATACCTTTGTGAAGCTGCTTTTTCTGACATGAATGTCATCAAATCTAAATTCAGAACAAGACTGACAGATGAACATTTAAATGACTGTATTAGAGTGAACCTGAGCGCATACACTCCAGCATACACCTCTTTGGTGGACTCCATGCAGTGCCAGTCATCTCACTAAGTTTTAAAAAGAGTGAGTGTACTAATGTTTTCTTGGACCTTTGATGTTGAGTTATTGTGTTATTGTTATTGAGTTGAGTTATTTTTGATAAGCATTGTGTATTGCAATTGCACACGTGTACAAACAGAAGGACTCCATGCAGTGCCAGTCATCTCACTAAGTTTTAAAAAGAGTGAGTGTACTAATGTTTTCTTGGACCTTTGATGTTGAGTTATTAAGTTATTGTATTAGAGTTGAGTTATTTTTGATAAGCATTGTGTATTGCAATTTCACACGTGTACAAACAGAAGCACGTGTGATTAATTAATCAGTTAATCAGTTAATCAGTTAATAAATGCATAATAAATTCATGCATTTATTAATCAGTTCATTAATAAATATGTGCGATGTGATGCAAGTAGCTCTTGGCCACTTAATTTTTTTCTAAGTAGCTCTCAGTTGAAAAAAGGTTGGAGACCCCTGGTCTACAGCTATGCGTAGAACGCCTAGAACGGTCTACAGCTATGCGTAGAACGCCTCTGAACTCTTCCGAACACCGCCGTAACTCCACCGGATGTTTGGAGATGACGTGTCTCCCCTCAGATGCCGGCAAAATTACCTTGATAAGTTACCTGTTTTCCATCTTGTCATCGTTGCTATTAAATTAAAAATGTCTCTTTTTACTTAATTACTTACTTTACTTTTTTACTCTTTTTAATGTCTCTTTTTTTCGCCGCTTTCTATGACGTCTTTCTAAGCCGCTGTTGGTAGTGTCGGGTCAGCCATCTCTTCTTCGTTCGTTACCAGACTCGTAGTCTGGTAACGTAGTGACCTACCGTTGTATACTGTGGCGGTAGTACGCATTCGGAAACGTTTTCCGTGCTACACAATGCACACTGAGCATTCGGACGCGCTATATTTGTGGCGTACTACAAAATCCATACTATAAGTATGAGTATTCGGATTCAGCCCTGGATTGGGCTTTGCGAGGTTTGTTTACAGGCGTTGCTATGGTTACCGGTCTTGCGTGTTCCAACGGTTTATTATGTTTCTAATAAATCGCTGTCTAATCAATACTTCATTCACTGCCTCTTCCGTGGTCATTACAATATTATGAATAGACTGCATGGGTTCTCCGACGTCTCTCCCTCTTGGCCTGCCCATAACAGGTTCGAATATTAAGGGCTGCCTAATATTCGTTCGAATTATTTTTATTTTTTTTGATATTCGAATTATATTCGAATCACGAAGTTCGAAGTCAAAGCCCTAGTTCATACCTTCAGTTGTCCTTGAACATTCCTCAGCTGCTTCTGAGCCTCAGCAGCCTGGCGGTTGGCATGGCTCAGCTGGATCTCCATCTCATTCAGATCTCCCTCCATCTTCTTCTTGATTCTCAGGGCATCATTCCTGCTCCTGACCTCTGAGTCGAGCGTGCTCTGCATGGAGTCAGTGATCCTCAGGCTGTTCCTCTTGATCTGCTCCATCTCCTCATCCTTCTCAGCCAGCTTCCTGTCAACCTCACCCTTAATCTGGTTGAGCTCCAGCTGGACACGCAGAATCTTGGACTCTTCATGCTCCAGAGTACCCTAAATTATAAACCAATGTTGGCATATTCGTTACATATTCTATTTCATAATAAATACAATTTCACTATATTCTTTCTTTTTTTTTGTAGTCACCTCAGCTTCCTCTAGGGCTGTCTGGATCTCACTCTTTTCTGTCTCCACTTGCTTCTTGGATTTCTCCAGCTCATGGATGCTCTTTCCAGTCTCACCAATTTGTTCAGTCAGGTCAGAAATCTCCTCTGTTGAGAGGGTTAAATATTGTTGTTTGCATGAATTCCAATAAAGTTATATATGTAGTAATCTTGGAATCATTGATGCCAAAATGATCAGTTTAACTCACGTTGGAGGTTCTTGTTTTCACGCTTCAGGGTCTCCAGCTGATCCAGAGCTTCTTCATAGGAGTTCTTCATCTTGAAAAGCTCTGTGCTGAGAGAACGAGCCTCTTTCTGAGTTCCTTCAAGCTCTGCCTGGCCCTCCTCATATTTCTGCTTCCAGTCAGCCAAAACCTGCACAATATTGTTAATAAAGCGGTACATGTTAATCACTTGAAGAATAATAAAAGGATAAAACAATTTAAACGGCCAGCTCAGTGAATGACAAAACACCTTGTCAAAGTTCCTCTGCTTCTTGTCAAGGTTGGCAGCCAGTCCGTTGGCCCTCTCCACATCAATCATGAGATCCTCCACCTCACCCTGGAGTCTCTGTTTGGTCTTCTCCAGAGAGGCACATTTTGAGTTCACTGCCTCAATCTGTTCCTCAGCCTCCTGAAGGCGCTGGGCCAGCTTTTTCCTGTTAAAGTATCACATGGTTTAATTTGTGGACATTCATCAAATAGAACGTGTACTTTAGATAAGATATTAAGTATTTGACTCACTTGGACTCCTCTAGCTCCTCAGTGCGCTGGATAGCATCAGTTTCATACTTTGTCCTCCACTGAGCCACCTCACCGTTGGCCTTGGACATTCCACGCTGCAGCTCAGCCTTGGCCTCCTGCTCCTCCTCAAACTGCTCCCTCAGAAGGTCACAATCATGGCGAGCTGATTGCACACCATGAGCAAGAGCATTCTTGGCCTGCAAAAGGTGATTGCCTCAATAAATTAACGCATCTAAAGATACAGATATGTAGAATCTGCAATGACATAATGAAATCATGAAATTAAATGAATAAAAATGATGGTTTACCTTGACTTCCTCCTCATTGAGCCTCTTCAGCTCCTCAATCTGCTGAGTAAAGGCCTGCTTGCCTCTGGTTAGCTGGGAGACGAGACCCTCTTTCTCCTCGAGCTGACGACCAAACTCACCTAGGTGATGACATAAATTGTTAGCTATAAAATATAGCAATACCACATTTTCCCCCTAAATATATGAATAAGGTTGGGTTGCATTTGTTGTGGGTTAGTGTTAAGGTTATTTATGGTTATCATTAGGGCTATTCTAATATGCAGGTTTTTCTTTAAGTAATTGTGAATATTTACCATTCTCTGTCAACAGCCTTGCTCTCTGAGCACTGATGTCATTTATTTGGCGACTGTTCTCATCACTCTTGGCCTTGATTTCACTCAGCTGGTCCTCCAGGGTACGGCACATCTTCTCCAGATTTCCCTGGTGATACAACGTTTTACTTGTTAGCACAAGTGGTTTCTTATACAGATTATATAGTATTAATTATAATATGTTATTTTTAATTTGAAAGATAATTCACCTTGGCCTTTGCAACTGCTTCCATGTTGCTTGAGAGGTCGTCAATCTCCATCTTGTACTCACTCTTCTCCTTCTCAAGCTTCTGCTTGACACGCTGGAGGTTGTCAATCTGCTCTCCCAGCTCTGCTACACTGTCAGCCTGCTTCTTACGCAGAGCAGCAGCAGTGGCTTCATGCTGCAGGGTGGACTCCTCAAGGTCACGACGCAGCTTCTGGAATTCAGCCTCACGCTTCTTGTTCATCTCAATCTGAGCAGAAGTGGCTCCACCAGCCTCCTCAAGCCTCTCACTGATCTCTTCAAGTTCTCTGGAGAGATCAGCTCTCTGCTTCTCAACCTTGGCACGAGCAGCACGCTCAGCCTCAATTTCCTCCTCCAGCTCTTCAATACGGGCCTAATAAGTAAGGAACACATAATACTTTGTAAGAATGTACTAATATTTATGAAACATTCATGTGGGATTGTCATATATATTGTCTTACCTGAAGCTCCTTGATCTTCTTTTGAAGCTGAGCACCCAGGGACTGCTCATCCTCAATCTTGCTTAGAAGCTGACTGGTCTCAAAGTCTTTCCTGATGATGAAACAATACCACATAACCTATTAACATACTTCTTGTGAATCTTTCTAATCAAAAGCACGATTTTTGTTCAATCACATTACTTTTTGAGTTTCTCATCAGACTGCTGTTTGTCATTTTCCAGATCCATTATTGATTCCTGAGCCAATTTCAGGTCACCCTCAAGCTTTCGCTTGGCTCTCTCAAGGTCCATACGGAGTTTTTTCTCTTGTTCCAGAGAACCTTCAAGCTGCAATTAAAAATTATATTTTATTTGACTGCATTTCAAAAGAATAACCATGTTTTTTCTAATGTCAGAAAGGAGGGTTAGAAAGGAACCTCACATCATCCACTTGCTGTTCAAGCTTGGTCTTGGCCTTGGTCAGAGTGTTCACTTTGTCTTCCTCTGCCTGTAGGTCATCAAGAGTCTGCTGATGTGCCTCTTGGAGGGCTTTCTTCTCCTTTGATAGCTTAGCAACGCTCTCATCCTGAGAGGCCATCTCCTCTGTAAGGTTCTTCACCTAAACAAAACAAAATTATGTGTAATGCGTGGAACATGCTTATTTGTATTTTATTTAATCTCCTTTCAAAGAATCTTTGCAAACCTTGTTCTCAGTGGCATGTTTCTCCTTCTCCACTTTGGCCAAGGTAAGCTCCAGGTCATCAATGTCCTTCTTGAGCTCAGAGCATTCATCCTCCAGTTTCCTCTTCTTGGCAGTCAACTCAGCATTCATTTCCTCTTCATCCTCTAGTCTCTCGGTTGTCTCCTTGAGTTTAGCCTCCAGCTGGATCTTACTCTTGATGAGTCCCTCACACCTCTCTTCAGCATCATTCAGATTATCTCCTTCCTGTTTAAAATGTGTCATCATATCAGTCATATCAAATATCATATCACATGTATCTCATTGTGTGTACATGTTGAGACGGATAAACATTTTTACTTACAGAGGCCACTTGCAGCGCAAGATCATTCTTCTCCTGCAGTAGAGAAACCATCTTTTCCTCAAGTTCCTTCTTCTTGGCCAGCGCAGTGGCCAGGTCTGTCTTCATCTTCTCATAGTTCTCCTTCATTGCAGAGAGCTCCTTCTCCGTTTCAGCACTCTTCAGAAGAGGCTTGATCTTGTAGTACACCTTCATCCATGGCCAGGTTTTGACATTCATGAATGAGCGGATGTTGTACTGAATAGTGTAAACAGCTTCCCTGTGGCGAAAAGGCAGTCCTTTTTAATGCAACATTTTTGATTTGACAAAATAGCAAAACTTCTTATGTGTCAATCTTTTGAAACATACCTTGTAGCTGTCATTTTCACATACTCCTTCCTCATGAGGTAACCCCGAGAGAGAGCCTGAATCATTCCGACCAAAGATGCCAGCTTCTCATCTCGCAACTCCTCAAGAGTACCCAGAAGACCAGCTTTGAAGAACACCTTAATGTAAGAAAGACATCTTGTCAGAGACTATCTTTCAGTATCAGGGAAGTATCCGGTAAATATTTAATTTTTGACAACAATAAACAGACCTTGGTGTGTCCAAATTTGTACTCGTCGTGAGGCACATCAATGGATCCAAGCAGCTTCTCAGAAGCCTTCTTGTTGTCAATGAACTGTCCCTCAGGAATGACACTGGCATTCAGTACTTTGTATCTATAGGAGTGAGTATGTTAAGTGTTTAAAAGAAAGGTGTATATAAACAAGTTTTAAATATGTCAGCAAAGGAATTGTATTATCGTGACAATAGAATTGTTCTGTCAATTAGGTAATACCTCTGCTTGAAGTCAGCATAGAGGATTCTGCTGGGAAAGCCCTTTCTGCAGATTCTGATGCCCTCCAGCACACCGTTACATCTCAGCTGGTGGATAACCAGGTGGTTCTCCATCATTCCTGTGAAGTGTTATAGATTTTTTACTTTTAAAATATGACATTCATTTTGCTATATCCTATTAAAACATCAACCTTGAATGTAGAGATTATTTGAAGAAATATTACCTGGTAGTTTAATTTCATTGGGAATGAGACAACGCACAAAGTGAGGATGGGTGCTCCTCAGGTTGGTCATCAGTTTGCCCAAGTTCTCCTAAAGACACATCACAGAATAAAATATGAAATATATACAAATTAACTGATAAAGAACAAATTCAGAGAATACATATGAAATATGGCATCAAATTACATGTATTTCTACATGTAATTGCTTGTTTAACCTTACCCTGAATTGTGATGACACAGTCTGCATGGAGCCACCCTTCTTCTTGCCTCCCTTCTTTGCACCCCCGACCTCTGTTTTAGATTATTGTTAATTAGTAAAAATGTTCCCGTTTTTGTTTATAAAATAGAGGCAATAAATGGCTTCAAAATAAATGGGTATTACAATATAATGGGTCAACAGTTTTTAACTATGATGACATGGTATGAATATGTACCTTCCACTACAGCGGGGTACAGGACAGGCATCAGTTTGTTTGAGGACTTCTGGTACAGTCCAATAACAGAGTCATTCAGGGGATCCTTGTTCTTGTCCAGCCAGCCCGCGACGCTGTAGGCCACGGTACCAGCATAATGCACCATGGCGAAGTCAGCGTCAGCCTTGCCCTTCCCCGGCTTGGGCTTCTCAAATGCTTTGTTTTTGCCAAGATGCTGTTCATACAGCTTGTTCTTGAAGGAAGTGTCTGAGGCTTTGGGGAACATGCACTCTTCTTCAAGAATGGAGAAGATGCCCATTGGCTATGCAGAAAAACATATTAGGAAACATTACGATAAGATAGTTTTGAATCACACTTAGAATTGTGATATTTAGTTATATAAGTCATGTTTACCTTCTCAATAAGCTCAATGCAGGCAGCCAAGTCCATACCGAAGTCAATGAACTCCCAGATAATGCCCTCCTTCTTGTACTCCTCTTGCTCCAGGACGAACATGGTGTGGTTGAAGAACTGTTGCAGTTTCTCATTGGTGAAGTTGATGCACAGCTGCTCCATACTGTTGTACTGATAGAGGACATTAGTTTAGAGATTGTTCATCCACGTAGACACTGCTTTTAGCCAGGGAAATTGTTGTTATAAGAAATTGAATCTTACATCAAAGATCTCAAAACCAGCAATATCCAGGACACCAATATAGGATGATCTTGATTGCTTGGTGTCCAGCATCTGGTTGATACGGATGACCATCCACAAGAACATCCTCTCATAGATAGACTTGCCCAGGGCACTCACTGAGTTGTATACCTAGAGCGTGGTGGAAGATTAGATATACATACAAATTACAACTATTGCAATTACTTTTTGAAAGGTATTCCTTGGTATTTCCATACCTGAGGTACTGTCTGTCCCTTAGTGACAAACTCATTTCCGACCTTCACTCTGGGGTAGCACAAACCCTTGAGCATGTCAGCAGAGTTGAGACCAAGCAGGTAGGAGATTTTGTCGGCCTCTGCATTTTTCATATGAAAGAAAGAATGATGACAAATTCGTACAGATAGTGAATACATTTAATTACAGCAAACCTGGACTTTGGAAATGTTCAGTGGTTGTTTTAAAACATTTTTAACTCACCCTCATTGCCGTCAGGCTCAGCCTGCTCCTCACGCTGCTTCTGCTTGAACTTCATGTTACCGTGGTGAAGCACAGCACCAGTGAACTTGTAGATGGCATTCTTCTCCTCACCATTGAAACCCAAAATATCAATAGCATCCTGTAGGAAAATAAAGTATAGAATTTGAAATTAAATTCAAAGAGTATTCAAAGAGTCTCTATTAACTCTACCTTGGTTTGTACTGTACAGAGATTTCCTGATTCTGCTGTACGCGGACAGAGCAGAGCGCACTGAGATCGGGCTGAAACCATTCTGAGTAGATTCCGCAGGCTCTAACACTGAGTAAAAGTCCTCATAGTTTTCTGGTCCCGGTTAGTCCCTGCCAATTAAAATACCTACCTAAGGTAGTTGTAAACATTGACTCACATCAGTAGCATCCAGCTCCTCTTTGTCATTAATGCTGGCCACAGTGATATGACCCTGACTGCACATGGGGAAGTCGTAGGGGTTGGTGGTGATGAGGCACATTTCTGCAGAAAATAGAAAATGGTCACTTTAATGATTCTAATTGTTATTTTTCTACTTCAGAATCCTGAATGATAAGTTAAAGGCAACCCTATATAACAATACATCTTACTGCAACATTTATTTCTCACTACTAATCTTACCAACAATCTCAGGTTTGTGGTTGGTCATCATCTGATAGAAGATGTGATAGCCTCTCTCATCGGGAAGCTGGAATGTCACTCGGGATTTCTCCAGCAGATCTTCATGGTTTTAAAATATTATTATTATGTTTTGATTCACATTAAGAGATCAAAACCCATTATGAGACCCCCAATAATGAGAGTTAATTTGTTGTTATTTGGATACAAGATACTTACACGTCTCAATGTCAGCACTGGCCAGTTTACCAGTTGCACCGAAATGGATTCTGATGAATTTACCCTGTAGAAAAGCCTCATTTCAGTTTTTTTTCAAAGATCAAGTATGTCATTTAATTTGTTTGACACACTAAGTTTGTACTTACGAAACGAGATGAGTTGTCATTTCTCACAGTCTTGGCATTACCGTAGGCCTCCAGCAGGGGATTGGCTGCAATAATCTGGTCCTCCAGTGACCCCTATGATGAAGTTCCAGTATTGATCCTCAGTTCTCAGGTCATCCTACATCCTTTGTGTGTGTCATGTCTGTCATGTTTTTTTTTAAATGTATGTATGTATATATATTAGGGATGGGCGTGAGGAATCGATTACGCTTATTGCGCTTTGCTTTTACCGCCATCTCTTAACTTTTGGAATTCTGGCGTGCCTGCACACGGCACGGCACGCACCACACAGGAATTTGATACATTTCATTTGCTTTGTGCCCACGGCATGCGTTAGTGGCGCCGCACAGAAAATGTATACATTTGCTTCAGAAAACTTTATGTGTGTTTATGCAAACTCGAGTTTGCCTATCCACCAACCGAGTTCATTTGTAACGAGCAGTACTCGAGTAATCGATTCCTCACGCCCATCCCTAATATATATATATATATATATATATTTATTTTTTTTAAAGCATACCTGAATCTTTCCAGGGGCTTGGTCCTTCTTCTTGTCAGAAGCCACTGCGATGGTAGCAAAGTACTGGATGACACGTTTGGTGTTCACAGTCTTTCCAGCACCGGATTCTCCACTGGGTATGAAAATGAGGTAATTTAGAGTTTTTTTCCATTGTCTGATTCTTCATGAAATTTTTGTGAGGTCATATTTTACTTAATGTTGATGATTCAACGTAATGTTGAATCATCCAACTCAACACCATCAGGTTTAAACTTACGTGATCAAGACAGACTGATTCTGCCGATCTGCAAAAAAAAACATTCAAAGTATTACATTTATCCAAAAATGTTGACCATACATCATAACATTTATTTTTGCCCGACTTTCTTGTACATACCAGTGAGCATGTTCTGGATGGCATTGTCAGAGACAGAGAAGATATGGGGTGGTGCCTCCATACGCTTCTTGCCTCTGTAGGCATTGACAACCTCCTGATCGTACACTGGGAGCCACTTGTACGGGTTTACAGTGGCACAGAACAGCCCAGAGTAGGTCTGAAGGAAATCGTTCAGACATGATCATTAATATGATCTGGGATATCATTAGATATTATTTTACTTCATTTAGTTGGTAAAATATCTTACGTAGATCATCCATGCTGCATAACGCTCTTTGAGGTTATACAACACAGAGGCTTCATTGAGATGGGTCATCATGGCCATGTCCTCAATTTTGTCGTACTTGGGAGGGTTCATGGGTGTGACATCATCATCCTTGACTGTTCTCTCCTAAAAAAAAGGCACCCCATCTTTCGTTTCGTTTCATTTTTTACCTTTAAACGTTTCAAACTATTTTCTGCTTAGCAATAAATCACAAGCAGCATACCTCTTCCGTAGCCAACACTTTCACTGTGGTTTTGCCAGCCTCCTTCTTAATGATGGTACACTTGACGTACAGCTCCTTAGCATCAGCCACATATGCAGCACTCTTGGCATCAAAGGGCGCGCTCTGGGACTCAAGCCTCTCCTTTTCTGGCTTACGGAGGTAAATCGCAGCCTTGCCATATAAGGCCATCTCCGCGTCCGTACTCATGGTGGCCGCTTACTGTCAGACAAAGTTGATGAAATGTTTTGATGTATCTCATATGCTCAAATGGTTTTTATACAGATCGGTATGGCTTTGGTCAAATAACTCTTACCTTGTTCTTCTTACCAATGAGGAATCTTCAAGTGTCAGCCTTTAAATCGAAAGACATGTTATTTGCACAATTTCATATGGCAGAGGAAATTTGTAGCATCATCAGAAGGTGCAGTGTATTGTAAATGCTGGTTCGTATTTCTTAAATTACAATCACACTGCATGACATGCATTGGTCATTCAATGCATGTGGTCAATCGGTTTTATTTGTTTAAAGGTCCAGTGTGTAGGATTTAGTGGCAACTCTTCGAACGGAAATGGACTATAACATTCATGAGTATGTTTTAATAACTGTATAATCCCATTGAAATAAGAATAATTTTATCGAAAGCAACCTATAGTCACGTGCCGTAGTGCAAGGAAACATTTGCTTGTAGCGCAGACTGCTATGGAGATAAATGATCAATACATAAAACCGATAGCTATAATTATGTGTCTATGAATGCAGTTTACCACTTTGGATCCAATAAGAAAAAAAATTAAAAACCTGCTACCTATAACATATCCCACAACATGTACATTGTCCATGGTGACCATGAAAAAAAGTTACCCGACTCTGATCGGGTAATCTGATTCGTAGAATGAAAATGTGATCCTGGTGCTCGTACATTTAAAACCCTTTTCCGGGATAGGAGACGGTATAGTCCCATTCAGCTCAATGATTTGTTATTATTTATTGCTGTGATAAAAGACGTGACGACCAATCACATTCAATATAAAAGGACCTTTACTTGTACGCCATGCCATATAGCTTTACATTTACAGACTAAATAAACAAATACAATTAATGGATCTATCAAAGAACCTCATCAATTGAGTCTTTGCTACTCAATGCTGCCGTAGGTGATAAGATACTTTTTGCATAATTATAATAATCTCTAAATTACACAAGAATATTAAGTGAATGTCAAACAGAGCATTAAAGTTTTAATGCATGAGAGTTTTATCTACATTCTGACTTACCAATAGCTGTTACTTCCTCAACTTCCCTGAGAGCTGTTCATCCCTCTGGGTCCTCTTATATACTAGCCCGCAGGGTAAGCCAACACTCAATATGGGCATGAGGGGTAAACCCTCTTATAGCTTTGGTTTATATTTCACATGGGGTTTATTACCGACGTACTTACTATTTACATGTGTACATGAGTATGAATTCTAATGCATTGCTTATTCTGTCTTAAATTATAGCACACAGCACAGTTTTATGTGTACAGATTTTTTACCTTTGAGGATAAAGCAAATCCAGAATGTCACTAATAGTTTTCGACAAATTAATATTTAACAATCTTTAATTCACATTAGCTCAAAATGTATGAATAATCCAATAATGTGAACAAATGCATATTATTAGAACTTAAGAACTTAAGGCATGCCTAATGCTTACTACCAACCAGACTATTTATGAAACACAATATTAACATGGGTGTAGTGCTGCATATATATTTCATTTTCTCACTTTGTGTTACAGTCTTGTCGATAGACTAGACTGGCAATTAACTAACTGTGGTTATGTTTAGTTATGCAAGTTTCATTAAATTATGTAACTGGTATTTATGTGTAAACCTTAGGAAGTGATTGACCTAGTGGCAGAATGTAAGAAACAAGATTCTGCATGTCATAAAGAGCTTTGTGTGAAAACATGAAAACGTGTATGTAGAACAAACAAAAACAAATAAATTAACAATTACCTTTGACAATGTAAAAAACACCTTTTTAGTTCAATGATAATTTGAAGAAGGCTAGCCCATTCAAAGGTGTCTTTTTTAACAGGAACATCTGTTTCACGTGCCACAGTTAAATACAATGCCAACAGCCATTGTATTTAACTGGGATAATCTGATGTGCATTCTCTTTCTACTAAAGAACTCAAAGCAGACGTAACACACCAGACGAGCCACTGTGCGCTGTGTCGCACCGCGTCAAACAAGTCTGACTCAGACCAAGAGCTGATCCTAAAGAGACTCAATTCCTATTAGTTTTTTAACCAATTAAACCGTCTCAGAAATTAAATGGGAAAAAAGGACGTAGCACGGTGGCGCTGGAAGGGGTATGGTGGCACAGTGCAACTTTAGGCAAAATGGTTTGGGGAGAACCCTGATATAAATGTTGCACGGTTGAGCCTAATTGATAGTCAATATATTTCCTTAATTTCTCCATGTGATAGAAAGCAGAGTGCAACGCCCCCGACATGATAGACAGGCTCAGACAGGGAGAGAGTAGATAACTTTATGAAAACAGACGGTATAAACAATATGAATTATTAAGTGTGAAGTGTAAATTCTAAATTGGCTGCGTACCATTACTTACACAGTATATTATGGTGTATAAATGCAAATTTAAATATATACATGTATATATATATATATATATATATATATATATATATATATATATATATACTTTGTCCTAAAACTATTTCTGTATTTAGCTGTGGATTAAAATTCATTATTTCAGAATATCTATTTCAGTATTAGCTGATTGATAATGAAGGCATAATTATTTTTCATACATTTTGACCTCTGTTTCAGCCAACGACGGTAGTAATGAATATATAAGTATGCAGCAACCAGTTATTTCAAAGGATGATAACCAGATTAGTCACTCAGGAACAGTATTTTGTAGCTTGAATTGGTTAGTCCATCTTTATTCAAATAAGATAATTTGAAATTCGAAATAAATGACAAACTGAAAAATAAAAACATTTTCATGTATATTGTTTATGACATTGATGTATGTTAATATGTTCTATGGCAAAATATCCATCTCATTCAAATTGATATTGTGTTATACCTCCTGTAGACCAGGAGATGTAGGACCAGAGCTTGCAGGATCATAAGGGATCACCATCACATTACATTTCACTGCATACTTGTATGCATTTGACAAATACAACTTTGTGAATCTTCAGCAGGGACCTTAACCTGGGTAATGAAAAAAAATAAAGGTGTTTGTTGAAACCATTAGCTTTTTCTTTTATTAGAATTGTAATGGTTTTGGAAACTTAACTTGCCACCATCACAGATCGTAACTCTCAGCTTGTTGAACTCAGTCTTAGCAGTGTCAATTATTTACATTTTTATTTAGGTAATAATCAACAAAATTATAAATGCTCAGTTCAAAAATGCATATGTATATGATTTAGTTTCAATTGAATGGGTCCTATGAAATCATAGGACACATTTTCTACAAACATTTTATTACAACAGTGCAGTCCCATTGTGAATATTCACATCTGTGAGAAGTCCTCATCATCAATATTTTCAGCAAGAACAATTTCCAATTTAATTTGGCTATAAAGTCTGGAAAAGACTACATCAAAATTTGGTAACATCTTAGATAGTCTTTGGATACACTAGTGTTGTCTAATTATTGTTATTGGTATTATTAATATATTCATGTATTATCAATATTAAATAAATTCTAGCAAATTTGCCCCACTTTGTTTTTATTAAATTGGGTTTTGATTTAGTCTCATGGCTCAGAACATTCAGACTCATTGAAAACACAATTTGATCTAAACAAATTAAGCAGCTGAAGCGAGATCAAAAACATGTCTGGAAACTGATCTCACCACTCGTAGGACTCATCCACAGTCAATCAGACATTAAATTATCCCATGTTAGAGGCCCCTTGCCTCTTGGACAACACAACACTACTCTGCCCTCAGGGAACAAATATTAAAAAGATGTGCAACAAATGTTTTGCCAAATGAGGGCTTTATAAAGTCTCCATTAGTATAGTCCACTGCGTATTGCAGTGTTTGTAACATGGTGAGATCTGTATAGTATATTAGACCTCATCTAAAGATACATGAATGGAGAACGTCCATAAAAGCAAGTGAAAGTCTATAAATAAAACAGGCTTACATCTTAACCTCCATAGCTGGCAACCCTCATGGGATGCCTAGGGATCAAGTAAGTTTTATGACACCATGCTATGTATCTTGCTGTTGGAACCAGATATATTTCTTAAGGTGTACTATTACATTTTAAAATATTTTCTTCAGGTTGCCTCTCGTCAAAGTGTTAAAATTGAATTCCAAGCTTTATTATTCGTTGATTTTTTAGATGAACTGTTTCTTAATTGGTATTCACAACAACACAGTAAAGTATATATGTGATATATTTAGATATTCCAAACACATACTGATGCAAGTCTAATATAGGTTAGCAAGAGCCAGCCCCCGCACAGAAATTATGATACACCTTAACCTTTTGAAAATGAGTTTACCGTTTTCTTGAATTATCTATATATCTCCAGACTGCAATCGAGCGGACTACAGGGATTTAAAGGAGGTCTTCAATGTCCCTGGCATTGCTCCATCGACCTGTGGCTGTGGATTTTGATGTAATTGCCTCTTTATCTTGTCCATCACAGTGATAAAGTCCAATGAGAAGCATAACCACAAAGCTGTGACAGTCCCTCTTCCTTTCACATCAAGGCTGGGTTCTTCACTTTACTCTGTAACCATGAGGGGAATGAATTAAAAGCTTTCAAGCCCAGGTGATTGTATACATTGGTCCACTTGGCCATATGTCATGGCCAACATATACGAGCAGTTTTTAAATGACTCTTCAGCAATCCAAAGTATGTCAAGGCTGTGCAGTGCCAGTTCCACCAGTCCATGCTCTTCGTTGTGTGTTGTGTGTGCTTCACACCCACAAATAGGAGGTGAATGCATAGGCCATGCAAAGAGGAAGATCTTGCTCTCACTTCATGTTCTTCAGAACGCACCCTACATCACTATGGGGGAAAGTGATTAGCTGCTGACCTGGATGGCCAGCCGCTAATCCAGTGTGTGAGGCACACACTGGAATGCTAAAGGAGCTCAGCTCTTGTACAACCCCGGCAAGCCATGTCCAGGGAGCTGCAATCCCGGAGACCCAATGTGGTCCGGGATGCATCTGGCTGGCATGTAAAAACAGATAGAGCCACACATTGCTTTCGTTCCCTGCCATCATCCCCATTCACTAAACAAATCGGTGTGTTCACTTTAAACAATGTTGTATTGCACAATTCTGTGTTCTTGTTCTAGAAGGCCAGGCTCTGATGACCTAAGCTGTCCAGGGGGTTGTTCATCAGTGAGCAGTTCAGAAATGTACTTTGACCAAGTGCTTATAATTGATTAAAGGCTGACATAATTTGAGGTAAATTCTGACGTGCATAGGAAGGCAGTGTTGGAATCTGATTACAGGGGTGATTTGATCAGCCTTTTAAGTATTTGTTAATGGTCTAGTTGCATCATCTTTTTTGCTCATGGCTTGTCTAATGTTTACAAGCAAACTTATTACATGCATCAGTATAAAGTAATTCAGGGTGTATGGGTGAGACTGGCCAAATCTTGGTGATTGAAGTGATTCTTGTAAATAATGCCATTTCACCAGCATCAACTGTCTTGGAAATATCAATCGTAACTATAATATACAATTATATGCTAATTATATTAACCTTGTTTACATAATTACTATTCACATTAAAATGAATTGTATACATTCTCCCTGTACCTAGAGTTATCTCCCTTCCTCTCTCTGACTGAGAGCTATTAAGATTGTAGTCATATAACAAATAGGCTTAAAAACAGTTTCTACCCCAGGGCTGTTATCCCTCTAAATAATGCAGAATTATGAATTATTGCATTATCATACCAATCTGACCTTTAAAATTGGCTGACATTTTAAAATATATATATTTGTTTGAGTTCTTTAACATTCTATATATATTTTTAAAAAATAACCCTTTTTCTCATTTAGTTTTTCTTTTAAAAATCACTTATTTTGAGAGCCTCTACCCCAATTTCGTTGCACTTTGTGCAATGACAATAAAGAGATTCTGATTCTGATTCTGATATGCATTGCCATTGTAGTTGAAGTCTGATCATTGAAGTCTGATCGTGAGCCCAAGCCAATTGATTGTATTGTATTTTAACTTGGCCTCCCCGCCAGTTCAGAAACTCTCCACAATGGTCACTTCCACTCACCTTTGTTACCTGTGTATTCAATACCCATAATGCCAACGTTTCCCTTGCTGCATGTACTTTCCCATGATCCTGCTCTAATATTAAATCAAAATATGTCGCTTGCCGACGTGTCCTAAAAATAAGTTTCTCAGCATATTTCTAAACTGTTCGTACTGTTTTCGTCATAGTAGTAATTTTTGAAGTGGAGATCAGGGCAACTTGACAGGTTTGATCAGAAGGCCGAACAGATTGTTTATTTGAGGATGTAATACAGCACAGGTACAGATGTAGGTGGAAAAGTCTTAGTGTAGGTAGTGAGTAGCAGTCTCCATATGTGCTCCTTGTCTGTTGATCCCTCTTCTCGAACCAAATTTTGTGAGTATTATAAGAAAGAAAGCGTGACTAACAAAATAACAGATGCAGTGTCTCCCTTGATAAGGTATATGGCCCTGGCTATGTCCCAGATGACCGGGTTAGTTCGTCCTTGTTGGGACATCACAAATGGCGGAATGGCGGAAATAACAACTCGTATCAGTAGGAGAGGCACTTGCCTGTTCCTAAACTAAGAAATGTGAACACAGAGATACACTAAAATACGCCAACATTCTACAATGCCCATTTGGAACCAATTTGAATTGAATTGATGAATGTGTTTTAGGGCGTATTCACACCTGCCTTGTTTGGTTCGAACCAAACCAAAATAATAGCTGGTGCGGACCTTTTTGGCTTGTGTGAAGCCCAAACAACCGGTCGGAGACCCAGCCGGAGAGGTGGTCTCGGTTCGCTTCCAAACGAACCCTCTAGCGGTTCGCTTGAGATGTGAAAACGACCGCACTCGGTCCGACCCGGTTCAAAAAATAATATACCTTTTTGGACGCAACAGGCTCCCATTGCTGCTTATTTATATTGTTTGATTTGCGGTAAATTCAAAGATCAACGTCACGTTATCAGACCCGTTAAAAATGAGTCGTGGCTCAACATGGAGCGAAGAGAAGACAAAATGTCTTTTGGATATTTGGGCAGACGGCAACATAAAAAGTAGCCTATGTTGGAGAACAGAAAATTCTGATGCATTTAATACATTCAGTACATGGATGGGGGAGAAGGCGTTCGAGCGGTCCGAGGATAGCATAACATCATAAAAATCTACGTTGCGCCTCTGATGCTCCAAAAGTACTGCAAATGTTTGTAACTGTATGAAACCAATCAGTATAAGCACAACGAGGGCAACACGCTGAATCTCCATAATCTCCATAGCTTGTTTTCTTTGTTTCATTTTTTTTATGCGGCCCCCCGCGTTACCCCGCCCCCGACCGTCTTGTCCAATGATTGAACGATCTATGCACACACGTGTGTTTTTGACAAATTCTCGGACTGTTGGGAAAATTGCAATGTGAAAAGGAACCGCACCTGGCCAAAAAATAAACATTGCGTTTTGGTCCGGACCATAGACATCGAACTAAGGGCTTTCCTGTTGTGAATACGCCCTTAATTTCTGAAAATGTAAGGATGCTGTGAACATGGACTAGCGTCTTTCCCTGCCAATTTACTCAGTTAGGTATAATGTACAGTGAGCCGGTAATTCCTATGAACTAAACCGAAGCAGGGTGAAGCACTATCCCAATGTGAAGCGGAGTGGTCTTGAATCACTCTAAAGAGGTTTATTTAGTGCCTGCTTATTGCACAGCTACTATATGAAGAAATCAAAAATTTCTATAACATATAATGAAGAAAACGCTCACACTCTTATCAATGAGAACTGCTATACTGAGGCCAAGACGCGTCACGCAGCAGACTCACAGTGCAGGAAAATGATACAATATAAATTTTGTATTTCTATTTTTACATCTCTCGATGCGTACTTCTTTGAATAGTGTGTTTTCGAAAAATCCATGTACGTGTATGTCTCAATAAATTCTATTGTTTTTGGACTAGTAGTTTTTGTTACATATTGCAGGGGGAAAAATTGCCTCGATTAAAATTTGTTAATAAAAAATGTACAACTTACTACAATCTACTTGTAGTTGCATGCCTGTGTACATTGCATTGATGTCTGGCTACACCGTAGGCCCGGGCGTACCGGGGTGCAGCAGGGTCTCACCGTATGGATCACATGGCATCCCAAAAGCCTATTAAAGGAAATAACCATAGTTATAGGCCCCCCATAAAACTAAAACCCTGTGTCCGTCCACAGACTATGAACCCCTTCATTACTTTGCATCTTCTTGCTCTTTTCAATTTGCTATCATGGAGGTGGTGCAGTTGATAGTTGAGGTAGAGTAATAAAGTGAGGGTTATGACCCCAGACATTGTTTTAAGGAGGACAATTTAAAGAAAATATAACATTTGTAGGACAATTGGTGCCGTCATTGGAGCTTCAGGCTAGTTCGGCTGGATTATCGCCAATGAAAACATTGGCCTGTTGAATGACATGTACTGTACGCAAAAATCTACTTTTGATTGTTCACAACAATGTAAAACACTACATAAGTTCCTTATTCATGATTAAAACCATCAGTTAATGATTACTAGCCGTTAGTTTTTTACTTAATGCTTTTAATTAACTGTGGGTGAATGCTTATTTCTGCATTAACTGTTATTAATTAATGGTGAGTGATTTTACCGTTATTCTAAAGTGTCAAACTCATTAATGATTAACATAATAAGGCATATCCTTTATGGATACAGGACTTGTTGTTCTCAGGTTAAAGGATCCCCACCCCATTTAATATGAGATTTTTTTGTGCCAACGCGAATAAGGACGACAAAAGTAACGTTAATGAGGTTCAGAATTATTTTGGGGTTGTTTGTTCCCCAGTATGAATTGTTGGTAACCCTTCCTTTAACAATCCGCTGATCACTAGGTAAATACAGAGGAACTTCAGCTGAAATAGTAAGAAAAACTCTCACTATTACTCATCAACTCAACTAAGTACTGTGTAGTTGCAACTGTTTTAGGTCGGTAATAACTCAGATGTAATTGTGTACTTCCTAGGAAAGTAGGCAACCGATTTTTAGAAACACCTCTTCTATTACCCATCAAGGTATATGTTGGTAACAGCCCATGTTTAATTATGTACTATCGAGAAATTAACATAGTACTTTCCAATAAATTACATTTTATTTTATAGTTGTTGTTCATAGCAACACCCATTTAGAAAAGGTTTATTAGATTTACCTCAGAAATTACGGAATTGTTTTTATCTAAATTGAAAAATTACAGCAATTCTTACCTGGTAACAACCTCTGCAGGAACAGTTTTCATCTATCTCATTGTACATCTTCTTAAATAATGGGTACGAAGCCTTGTTAGTTTCCATGGTATCACCAGGTTCTTACCATATCTTTTCTAACAGATAATTCCATTGTCCATGCAGTTAACTGCAACTTGTACCATATATGTTCTGCAACGTTACTAAATAAAACAATTCACCCAGTTTACTTCCTCTAAGAACTACTTTCCTAGGAAGTACACAATTATATCTGAGTTATTACCCATCTAAAACAGTTACAACTACATGGTACTTAGTTCAATTGATGGGTAATATTGGAGGTTTTTCTTAGTACTTCAGCTGTATTTCCTCTGTATTTATCTTCTCATTACCAGTGGTAATTACCCAATATTATCTATGATTTGCAATTTAATAACCAGGTCAATACCTAGTAATTAGGGGACTGTAAAAGGAAAGGTTACCAAATTGTTATCTCAGCTCTTAAATGTACAGTAAACCTTTTGCATGGCACAACTTTGACTCATTAAACAACTGATGAATATACATATAATATTTCAGTGATCATTTTCTGTTATAATATATTTCATGGTACCCATTCCAAAATTGTGCTTATCTGTACAATTTTGTTTTCATATTCATTATTACGTAGATGAATGATGCTTGCCAAGTCGTAAGAATTTTGCTGTGCTGAAGCAATTTGGTACATGCAACAATAAACACACTTTGACTTTGACTTTGACTATTATCGACAGTTTAAAATTAAAAAGTTGGTGAAATGATGGTGAATGGCCAATTGTAAGTCAAAATAATGAAGTAATGAGTGAAACGACCCACAAAAAAGATGCTTTGTAATAATATTTTATTGCAGCTCATAAAATACTATAAACAAGAAGTCATATTTTATGACATGCATTTATAAATGTACAATGAAGCATTACATCTTATTCAGCTGCCTCCTTTCCCAGGGGAAGGTAAAAAAAAAGATAATGATTAAACCAACCAACATTTTTGTTTGCATTTAATTTCTTTCTGAGTCAATGGGCTTATAGTGTGTTTGAAATGCCTTGTACACCTGGACAAGTTGCAAAGTGGTAAATCTCCCAGCTTTTGAACTGACCATTATACAGTGATGATCTTACCTTGCCACCATCACGGCTCTTAGACCTCAGCTTATTGACCTGAGTCTCAGCGATGTCAGCACGTTCCTCAGCCTCCTCCAGCTCATGTTGAACCTTCCTGCACTTGGACAGGTAAGAGTTGGCCTGCTCCTCCTGTAGGAACAGGAGGAGTACTTCTAGTTTAAATAAGAAGTACAAAATTGATGCAACAACCTGATTTTGTTACATCGTTTCTACTTACCGCTTCCTCAGCCTGCCTCTTGTAAGCCTTCACCTTCAGCTGCAGCTTATCAACAAGATCCTGGAGTCTGGCACCATTCTTCTTATCCTCTTCAGTCTAAAGTAATGAAAATGGTTACGCCCCAAACTCTTGACTGTAATCTTTTCTGATATTCATTGATTTAAATGTTATTTTCAATATAAGCTGGCATACCTGGTAGGTGAGTTCCTTCACTCTCCTCTCATATTTCCGGACACCCTGAACAGCATCTACTCCGCGTCTCTGTTCACCCTCAACCTCTGTTTCCAACTCACGCACCTTAAGAAATCAAAATGTTCAATAAATATACTCTTATTATGCTGGAAATGTAAATACATCCATGTGTTCCAGTATCTTACTCTGGACTCCAGTTTCTGGAGCTGCTTCTTGCCACCCTTCATGGCCAGGTTCTCAGCCTCATCCAGGCGGTGCTGCAGGTCTTTCACTGTGACCTCCAGGTTCTTCTTCATCTTCTCCAGGTGAGAGCTAGCATCCTGCTCTTTCTTCAGCTCCTCAGCCATCATTGCAGCCTAATATAAAATATAAAATATTGATCGAGAGTTCAAGCAATTTCCAAATCAATGAATTAACAAATAATATCAAACAGATCAAATCAGTGATTGCCTTCTTGGCCTTCTCTTCAGCATTCCTGGCTTCCTGGACGGTGTCGTCCACCTCACCCTGGACTTGGACCAGGTCAGTTTCAAGCTTCTTCTTTGTGTTCAGAAGACTTGTGTTCTAAAAAAATATATAAATATAAATATATATTATATATATATATAACATAAATATATAAAGATTCTAGGAAACTTGGGAGCATTTCTTTGAAGAATATGTTTATTTGTTTACCTGAGAGTGCAGAAGTCCAACGCGCTCACTGGCATCAATGAGCTCTTGCTCAGCCACTTTGCGGCCTCTCTCTGTCTGTTCCAGAGCTGCCCTCAGCTCCTCAATTTCACCACCATGAGACCGTTCCTATGGTCCACCATGGCAGCCTGCTCCTTCAGGTCTTCACCTCCTCTGACAGCATCATCAAGATGCAGTTGGGCATCCTAAAATGAACATGTGGTGGTTGAAGAACTGTTGCAGTTTCTCATTGGTGAAGTTGATGCACAGCTGCTCCATACTGTTGTACTGATAGAGAACATTAGTTCAGAGAAACATTTTTAACTCACCCTCATTGCCGTCAGGCTCAGCCTGCTCCTCACGCTGCTTCTGCTTGAATTTCATGTTACCGTGGTGAAGCACAGCACCAGTGAACTTGTAGATGGCATTCTTCTCCTCACCATTGAAACCCAAAATATCAATAGCATCCTGTAGGAAAATAAAGTATATAATATGAAATTAAATTCAAAGAGTATTCAAAGAGTCTCTATTAACTCTACCTTGGTTTGTAATGTACAGAGATTTCCTGATTCTGCTGTACGCGGACAGAGCAGAGCGCACTGAGATCGGGCTGAAACCATTCTGAGTAGATTCCGCAGGCTGTAACACTGAGTTAAAGTCCTCCTAGTTTTTTGATCGGCCCAAAGTCCCAAGACATTTTCTGGTCCCGGTTAGTCCCTGCCGATTAAAATACCTACCTAAGGTAGTTGTAAACATTGACTCACATCAGTAGCATCCAGCTCCTCTTTGTCATCAATGCTGGCCACAGTGATATGACCCTGACTGCACATGGGGAAGTCGTAGGGGTTGGTGGTGATTAGGGCCATTTCTGCAGAAAATAGAAAATGGTCACTTTAATGATTCTAATTGTTATTTTTCTACTTCAGAATCCTGAATGATAAGCTAAAGGCAACCCTATATAACAATACATCTTACTGCAACATTTATTTCTCACTACTAAACCATCTCACCAACAATCTCAGGTTTGTGGTTGGTCATCATCTGGTAGAAGATGTGATAGCCTCTCTCATCGGGAAGCTGGAATGTCACTCGGGACTTCTCGAGCAGATCTTCAAGGTTTTAAAATAATAGCATAAAGTTTTGATTCACATTACTAGATCAAAACCTATTCCCCCCATGATGAGAGTTAATTCGGTGTTATTTGGGTACAAGATACTTACACGTCTCAATGTCAGCACTGGCCAGTTTACCAGTTGCACCGAAATGGATTCTGATGAATTTACCCTGTTTAGAAAAGCCTCATTTCAGTTATTGTCAAAGATCGAGTATGTCATTGCATTTGTTTGACATACTAAATTTGTACTTACGAAACGAGATGAATTGTCATTTCTCACAGTTTTGGCATTACCGTAGGCCTCCAGCAGGGGATTGGCAGCAATAATCTGGTCCTCCAGTGACCCCTCTGAGGAAAGTTCCAGGATTGATACTCAGTTCTCAGGGCATCCTACATCCTTTGTGTTTTTTCTATATATAGTGTACTGATTTTATGTTTTTTGAAGCATACCTGAATCTTTCCAGGGGCTTGGTCCTTCTTCTTGTCACTACTCACTGCGATGGTAGCAAAGTACTGGATGACACGCTTGGTGTTCACAGTCTTTCCAGCACCGGATTCTCCACTGGGTGGGAAATGGAGGTAATATCGAATTTTTTACATTGTCTGATTCCTCGTGAGATTTTTGTGAGGTAATTTTGTACTTGTAAATTTAATTAATCCAACTAAACATCAACAGGTTTAAACTAACGTGATCAAGACAGACTGATTCTGTCGATCTGCAAAATAAATCAATTAAAGTTACATTACATTTTCTCAGACATTTCGACCATACATCATTACATTTATTTTTGCCAGATTTCCTTATACATACCAGTAAGCATGTTCTGGATGGCATTTTCAGAGACAGAGAAGATGTGGGGTGGTGCCTCCATACTCTTCTTGCCTCTGTAGGCATTGACAACCTCCTGATCGTACACTGGGAGCCACTTGTAGGGGTTTACAGTGGCACAGAACAGCCCGGAGTAGGTCTGTAGGAGATCATTCAGAGATGATCATTAATATGATCTGTGATATTGTTAAGTATTATCTTACTTCATTTAGTTGGTAAAATATCTTACGTAGATCATCCATGCTGCATAATGCTCTTTGAGGTTATACAACAAAGAGGCTTCATTGAGATGGGTCATCATGGCCATGTCCTCAATTTTGTCGTACTTGGGAGGATTCATGGGTGTGACATCATCCTCTTTTACGGTCCTCTCCTAAAAATGGCACAAAAAAAAGTGACATTTGGAAATTGCAAAAATAATTCTGCATGGCAATAAATAAATAGCAGCCTACCTCCTCTGTAGCCAAGACTTTAACAGTGACTTTGCCACCATCCTTCTTAAGGATGGTACACTTGACGTACAGCTCCTTAGCATCAGCCACATATGCAGCACTCTTGGCATCAAAGGGCGCGCTCTGGGACTCAAGCCTCTCCTTTTCTGGCTTACGGAGGTAAATTGCAGCCTTGCCATAATGGGCCATCTCATGGTGGCAGCTTACTGTCAGACAAAGATGATGATATGTTTTGATGTATCTCACATGCTCAAATTGTTCTTATACAGATCAGTGTGGCTTGGGTGAAATAACTCTTACCTTGTTCTTCTTCCCAATGAGAAATCTTAAAGTGTCAGCTCTTAAATTGAGAAAGACATGTTAATTGCACAATTTCACATGACCCAAAAAAGTTGTAGCACCATGGCGAGGTGCAGTGTATTGTAAAATGCTGGTTCATATTTCTTAAAATACAATCACACTGCATGACATGCATTGGTCATTCAATGCATGTGGTCAATAGATTATATTTGTTTAAAGGTCCAGTGTGTAGGATTAAGTGGCAACTAGTGGAACGTACTTGGCAGAAATGGACGATAACATTCATGAGTATGTTTCAATACTGTATAATCCATTAAAATAAGCATCATGTCATCAAAAGCAACCCTATTCATGTGCCGCATTGCAAGGAAACATTTGCTTGTAGTGCCGACTGCTATCAAGATAATTGATCAATACATAAAACAGATAGCTATATTTATATGTCTATGAATGCAGTTTACCAATATGGATGCAAAAAGGTGTATAAACCTGCTACCTCTGCCATATCCTTCAACATGTGCAGTGTCCATGGTGACTATGACAAAGATACCAGAGTGTGATTGGTTAGGCTGATTCATAGGCTAAAAAGCCATGGAAATGTGATCCTGGTGCTCGTACAAGTAAAGCCCTTTTCCTCAAAGGAGACAATATAGTTCATTCAGCTCCATTATTTGTTATTGTTTTTTTGATGTGGAAAAAGACGTAATGAACAATTACATTCAATATAAAATTACCTTTACTTGTACATGGGCCTATAGTTTTACACTTACATACTAATTAAGCAAATACAATTAATTAATCTATCAAAGAACCTCATAAATTGACTCTTGGCTACTCAGTGCTGTCATAGGGGATAACATCATTTTTGCATAACTATAATCTCTAAATTACACAAGAATATTAAGTGAATGTCAAACAGAGCATTAAAGTTTTAATGCATGAGAGTTGGATCTACATTCTGACTTACCACTAGTTGTTACTTCCTCAACTGCCCTGAGAGCTGTTCATCCCTCTGGGTCCTCTTATATACTAGTCCGCAGGGTAAGCCCACCCTCAATATGGGCATTATGGGTAAACCCTCTTATAGCTTTGGTTAACATTTCATATGGGGTTTATTACCTACTTACTTACCATGCGTACATGAGTACAAATTCTAATGCATTGCTTATTCCGTCTTAAATTATAGCACACTGCACAGTTTTATGTGTACAGATTTGTTACCTTTCAGGATAAAGCAAAAATAATTATTTTCCACAAATTAATATTTAATATCTTTTAATTCACATTACACTTTGAGCTGCCTATTTAACGCTCTTTTCAATACTGGAATATCACATAAAATAAAGTCAAAATTTATGAAGAATACATAAACAGAAAACAGTAATCAGATTTACATTATTAGAACAATAACTGGCAGCCTTAAGGCAATGCTTAGTGCTTACTACTACACACCAGACATTATATGAAACACGATATTAATATGGGTGTAGTGTTGAGATATCATTTTCGAACGTTCATCACTTTGTGTTACAGTCTTGTCAATAGACTTCCAAAAAGTGCATTCATTTGTAGAAGCCCTGAAGGGAGATCTGTATGGCAATTAACTAACTCTGGTTATGTTTAGTTATGAAAGTTTCATAAAATTATGTAACTGGAAGCTATGTGTCAAACTTAGGAAATGATTGACCTAGTGGCAGAGTGTAAGGAACAATATTCTGCATGTCACAAAGAGTTCTGTGTGGCTTTCTAACCTATGGAGTAACTGCTTGTACTGTCGAAACATGTGTTGACAAGGAGGCCCACCACTATCATCAGCCTCCAAAGAAGGCCTGCCTTTCCTGTGGCACTTAAATAGCCTTCTCAAATCACTATGATAGACTCTATACTATTGTGAAAATGTATATGTAGAACAAATAAAAACAAATAAGTAAATAAACGATTATCTTTGCACAATGTTCAAAATACCTTTTTAGTTTAATGATCATTTGAAGAAGGCCAGGCTATTCAATGGGGTCCGTCTTAACGGGAACATCCGTGGCACTTGTTTCCATTGAGCGCTCACAACGGTACAACCACGCCATAAATTCCAACCCGTCTGTACTCGGACCAAGAGCTGAAAGATTCTTGTCTCAGATTTTAAATGGAAAAAATTGATGATGTAAACTAAATGTCAGCATCGCGAAAGCGCTATCAGGAAGTGTAGCACGGTGGCGTTGGAAAGGAGTATGCGGGCACAGAGCCACTTTAGCCTACATTTTTGGAGGAGAACCCTGGTATAAATATTGCACGGTTGAGCCTAAATTGATAGTCAATATATTTCCTTAATTTCTCAAAATGAAAGAAAGCAGAGCGCACTTCCCCTACAAAATAGACAGGCTCAGACAGGGAGAGAGTAGATTAACAGCCCAGCAGCAGTGGAAAAGACAGGAAAAGATGAAAGACAATAAAAATACAAAGAACTAAAATGTAAATGCAAAGTAAAGACGAACAGAACAAACAGGGCCAACAGAACAGACGGCAGAAACAATATTAATTATAAAGTGCATAGTGTAAAGTGTAAATTATGAAGTGACTTAGTACCAGTACTTCAAAGAATATTGAAGTGTATAAATGCAAATTTCAACAAATAGAGGTGAACCAGTGATGAAGTATATATATATATATATATATATATATATATATATATATATATAAAGTATATATGTGTAGATATATATATATATATATATATATATATCTATATATATATATATATATATATATATATATGTAGATATATATATATATATATATATATATATATATATATATGTATATATATATATATATATGTATATATGTCAGACATTGACGGTAGTAATGAATATATAAGTACGCAGAAACCAGTTATTTCATAGGATGATAACAAGATAAGTCACTCATGTGCAGTATTTGGCAGTGTGAATTAGTTAGTAAATCTTCATTCAAATAATAGAATTTCAAATTTCAAATAAATGACAAACGAAAAAAAACATTTGAATATATTTTGTTTACGACATTGATGTATTTTAATATGTTCAGTAGCACAATATCCATCTTAACCCACAGGCCATCAGGAATATCAATGCCCAGCCCACCAGTGCCCCCTTCGATTCACTCAAACACACTCTCTGACAATGACAATGACAATCCCAAACAACACTACAAGTGCCTGACAGACACTGGATATTGTATATCGTCACCTCTTCATTCATTGTTACACTGTATACATGCTGCTATAGCATAGAAATCACGTTGTGTATTTTATCTTTTTGTTTTATATTGTACCGCTTCTGCAGTACAGTGCAATATACATTTTACATTTCACTGCATACTTGTTTGCATGTGACAAATACAACTTCGTGAATCTTCAGCAGAGACCTTAACCTGGGGAATGTACCAAAAAAATCAATTAAAGGTGTGTGGAATCCATTAGTTGTTGTTTTTTAATGGAATTGTAATGGTTTTGTGTGTAAGACCTCATCTAAAGATACATAAATTGAGAATGTCCATAAAAGCAAGTGAAAGTCTGTAAATAACGCAGGCTTACATCGTAACATTCATAGCTGGCAATCCTCATGGGATGCCGAGGACTCAAGTCAGTTTTATGACACCATGTCAGGCTATGCATCTCCATGTGGGAACCAGATCTATTTCTAATGGTGAACCCTTACATTTGAAAATATTTTCTTCAGGTTTCCTCTTGTCAATGTGTTACAATTTAATTCCAAGATTTTTTATTGCTTGATTATTGTTATCCAGGTGATTATAGATATACTGTTTCATAATCGGTATTCACAACAATACAGTACGGTATATATGTGGAATATTAAGATATTCCAAACACATACTGATGCAAGTCTAATATATGCTAGTAATAGCCAGCCCTCGCACAGAAATGATGATGCACATTAACCTTTTGCAAATGAGATTACCATTTTGTTAAATTATCTATAAATCTCCCGACTACAATTCAGCGGACTAGAGGGACTTGAAGGAGGTCTTCAATGTCCCTGGGATTGCTCCATTGACATGTGGCTGTGGTATTTGATGTAGTTGCCTCTATCTCGTCCATCACAGTGATAAAGTCCAAAGAGGAGCATAACCACAAAGCTGTGAAGATGTGAAAGACCCTCTTCCTCTCAAATCAAGGCTGGGTTCTTCACTTTCCTCTGTAACCATGAGGGGGATACATTAAAAGCATGTAAAACCAGATAGACCACACCTTGCTTTCGTTGCCATGCCATCATCCCCCTTCACTTTATAAATCTGTCCGGTCATTTTAGACAATGTTGTATTGCACAATCCTGTGTCCTTGTTCTAGAAGGCCAGGCTCTGATGACCTAAGCTGTTGAGGGGGTTGTTCATCAGCAAGCAGTTCAGAGATGTACTTTGGCCCAGTGTTTGTAAATGATTAATAGCAGACATAATTTGAGGTAAATTCTGAAGTGCATAGGACGCCAGTGGTGGAATCTGAGTGTAAGGGTGATGTTATCAGCCTTTAAAGGCCCTGTCCACACTAACCCGGGTAAATCTACAAACGCATAAAGAAAACGATGCTTTTCAAAAACTATCGCTGAGGTGGATAAATGTGAAAACGCAGGGTTTGTGTTGTAGTTTGGTCAGGCAGATGGAGGCTTTCAGAAACAATGACGTTCGGTTGCCATGACACTGCCATGATGCTGCCACAAGCTTGCGCTCATGAACGAGACGCTCGTCAAAAAATGGCAGGTGAAATTATGATTTCTCTGTGCAATACTTATCGTTAGCCTCATATCAAAGGCGACATACTGTCTCATACATATTCTTTACTCCAACGCCGAAGGCGAGTGCTGTACTTGTTGTGCTTAAGCGATGGGAAAAAAATGCAAGTCGCCATTTCAAACCGTAGGCCTACTTGGAGTGGCGTTTCTAAAAAAACAATTTTGTAATTTTGGTTTGGGACATATTTTTGCTTGTGAGTGAAAATGATTAGCCAGCTGTTCAACTGCAACTATCACAGCTGATCGCGCGCCTGTTATCTAAACAGAGAGGCTTGGCAGGAGTCGCGTAACCTTGGCAACAAATGTTTATCAAAATCATTTCAATGTGGAACGTGGATGCAAAACATTCTGTAAACGATATGAAAACGATAGTGTGGACGGAGATCGTTTTCATTGCGAATGTGCATTTTTATATTTACCCGGGTTAGTGTGGACAGGGCCTAAGTATTTATTAACAATCTAGTTGCATCATCATTTTTGCTAATGGCTTGTCTAATGTTTACAAGCATACTTATAACATGCATCAGTAGAAGGTAAATCAGAGGGTATGGGTGAGACTGGCCAAATCTTGCGGCTGTAGGTGATTGATTCATGGAAATAATGCCAATTCACCAGCATCTGACTCACTGTCATGGAAATATCAATCGTAACTATAATATACAATTAAATACAAATGATATGAACCTTGTTTACTATTCACATTAAAATGAATTGTATATGTAGTTGTATTTACATATTGCAGGGGAAAAATGGCCTTCTTTCAAATTTGTTTATAAATATCTTACTACTATCTACTTACTACTATCTACAAATTATATGAACCTTGTTTACTTTTCACATTAAAATGAATTGTATATTTAGTTGTACATATTGCAGGGGGAAAAATGGCCTTCTTTCAAATTTGTTAATAAATATCTTACTACTTACTGCTACTATCTACTGAGTACAATTGCATTGTAGTCTGGCTACACCCTAGGCCAGGGCGTAGCGGAGGTGCGTCATGGTCTCACCGTATGGATAATGAGGCATCCCCATATCCTATAAAATGAAATAACCGTAGTTCTAGGCCCCCCATAAAACTAGAACCCTGTGTCCGTCCACAGACTATGAACCTCTTGATTACTTTGCATATTCTTACTCTTTTCCATTTGCGATCATGGAAGAGGTGCGGTTGATGGTTGAGGTAGAGAAAAACAGCGAGTTGTATGACCCCAGACACTGTTTATATGAGAAAATACAACATTTGTAGGACAATTGGTGCCGTCATTGGAGCTTCAGGCTAGTTCGGATGGAAGATCGCCAATGAAAACATTGGTCTGTTAAATGACATTACCGTATGCAAAATCTACTTTTGATTGCAATGACAATGACACTAATGACACAACACTACATAAATTCCTTATTCATCATTAACACCATTAGTAAATGATAACTAGCCATTAGGTTACTTTTAGTTGACACTGGGTGAATGCTTATTTCTGCATTAACTAATATTAATTAATGGTGAATGACTGTACCGTCATTCTAAGTGTCAAACTCATGAAAGGTTAACAATATAAGGCAGGTCCTTTATGGATACAGGACCTGTTGATTTCAAGTTAAAGGATTACCACCCCATTAACATGGGTGCATTTTCTGGGCCAGTGTGAATCAGGAAGTCTAAAGTAACGTTATTGAGTTTCTGGGACATTTTGGGGGTTGTTTGTTCCCCAGTATGAATTGTTATCTCATCTCTTAAATTTAAACGTTCCGCACGGCACAACTTTGAATCATTAAACAACTAATGAATGTACATATAATATTTCAGTGATCATTTTCTGTTATCTTATATTTCATAGTACCCATTCCAGAGTTGTGAATATTTGTACAATTCTGTATTCATTTGAGTTTTATTAATACTAGAGTTATTAAACCCATAGCAATAATGTGGAAACCCCAGTCGATAATGTAACAGATTTCTGAGCACAAAATATGATAACATTTTGCCTATAATGTTACAACGTATAACATTCGTTCACCAAAAATGACTCTTAAAAGCAGTGCCATAATTTAAATATTTTTTAACCATTCAGCGAACTAAAGGCAACAGGCTGATTTTCATTTAGGGGGCCACTCAATGACATGCAGAAGTGTCATCAACATGCCCACTAAATTGGTGTGAGAAATACTGACTTTCTACTCCTCATTCACATATAAGGTAATTTACATTTCCTAGGGAGAAAAAACTACGTCAAGGGTAGTATTATTCAAGAGATTTTAAGGGTACAAATGTCATCAAAGTTGTTCACACATACGGCCCATCAGGAGAATATCAGGACTTACACGTGTGTCTGAAAGCAGCTAGTGTGTGAGCATTTGATGGCATTATAAAATTAGTCAATTTGTGGTAACAGGGGTAATTGTTTAATGGAAAGTGTAGTATACTATGCATGCAAATCAATTATTAAATAGCTTTTATTGCTATTCAGGGCTGAAAAGTGCCTTGACATTTTAAAATGCGAGGCAACTACTATTGGTTAGTTGAAAATAATAATCATCATTGAGATTAATCATCTCTTCCAGTGACCGGCAGCAGTAGCCTACAGTCACACATACCATACACACAAAACATAAGAAAAATAAAACAACTAAAAAAGTCTGCAGGGGGGAAGGGGGATATCAATATCGCAAGACATTTCGGGAGGCTCAAGGAGGGGGGTAATATTAAGTTTCAGCAACAAAGTGTAAAGACATTTCGGGAGGCTCAAGGAGGAGAGTGATATTACATTTGAGCGTGTAGTCTTGGGGTGGACTCTATAGACATAATTCACCATACTGAGTTATTCAAATGTTTTCGTTGTGTTATAGGGACACTGTCTCTTTAAGACCACGTGACTTGTGTGTTGATATGCCGGTCGGCGCAATGTTTGAAATTAACGACCTGCCGTTGCTTGTCGAGGTGAGAAATTTTCTCTTCTTTTATCGCAATTTCTACAGTCTTTAGACAGAACGTCTTACCTGGGAGAGTTTGTCGCTGCGGTGTGTGCGTGTGTGTTTTTACCTAGGCACGTGTGTCGATGGCGGAGCCGTTATGTTTAAAAACATAACGTCTTACCTAGGCGAGGGTCGCTGCGGTGTGTGCGCGTGCGTGTGTTCTAACCTGGGCGTGTGTCGATGGCAGAGCCGTTATGTTTAAGGGTGAGTGTCGCTGCGGTGTGTGGAGCCCTTATGTTTAAAAACGTAGAGTCTTACCTGCGCGTGTGTCGATGGCGGAGCCATTATGTTTTAAAACATAACTTCTTAGCTCGGCGAGTGTGTCGCTGCCTGTCTTGACGTACGGTGTGTGCGCGTGTGTGTGTGCTCTTCCGTGTATGTGTCGCTGCCTTTGTCTTGACGTGCGGTGTGTGTGTGTGCGTGTGTGTGTGTGCATTTCCATGTATGTTTGTGCGCATGTGCGTGTGTGTGCTGTGTGTGTGTATGCAGTGTGTATGTGCGTGCTTGCGGTGTATGTATGCGTTCGCCCTCACTGTGTGCGTGTGTGTGTGTGTGTGTGTGTGTGTGTGTGTGTGTGTGTGTGTGTGTGTGTGTGTGTGTGTGTGTGTGTGAGCTGCAGGCTGCTTGGCACATGCGCACATGAGTAACTTGAGTAACTGGCGCGACAGGCCTGCTATTATAGTAGTAAGATTGACCGATCAGATTCAATCTAACTACTTCAAAAGTTGGTGAAATGATGATGAATGGCCCATTGTTACTCAAACTAATAAAGTAATTAGTGAAACTACCACCAAAAAAATATCTTTGTAATAATATTTTATTGCAACTCATTATTTATTATGAACAAGAAGTCATATTTTATGACATGCCTTTATGAATGTACAATGATGCATTACATCTTATTCAGCTGCCTCCTTTCCCTGGGGAAGAAAACAAAAGGAAGACATTAAACAACCAACATTTTTGTTTGCATTTAATTTCTTTCTGAGTCAATGGGCTAATAGAGTGATGAACTAACCTTGCCACCATCACGGCTCTTAGACCTCAGCTTGTTGACCTGAGTCTCAGCGATGTCAGCACGTTCCTCAGCCTCCTCCAGCTCATGTTGAACCTTCCTGCACTTGGACAGGTAAGAGTTGGCCTGCTCCTCCTGTAGGAACATTCAAATGTTGTTTAAATAAGAAGTACCAAAATGTATGCAATAACCTGATTTTGTTATGTTGTTTCTACTTACCGCTTCCTCAGCCTGCCTCTTGTAAGCCTTCACCTTCAGCTGGAGCTTATCAACAAGATCCTGGAGTCTAGCACCATTCTTCTTATCCTCTTCAGTCTAAAGTAATGCAAATGGTTATGCTCCAGACTCTTGACTGAAATCTTTTCTGATATTCATTGATTTAAATGTTATTTTCAATATAAGCTGGCATACCTGGTAGGTGAGTTCCTTCACTCTCCTCTCATATTTGCGGACACCCTTAACAGCATCTACTCCACGTCTCTGTTCACCTTCAACCTCTGTTTCCAGCTCACGCACCTTAAGAAATCAAATATTTTCAATAAATATACTCTCATTATGCTGGAATTGTGAATGCAACCATGTGTTCCAGTATCTTACTCTGGACTCCAGTTTCTGGAGCTGCTTCTTGCCACCCTTCATTGCCAGGTTCTCAGCCTCATCCAGGCGATGCTGCAGGTCTTTCACTGTGACCTCCAGGTTCTTCTTCATCCTCTCAAGGTGAGAGCTAGTATCCTGCTCTTTCTTCAGCTCCTCAGCCATCATTGCAGCCTAATATAAAATATAACATATTAATTGAGTGTTCAAGCAATGTCCGATTCAATGAATTAACAAATAATAGCAAGCCTACATCAGTGATGGCCTTCTTGGCCTTCTCTTCAGCATTCCTGGCTTCCTGGACGGTGTCGTCCACCTCACCCTGGACTTGGACCAGGTCAGTCTCAAGCTTCTTCTTTGTGTTCAGAAGACTTGTATTCTGAAATAAATGTAAATGTTTGCAATCTTTATGACAGACGTACAATCTTGCTAAATATTTTAGGAAACATGGGGGCATTTCTTGAAAGAATATTTGTTTGTTTGTTCACCTGAGAGTGCAGAAGTCCAACGCGCTCACTGGCATCAATGAGCTCTTGCTCAGCCACTTTGCGGCCTCTCTCTGTCTGTTCCAGAGCTGCCCTCAGCTCCTCAATTTCAGCCACCATGAGACCGTTCCTACGGTCCACCATGGCAGCCTGCTCCTTCAGGTCTTCACCTCCTCTGACAGCATCATCAAGATGCAGTTGGGCATCCTAAAATGAACATGGAAACACCATGGAACATGTCGCAACAGGAAACAAATGTCCATATATTATGTCCTGGACACTAGTTTGGGTAATACCTTCAGTTGTCCTTGAACATTTCTCAGCTGCTTCTGGGCCTCAGCAGCCTGGCGGTTGGCATGGCTCAGCTGGATCTCCATCTCATTCAAGTCTCCCTCCATCTTCTTCTTGATTCTCAGGGCATCATTCCTGCTCCTGACCTCAGAGTCCAGTGTGCTCTGCATGGAGTCAGTGATCCTCAGGCTGTTCCTCTTGATCTGCTCCATCTCCTCATCCTTCTCAGCCAGCTTCCTGTCAACCTCACCCTTAATCTGGTTGAGCTCCAGCTGGACACGCAGAATCTTGGACTCTTCATGCTCCAGAGTACCCTAAATTATAAACCAATGTTGGCATATTCATGACATATTCAATTTCATAATAACAAAGGTATGTCCCAATTTATTTCTATTTCTATTATAATCACCTCAGCTTCCTCTAGGGCAGTCTGGATCTCACTCTTCTCTGTCTCCACTTGCTTCTTCGATTTCTCCAGCTCATGGATGCTCTTTCCAGTCTCACCAATTTGTTCAGTCAGGTCCGAAATCTCCTCTGTTGCGAGGGTTACGTATTTTTGTTGTCATAAATTCCATTAAAGTTATATATAGAGTAATCTTGGAAACATTGCTGCCGAAATGAACAGTTTAACTCACGTTGCAGGTTCTTGTTTTCGCGCTTCAGGGTCTCCAGCTGATCCAGTGCTTCTTCATAGGAGTTCTTCATCTTGAAAAGCTCAGTGCTGAGAGAACGAGCCTCTTTCTGAGTTCCTTCAAGCTCTGCCTGGCCCTCCTCATATTTCTGCTTCCAGTCAGCCAAAACCTGCACAATATTGTTAATAAAGCGGTACATGTTAATCACTTGAAGAAAAATCATAGAATAATACCATTTAAACTGCCATCTCAATGAATGACAGCACACCTTATCAAAGTTCCTCTGCTTCTTGTCAAGATTGGCAGCCAGTCCGTTGGCCCTCTCCACGTCAACCATGAGGTCCTCCACCTCACCCTGGAGTCTCTGTTTGGTCTTCTCCAGAGAGGCACACTTTGAGTTCACAGCCTCAATCTGTTCCTCAGCCTCTTGAAGGCGCTGGGCAAGCTTTTTCCTGTTAAAGTATCACATGTTTTCATTTGTAGACATTCATCAAAGATAATGTGCTCTTAAGCGAAAGTATTAAATGTTTGACTCACTTGGACTCCTCAAGCTCCTCAGTGCGCTGGATAGCATCAGTTTCATACTTGCTCCTCCACTGAGCCACCTCACCGTTGGCCTTGGACATTCCACGCTGCAGCTCAGCCTTGGCCTCCTGCTCTTCCTCAAACTGCTCCCTCAGAAGGTCACAGTCATGGCGGGCTGATTGCACACCATGAGCAAGAGCATTCTTGGCCTGCAAAAGGTGATTCACTCAATTAATTAACACATTTAAAGATACAGAAATGTAGATTCTGCAATGACATAATGAAATCATGAAATTAAATGAATAAAAATGATGGTTTACCTTGACTTCCTCCTCATTTAGCCTCTTTAGCTCCTCAATCTGCTGAGTAAAGGCCTGCTTGCCTCTGGTAAGCTGGGAGACGAGACCCTCTTTCTCCTCGAGCAGACGACCAAACTCACCTAGGTGATGACATCAATTGTTAGCTATAAAATATAGCAATACCACATTTCTCCCCTAAATACATGAATAAGGTTGGGTTGCATTTGTTTGGGGTTAGTGTTAATGTTATTTATGGTTATCGTTAGGGCTATTCTAATATGCAGGTTTTTCTTTAAGTAATTGTGAGTACTTACCATTCTCTGTCAACAGCCTTGCTCTCTGAGCACTGATGTCATTTATCTGGCGACTGTTCTCATCACTCTTGGCCTTGATTTCACTCAGCTGGTCCTCCAGGGTACGGCACATCTTCTCCAGATTTCCCTGGTGATACAACGTTTTACTTGTTAGCACAAGTGGTTTCTTATACAGATTATATAGTATTAATTATAATATGGTATTTTTTAATTTGAAAGATAATTCACCTTGGCCTTTGCAACTGCTTCCATGTTGCTTGAGAGGTCATCAATCTCCATCTTGTACTCGCTCTTCTCCTTCTCAAGCTTCTGCTTGACACGCTGGAGGTTGTCAATCTGCTCTCCCAGCTCTGCTACACTGTCAGCCTGCTTCTTACGCAGAGCAGCAGCAGTGGCTTCATGCTGCAGGGTGGACTCCTCAAGGTCACGACGCAGCTTCTGGAATTCAGCCTCACGCTTCTTGTTCATCTCAATCTGAGCAGAAGTGGCTCCACCAGCCTCCTCAAGCCTCTCACTGATCTCTTCAAGTTCTCTGGAGAGATCAGCTCTCTGCTTCTCAACCTTGGCACGAGCAGCACGCTCAGCCTCAATTTCCTCCTCCAGCTCTTCAATACGGGCCTAATAAGTAAGGAACACATAATACTTTTTAAGAATGTACTAATATTTATGAAACATTCATGTGGGATAGTCATATATATTGTCTTACCTGAAGCTCCTTGATCTTCTTTTGAAGCTGAGCACCCAGGGACTGCTCATCCTCAATCTTGCTTAGAAGCTGACTGGTCTCAAAGTCTTTCCTGATGATGAAACAATACCACATAACTTATTAACATACTTCTTGTGAATCTTTCTAATCAAAAGCACGATTTTTGTTCAATCACATTACTTTTTGAGTTTCTCATCAGACTGCTGTTTGTCATTTTCCAGATCCATTATTGATTCCTGAGCCAATTTCAGGTCACCCTCAAGCTTTCGCTTGGCTCTCTCAAGGTCCATACGGAGTTTTTTCTCTTGTTCCAGAGAACCTTCAAGCTGCAATTAAAAATTATATTTTATTTGACTGCATTTCAAAAGAATTACCATGTTTTTTCTAATGTCAGAAAGGAGGGTTAGAAAGGAACCTCACATCATCCACTTGCTGTTCAAGCTTGGTCTTGGCCTTGGTCAGAGTGTTCACTTTGTCTTCCTCTGCCTGTAGGTCATCAAGAGTCTGCTGATGTGCCTCTTGGAGGGCTTTCTTCTCCTTTGATAGCTTAGCAACGCTCTCATCCTGAGAGGCCATCTCCTCCGTAAGGTTCTTCACCTAAACAAAACAAAATTATGTGTAATGCGTGGAACATGCTTATTTGTATTTTATTTCATCTCCTTTCAAAGAATCTTTGCAAACCTTGTTCTCAGTGGCATGTTTCTCCTTCTCCACTTTGGCCAAGGTAAGCTCCAGGTCATCAATGTCCTTCTTGAGCTCAGAGCATTCATCCTCCAGTTTCCTCTTCTTGGCAGTCAGCTCAGCATTCATTTCCTCTTCATCCTCTAGTCTCTCGGTTGTCTCCTTGAGTTTAGCCTCCAGCTGGATCTTACTCTTGATGAGTCCCTCACACCTCTCTTCAGCATCATTCAGATTATCTCCTTCCTGTTTAAAATGTGTCATCATATCAGTCATATCATATATCATATCACATGTATCTCATTGTGTGTACATGTTGAGACGGATAAACATTTTTACTTACAGAGGCCACTTGCAGCGCAAGATCATTCTTCTCCTGCAGTAGAGAAACCATCTTCTCCTCAAGTTCCTTCTTCTTGGCCAGCGCAGTGGCCAGGTCTGTCTTCATCTTCTCATAGTTCTCCTTCATTGCAGAGAGCTCCTTCTCCGTTTCAGCACTCTTCAGAAGAGGCTTGATCTTGTAGTACACCTTCATCCATGGCCAGGTTTTGACATTCATGAATGAGCGGATGTTGTACTGAATAGTGTAAACAGCTTCCCTGTGGCGAAAAGGCAGTCCATTTTAATGCAACATTTTTGATTTGACAAAATAGCAAAACTTCTTATGTATCAATCTTTTGAAACATACCTTGTAGCTGTCATTTTCACATACTCCTTCCTCATGAGGTAACCCCGAGAGAGAGCCTGAATCATTCCGACCAAAGATGCCAGCTTCTCATCTCGCAACTCCTCAAGAGTACCCAGAAGACCAGCTTTGAAGAACACCTTAATGTAAGAAAGACATCTTGTCAGAGACTATCTTTCAGTATCAGGGAAGTATCCGGTAAATATTTAATTTTTGACAACAATAAACAGACCTTGGTGTGTCCAAATTTGTACTCGTCGTGAGGCACATCAATGGATCCAAGCAGCTTCTCAGAAGCCTTCTTGTTGTCAATGAACTGTCCCTCAGGAATGACACTGGCATTCAGTACTTTGTATCTATAGGAGTGAGTATGTTAAGTGTTTAAAAGAAAGGTGTATATAAACAAGTTTTAAATATGTAGGCAAAGGAATTGTATTATCGTGACAATAGAATTGTTCTGTCAATTAGGTAATACCTCTGCTTAAAGTCAGCATAGAGGATTCTGCTGGGAAAGCCCTTTCTGCAGATTCTGATGCCCTCCAGCACACCGTTACATCTCAGCTGGTGGATAACCAGGTGGTTCTCCATCATTCCTGTGAAGTGTTATCGATTTTTTACTTTTAAAATATGACATTCATTTTGCTATATCCTACTAAAACATCAACCTCGAATGTAGAGATTATTTGAAGAAATATTACCTGGTACTTTAACTTCATTGGGAATGAGACAACGCACAAAGTGAGGATGGGTGCTCCTCAGGTTGGTCATCAGTTTGCCCAAGTTCTCCTAAAGACACATCACAGAATAAAATATGAAATATATACAAATTAACTGATAAAGAACAAATTCAGAGAATACATATGAAATATGGCATCAAATTACATGTATTTCTACATGTAATTGCTTGTTTAACCTTACCCTGAATTGTGAAGACACAGTCTGCATGGAGCCACCCTTCTTCTTGCCTCCCTTCTTTGCACCCCCGACCTCTGTTTTAGATTATTGTTAATTAGTAAAAATGTTCCCGTTTTTGTTTATAAAATAGAGGCAATAAATGGCTTCAAAATAAATGGGTATTACAATATAATGGGTCAACAGTTTTTAACTATGATGACATGGTATGAATATGTACCTTCCACTACAGCGGGGTACAGGACAGGCATCAGTTTGTTTGAGGACTTCTGGTACAGTCCAATAACAGAGTCATTCAGGGGATCCTTGTTCTTGTCCAGCCAGCCCGCGACGCTGTAGGCCACGGTACCAGCATAGTGCACCATGGCGAAGTCAGCATCAGCCTTGCCCTTCCCCGGCTTGGGCTTCTCAAATGCTTTGTTTTTGCCAAGATGCTGTTCATACAGCTTGTTCTTGAAGGAAGTGTCTGAGGCTTTGGGGAACATGCACTCTTCTTCAAGAATGGAGAAGATGCCCATTGGCTATGCAGAAAAACATATTAGGAAACATTACGATAAGATAGTTTTGAATCACACTTAGAATTGTGATATTTAGTTATATAAGTCATGTTTACCTTCTCAATAAGCTCAATGCAGGCAGCCAAGTCCATACCGAAGTCAATGAACTCCCAGATAATGCCCTCCTTCTTGTACTCCTCTTGCTCCAAGACGAACATGGTGTGGTTGAAGAACTGTTGCAGTTTCTCATTGGTGAAGTTGATGCACAGCTGCTCCATACTGTTGTACTGATAGAGAACATAAGTTTAGAGATTGTTCATCCACGTAGACACTGCTTTTAGCCAGGGAAATTGTTGTTATAAGAAATTGAATCTTACATCAAAGATCTCAAAACCAGCAATATCCAGCACACCAATATAGGATGATCTTGCTTGCTTGGTGTCCAGCATCTGGTTGATACGGATGACCATCCACAAGAACATCCTCTCATAGATAGACTTGCCCAGGGCACTCACTGAGTTGTATACCTAGAGCGTGGTGGAAGATTAGATAAACATACAAATTACAACTATTGCAATTACTTTTTGAAAGGTATTCCTTGGTATTTCCATACCTGAGGTACTGTCTGTCCCTTAGTGACAAACTCATTTCCGACCTTCACTCTGGGGTAGCACAAAGCCTTGAGCATGTCAGCAGAGTTGAGACCAAGCAGGTAGGAGATTTTGTCGGCCTCTGCATTTTTTATATGAAAGAAAGAATGATGACAAATTCGTACAGATAGTGAATACATTTAATTACAGCAAACCTGGACTTTGGAAATGTTCAGTGGTTGTTTTAAAAAAAAATTAACTCACCCTCATTGCCGTCAGGCTCAGCCTGCTCCTCACGCTGCTTCTGCTTGAACTTCATGTTACCGTGGTGAAGCACAGCACCAGTGAACTTGTAGATGGCATTCTTCTCCTCACCATTGAAACCCAAAATATCAATAGCATCCTGTAGGAAAATAAAGTATATGATATGAAATTAAATTCAAAGAGTATTCAAAGAGTCTCTATTAACTCTACCTTGGTTTGTAATGTACAGAGATTTCCTGATTCTGCTGTACGCGGACAGAGCAGAGCGCACTGAGATCGGGCTGAAACCATTCTGAGTAGATTCCGCAGGCTGTAACACTGAGTTAAAGTCCTCCTAGTTTTTTGATCGGCCCAAAGTCCCAAGACATTTTCTGGTCCCGGTTAGTCCCTGCCGATTAAAATACCTACCTAAGGTAGTTATAAACATTGACTCACATCAGTAGCATCCAGCTCCTCTTTGTCATCAATGCTGGCCACAGTGATATGACCCTGACTGCACATGGGGAAGTCGTAGGGGTTGGTGGTGATTAGGGACATTTCTGCAGAAAATAGAAAATGGTCACTTTAATGATCCTAATTGTTATTTTTCTACTTCAGAATCCTGAATGATAAGTTAAAGGCAACCCTATATAACAATACATCTTACTGCAACATTTATTTCTCACTACTAATCTTACCAACAATCTCAGGTTTGTGGTTGGTCATCATCTGATAGAAGATGTGATAGCCTCTCTCATCGGGAAGCTGGAATGTCACTCGGGATTTCTCCAGCAGATCTTCATGGTATTAAAATATTATTATTATGTTTTGATTCACATTAAGAGATCAAAACCCATTATGAGACCCCCAATAATGAGAGTTAATTTGTTGTTATTTGGATACAAGATACTTACACGTCTCAATGTCAGCACTGGCCAGTTTACCAGTTGCACCGAAATGGATTCTGATGAATTTACCCTGTAGAAAAGCCTCATTTCAGTTTTTTTCAAAGATCAAGTATGTCATTTAATTTGTTTGACATACTAAGTTTGTACTTACGAAACGAGATGAGTTGTCATTTCTCACAGTCTTGGCATTACCGTAGGCCTCCAGCAGGGGATTGGCTGCAATAATCTGGTCCTCCAGTGACCCCTATGATGAAGTTCCAGTATTGATCCTCAGTTCTCAGGTCATCCTACATCCTTTGTGTGTGTCATGTCTGTCATGTTTTTTTTAAAATGTATATATGTATATATATTAGGGATGGGCGTGAGGAATCGATTACGCTTATTGCGCTTTGCTTTTACCGCCATCTCTTAACTTTTGGAATTCTGGCGTGCCTGCACACGGCACGGCACGCGCCACACAGGAATTTGATGCATTTCATTTTCTTTGTGCCCACGGCATGCGTTAGTGGCGCCGCACAGAAAATGTATACATTTGCTTCAGAAAACTTTGTGTGTGTTTATGCAAACTCGAGTTTGCCTGTCCACCAACCGCGTTCATTTGTAACGAGCAGTACTCGAGTAATCGATTCCTCACGCCCATCCCTAATATATATATATATATATATATATATATATATATATATGTATATATATATATATATATATGTATATATATATTTTTTTAAAGCATACCTGAATCTTTCCAGGGGCTTGGTCCTTCTTCTTGTCAGAAGCCACTGCGATGGTAGCAAAGTACTGGATGACACGTTTGGTGTTCACAGTCTTTCCAGCACCGGATTCTCCACTGGGTACGAAAATGAGGTAATTTAGAGGTTTTTTCCATTGTCTGATTCTTCATGAAATTTTTGTGAGGTCATATTTTACTTAATGTTGATGATTCAACGTAATGTTGAATCATCCAACTCAACACCATCAGGTTTAAACTTACGTGATCAAGACAGACTGATTCTGCCGATCTGCAAAAAAAAAACATTCAAAGTATTACATTTATCCAAAAATGTTGACCATACATGTTGACCAACATTTATTTTTGCCCGACTTTCTTGTACATACCAGTGAGCATGTTCTGGATGGCATTGTCAGAGACAGAGAAGATATGGGGTGGTGCTTCCATACGCTTCTTGCCTCTGTAGGCATTGACAACCTCCTGATCGTACACTGGGAGCCACTTGTACGGGTTTACAGTGGCACAGAACAGCCCAGAGTAGGTCTGAAGGAAATCGTTCAGACATGATCATTAATATGATCTGGGGTATCATTAGATATTATTTTACTTCATTTAGTTGGTAAAATATCTTACGTAGATCATCCATGCTGCATAACGCTCTTTGAGGTTATACAACACAGAGGCTTCATTGAGATGGGTCATCATGGCCATGTCCTCAATTTTGTCGTACTTGGGAGGGTTCATGGGTGTGACATCATCATCCTTGACTGTTCTCTCCTAAAAAAAAGGCACCCCATCTTTCGTTTCGTTTCATTTTTTACCTTTAAACGTTTCAAACTATTTTCTGCATAGCAATAAATCACAAGCAGCATACCTCTTCCGTAGCCAACACTTTCACTGTGGTTTTGCCAGCCTCCTTCTTAATGATGGTACACTTGACGTACAGCTCCTTAGCATCAGCCACATATGCAGCACTCTTGGCATCAAAGGGCGCGCTCTGGGACTCAAGCCTCTCCTTTTCTGGTTTACGGAGGAAAATCGCAGCCTTGCCATATAAGGCCATCTCCGCGTCCGTACTCATGGTGGCCGCTTACTGTCAGACAAAGTTGATGAAATGTTTTGATGTATCTCATATGCTCAAATGGTTTTTATACAGATCGGTATGGCTTTGGTCAAATAACTCTTACCTTGTTCTTCTTACCAATGAGAAATCTTCAAGTGTCAGCCTTTAAATCGAAAGACATGTTATTTGCACAATTTCATATGACAGAGGAAATTTGTAGCATCATCAGAAGGTGCAGTGTATTGTAAATGCTGGTTCGTATTTCTTAAATTACAATCACACTGCATGACATGCATTGGTCATTCAATGCATGTGGTCAATCGGTTTTATTTGTTTAAAGGTCCCGTGTGTAGGATTTAGTGGCAACTCTTCGAACGGAAATGGACTATAACATTCATGAGTATGTTTTAATAACTGTATAATCCCATTGAAATAAGAATAATTTTATCGAAAGCAACCTATGGTCACGTGCCGTAGTGCAAGGAAACATTTGCTTGTAACGCAGACTGCTATGGAGATAAATGATCAATACATAAAACCGATAGCTATAATTATGTGTCTATGAATGCAGTTTACCACTTTGGATCCAATAAGAAAAAAATTAAAAACCTGCTACCTATAACATATCCCACAACATGTACATTGTCCATGGTGACCATGAAAAAAAGTTACCCGACTCTGATCGGGTAATCTGATTCGTAGAATGAAAATGTGATCCTGGTGCTCGTACATTTAAAACCCTTTTCCGGGATAGGAGACGGTATAGTCCCATTCAGCTCAATGATTTGTTATTATTTATTGCTGTGATAAAAGACGTGACGACCAATCACATTCAATATAAAAGGACCTTTACTTGTACGCCATGCCATATAGCTTTACATTTACAGACTAAATAAACAAATACAATTAATGGATCTATCAAAGAACCTCATCAATTGAGTCTTTGCTACTCAATGCTGCCGTAGGTGATAAGATACTTTTTGCATAATTATAATAATCTCTAAATTACACAAGAATATTAAGTGAATGTCAAACAGAGCATTAAAGTTTTAATGCATGAGAGTTTTATCTACATTCTGACTTACCACTAGCTGTTACTTCCTCAACTGCCCTGAGAGCTGTTCATCCCTCTGGGTCCTCTTATATACTAGTCCGCAGGGTAAGCCCACCCTCAATATGGGCATTATGGGTAAACCCTCTTATAGCTTTGGTTTACATTTCATATGGGGTTTATTACCTACTTACTTACCATGCGTACATGAGTACAAATTCTAATGCATTGCTTATTCCGTCTTAAATTATAGCACACTGCACAGTTTTATGTGTACAGATTTGTTAGCCAACACTCAATATGGGCATGAGGGGTAAACCCTCTTATAGCTTTGGTTTGTATTTCACATGGGGTTTATTACCGACGTACTTACTATTTACATGTGTACATGAGTATGAATTCTAATGCATTGCTTATTCTGTCTTAAATTATAGCACACAGCACAGTTTTATGTGTACAGATTTTTTACCTTTGAGGATAAAGCAAATCCAGAATGTCACTGATAGTTTTCGACAAATTAATATTTAACAGTCTTTAATTCACATTACACTTTGAGCTCAAAATTTATGAATAATACAATAATGTAAACAAGTGCATATTATTAGAACTTAAGGCATGCCTAGTGCTTACTACCAACCAGACTATTTATGAAACACAATATTAACATTGGTGTAGTGCTGCACCATGTTAATATGTATTTAACTGGGATAATCTGATGTGCATTCTCTTTCTACTAAATAACTCAAAGCAGACGTAACACACCAGACGAGCCACTGTGCGCTGTGTCGCACCGCGTCAAACGAGTCTGACTCAGACCAAGAGCTGATCCTAAAGAGACTCAAAAAAATGGATGTAGCACGGTGGCGCTGGAAGGGGTATGGTGGCACAGTGCAACTTTAGGCTAAATGGTTTGGGGAGTACCCTGATATAAATGTTGCACGGTTGAGCCTAATTGATAGTCAATATATTTCCTTAATTTCTCCATGTGATAGAAAGCAGAGCGCAACGCCCCCGACATGATAGACAGGCTCAGACAGGGAGAGAGTAGATTACTTTATTAAAACAGACGGTATAAACAATATGAATTATTGAGTGTGAAGTGTAAATTATAAATTGGCTACGTACCATTACTTACACAGTATATTATAGTGTATAAATGCAAATTTAAACATATACATATATATATATATATATATATATATACTTTGTCCTAAAACTATTTCTGTATTTAGCTGTGGATTAAAATTCATTATTTCAGAATACCTATTTCAGTGTTAGCTGATTGATAATGAAGGCATAATTATTTTCATGCATTTTGACCTCTGTTTCAGCCAACGACGGTAGTAATGAATATACAAGTATGCAGCAACCAGTTATTTCAAAGGATGATAACAAGATTAGTCACTCAGGAACAGTATTTTGTAGCTTGAATTGGTTAGTCCATCTTTATTCAAATAAGATAATTTGAAATTATATGGCAAAATATCCATCTCATTTAAATTGATATTGTGTTATACCTCCTGTAGACCAGGAGATGTAGGACCAGAGCTTGCAGGATCATAAGGGATCACCATCACATTACATTTCACTGCATACTTGTATGCATTTGACAAATACAACTTTGTGAATCTTCAGCAGGGACCTTAACCTGGGGAACGAAAAAAAATAAAGGTGTTTGTTGAAACCATTAGCTTTTTATTTTATTAGAATTGTAATGGTTTTGGAAACTTAACTTGCCACCATCACTGATCTTAACTCTCAACTTGTTGAACTCAGTCAATTATTTACATTTTTATTTAGGTAATAAACAACAAAATTATAAATGCTCAGTTCACAAATGCATATGCATACGATTTAGTTTCAATTGAATGCGTCCTGTGAAATCATAGGACACATTTCCTACAAACATTTTATTACAACAGTGCAGTCCCATTGTGAATATTCACATCTGTGAGAAGTCCTCACCATCAATATTTTCAGCAAGAACAATTTCCAATTTAATTTAGCTATAAAGTCTGGAAAAGACTACATCAAAATTTGGTAACATCTTAGATAGACTTTGGATACACTAGTGTTGTCTAATTATTGTTATTGGTATTATTAATATATTCATGTATTATCAATATTAAATAAATTTGACAATTTTTCGCCCCACTTTGTTTGTATTAAATTGGGTTTTGATTTAGTCTCATGGCTCAGAACATTCAGACTCATTGAAAACACAATTTGATCTAAACAAATTAAGCAGCTGAAGCAAGATCAAAAACATGTCTGGAAACTGATCTCACCACTTGTAGGACTCGTCCACAGTCAATCAGACATTAAATGATCCCATGTTAGAGGCCCCTTGCCTCTTGGACAACACAATACTCAGGGAACAAATATTAAAAAGATATGCAACAAATGTTTTGCCAAATGAGGGCTTTATAAAGTCTACATTAGTATAGTCCACTGCATATTGCAGTGGTTGTAACACGGTGAGATCTGTATAGTATATTAGACCTCATCTAAAGATACATGAATGGAGAACGTTCATAAAAGCAAGTGAAAGTCTATAAATAAAACAGGCTTTCATCTTAACCTCCATAGCTGGCAACCCTCATGGGACGCCTAGGGATCAAGTACGTTTTATGACACCATGCTATGTATCTTGCTGTTGGAACCAGATATATTTCTTAGGGTGTACTATTACATTTTAAAATATTTTCTTCAGGTTGCCTCTCGTCAAAGTGTTAAAATTGAATTCCAAGCTTTATTATTTGTTGATAGATTATAGATGAACTGTTTCATAATTGGTATTCACAACAACACAGTAAAGTATTTATGTGATATATTTAGATATTCCAAACACATACTGATGCAAGTCTAATATAGGTTAGCAAGAGCCAGCCCCCGCACAGAAATTATGATACACCTTAACCTTTTGAAAATGAGTTTACCATTTTCTTGAATTATCAATAAATCTCCAGACTGCAATTGAGCGGACTACAGGGATTTAAAGGAGGTCTTCAATGTCCCTGGCATTGCTCCATCGACCTGTGGCTGTGGTTTTTGATGTAATTGCCTCTTTATCTTGTCCATCACAGTGATAAAGTCCAATGAGAAGCATAACCACAAAGCTGTGACAGTCCCTCTTCCTTTCACATCAAGGCTGGGTTCTTCACTTACTCTGTAACCATGAGGGGAATGAATTAAAAGCTTTCAAGCCCAGCTGATTGTATACATTGGTCCACTTGGCCATATGTCATGGCCAACATATACGAGCAGTTTTTAAATGACTCTTCAGCAATCCAAAGTATGTCAAGGCTGTGCAGTGCCAGTTCCACCAGTCCATGCTCTTCGTTGTGTGTTGTGTGTGCTTCACACCCACAAATAGGAGGTGAATGCATGGGCCATGCGAAGAGGAAGATCTTGCTCTCACTTCATGTTCTTCAGAACGCACCCTACATCACTATGGGGGAAAGTGATTAGCTGCTGACCTGGATGGCCAGCTGCTAATCCAGTGTGTGAGGTACACACTGGAATGCTAAAGGAGCTCAGCTCTTGTACAACCCCGGTAAGCCATGTCCAGGGAGCTGCATTCCCGGAGACCCAATGTGGACCGGGATGCATCTGGCTGGCATGTAAAAACAGATAGAAGCACACATTGCTTTCGTTCCCTGCCATCATCCCCTTTCACTAAACAAATCGGTGTGTTCACTTTAAACAATGTTGTATTGCACAATTCTGTGTTCTTGTTCTAGAAGGCCAGGCTCTGATGACCTAAGCTATCCAGGGGGTTGTTCATCAGTGAGCAGTTCAGAAATGTACTTTGACCAAGTGCTTATAATTGATTAAAGGCTGACATAATTTGAGGTAAATTCTGAAGTGCATAGGAAGGCAGTGTTGGAATCTGATTACAGGGGTGATTTGATCAGCCTTTTAAGTATTTGTTAACGGTCTAGTTGCATCATCTTTTTTGTTCATGGCTTGTCTAATGTTTGCAAGCAAACTTATTACATGCATCAGTAAAAAGTAATTCCGAGTGTACACTGGAAAAAGGGTTTTAAGCCGTACTTCATCTGATTATTATTTTGTAATTCAATTCAAATAAACATTTTTTGTTTTATTTTTAAAATAACTTTTTTTATTTCAAAATACTGTGAAATATAGATATTTTTAATTAGGAGCTCAATTAAGAAATATCCATTTTGACAAATGTAAAATTTTAAGGTTGTGTATTCAACTGATTAATAATTTTGTCATTCAATCCAAATATTTTTTTTTTGTTTTCTTCCTAAAACACTGTTATATTTGATTAGGAGCTCAATTTAGAAATATTTGTTCAGACAAATGTACAATTTCAAGGTTACGTACAAGCCTGCGCATGCGCATTAAATACAAAGACGCTTACGACTACTGGACCAAACCGCAGTGTTGCCAACTTAGCGATTTTGTCGCTATATTTAGCTACTTTTCAGACCCCTTTGGCGACTTTTTTTCAAAACAGCGACAAGCGACAAATCTAGCAGCACCTACAGCTGAACCTGCAGTAGAGAACCTTGACCAGAGTGACGATGACTCACTGGTTCTGTGAGCTAGGACAGTCTGTCTGTGTCTGGAGGGAGGTCTGGAGTAGGCCTAACTCTGCCATTTAGATTGTTAATATATATTGTAGATTGTTTGGCGGCAGTAGCTCAGGTGGTAGAGCGGGTTGGTAACCTGAAGGTTGTTGGTTCGATCCCCGGCTTCACCATGCAGAGTATCGAGGTGTCTTTGACCTAACCCTGCACCTAAAGCACCTAACCCTGACTGATGTCGCGATGTGATGTCGAATCCAGACATCCTGCTGATGCTGGAACAGAGACTTCCAACTCTTCAGCAGAAGCGCTCCAAGGCCAAGAAGCCGAGCGGGAAAAAATGATGATGATGATGTATACAAAAATATGTTATGTTTAAAAATGTTCATGTTTAAATGAGAAACAATTGTTTGATTAAATTGTAATCTTTTTGATTGGATAAAACAAATTATTTCTGATAGATATTTCTTAAATGAGAAACAATTGTTGGAGTGAATCAATATTTTTTTGTTTAGGATTGAACATACGATTTAAATGTATTAACTTCATTCAAAGAATAGAATTATACTTGGTGCCAAGTTGTATTATTTTGTTTTATGAACATAGGAAATATTGTTTGAGGCAAGCTATATATTTGTCATTGGCTCAAGTTATGTAATATAGATGTGAACCATTACCCTTGTTTTTTTTAATTGGTTCAACAGAAGGCTTTTTCCAGTGTATGGGTGAGACTGGCCAAATCTTGCGGCTCTAGGTGATTGAAGTGATTCTTGTAAATAATGCCATTTCACCACCATCAACTGTCTTGGAAATATCAATCGTAACTATAATATACAATTATATGATAATTATATTAACCTTGGTTACATAATTACTATTCACATTAAAATGAATTGTATACATTCTCCCTGTACCTAGAGTTATCTCCCTTCCTCTCTCTGACTGAGAGCTATTAAGATTGTAGTCATATAACAAATAGGCTTAAAAACAGTTTCTACCCCAGAGCTGTTATCTCTCTAAATAATGCAGAATTATGAATTATTGCATTATCATACCAATCCGACCTTTAAAATTGGCTGACATTTTAAAATATATATATTTGTTTGAGTTCTTTAACATTCTATATATATTTTTAAAAAATAACCCTTTTTCTCATTTAGTTTTTCTTTAAAAAAGCACTTATTTTGAGAGCCTCTACCCCAATTTCGTTGCACTTTGTGCAATGACAATAAAGAGATTCTGATTCTGATATGCATTGCCATTGTAGTTGAAGTCTGATCATTGAAGTCTGATCGTGAGCCCAAGCCAATTGATCGTATTGTATTTTAACTTGGCCTCCCCGCCAGTTCAGAAACTCTCCACAATGGTCACTCCCTCTCACCTTTGTTACCTGTGTATTTAATACCCATAATGCCAACGTTTCCCTTGCTGCATGTACTTTCCCATGATCATGCTCTAATATTAAATCAAATATTTCGCTTGCCGACGTGTCCTAAAAATACGTTTCTCAGCATATTTCTAAACTGTTCGTATAGACTCTGCGCTGAGTATTTTTTCGTCATAGTAGTAATTTTTGAAGTGGAGATCAGGGCTTTTTGACAGGTTTGATCAGAAGGCCGAACAGATGGTTTATTTGAGGATGTAATACAGCACTGGTACAGACGTAGGTGGAAAAGTCTTAGTGTAGATAGTGAGTAGCAGTCTCCATATGTGCTCCTTGTCTGTTGATCCCTCTTCTCGAACCAAATTTTTTTTGTGAGTATTATAGGAAAGAAAGCGTGACTAACAAAATAACAGATGCAGTGTCTCCCTTGATAAGGTATATGGCCCTGGCTATGTCCCAGATGACCGGGTTAGTTTGTCCTTGTTGGGACATCACAAATGGCGGAATGTCGGATATAACAATTCGTATCAGTAGGAGAGGCACTTGCCTGTTCCTAAACTAAGAAATGTGAACACAGAGATACACTAAAATACGCCAACATTCTACAAGGCCCATTTGGAACCAATTTTAATTGAATTGATGAATGTGTCTTAGGGCGTATTCACACCTGCCTTGTTTGGTTCGAACCAAACCAAAAAAATAGCTGGTGCGGACCTTTTTGACTTGTGTGAAGCCCAAACAACCGGTCGGAGACCCAGCCGGAGAGGTAGTCTCGGTTTGCTTCCAAACGAACCCTCTAGCGGTTCGCTTGAGATGTGAAAACGACCGCGCTCGGTCCGACCCAGTTAAAAAAATAATATACCTTTTTGGACGCAACAGGATCCCATTGCTGCTTATTTATTTTGTTTGATTTGCGGTAAATTCAAAGATCAACGTCACATTATCAGAACCGTTAAAAATGAGTCGAGGCTCAACATCGAGCGAAGAGAAGACAAAATGTCTTGGATATTTGGGCAGACGGCAACATATAAAGTAGCCTATGTTGGAGAACACAACATTCTGATGCATTTAATACATTCAGGACATGGATGGGGGAGAAGGCGTTCGAGCGGTCCGAGGTTAGCATAACATCATAAAAATCTACATTGCGCCTCTGATGCTCCACAAGTACTGCAAATGTTTGTAACTGTATGAAACCAATCAGTTTAAGCACAACGAGGGCAACACGCTGAATCTCCATAATCTCCATAGCTTGTTTTCTTTGTTTATTTTTTTTATGCGGCCCCCCGCGTTACCCCGCCCCCGACCGTCTTGTCCAATGATTGAACGATCTATGCACACACGTGTGTTTTTGACAAATTCTCGGACTGTTGGGAAAATTGCAATGGAAAAGGAACCGCACCAGGCCAAAAAATAAACATTGCGTTTTGGTCCGGACCATAGACATCGAACTAAGGGCTTTCCTGTTGTGAATACGCCCTTCATTTCTGAAAATGTAAGGATGCTGTGAACATGGACCAGCGTCTTTCCCTGCCAATTTACTCAGTTAGGTATAATGTACAGTGAGCCGGTAATTCCCATGAACTAAACCGAAGCAGGGTGAAGCACTATCCCAATGTGAAGCGGAGTGGTCTTGAATCACACTAAAGAGTTTTATTTAGTGCCTGCTTATTACACAGCTACTATATGAAGAAATAAAAAAATTCTATAACATAGAATTAAGAAAACGCTTGCACTCTTCAACTGCTATACTGAGGCCAAGACGCGTCACGCAGCAGACTCACAGTGCAGGAAAATGATACAATATAAATTTTGTATTTCTATTTTTACATCTGTCGATGCGTACTTCTTTGAATAGTGTGTTTTCGAAAAATCCATGTGCGTGTATGTCTCAATAAATTCTATTGTTTTTAGACTAGTAGTTTTTGTTACATATTGCAGGGGCAAAAATGGCCTAGATTAAAATTTGTTAATAAAAAATGTACATCTTACTACAATCTACTTGTAGTTGCATTCCTGTGTACATTGCATTGATGTCTGGCTACACCGTTGGCCAGGGCGTACCGGGGTGCATCAGGGTCTCACCGTATGGATCACATGGCATCCCAAAATCCTATTAAAGGAAATAACCATAGTTATAGGCCCCCCATAAAACTAAAACCCTGTGTCCGTCCACAGACTATGAACCCCTTCATTACTTTGCATCTTCTTGCTCTTTTCAATTTGCTATCATGGAGGTGGTGCAGTTGATAGTTGAGGTAGAGTAATACAGCGAGGGTTATGACCCCAGACATTGTTTTAAGGAGGACAATTTAAAGAAAATATAACATTTGTAGGACAATTGGTGCCGTCATTGGAGCTTCAGGCTAGTTCGGCTGGAAGATCGCCAATGAAAACATTGGCCTGTTGAATGACATGTACTGTAAGCAAAAATCTACTTTTGATTGTTCACAACAATGTAAAACACTACATAAGTTCCTTATTCATGATTAAAACCATCAGTTAATGATTACTAGCCGTTAGTTTTTTACTTAATACTTTTAATTAACTGTGGGTGAATGCTTATTTCTGCTGTTATTAATTAATGGGGAGTGATTTTACCGTTATTCTAAAGTGTCAAACTCATTAATGATTAACATAATAAGGCATATCCTTTATGGATACAGGACTTATTGTTCTCAGTTTAAAGGATCCCAACCCCATTTAATATGAGATTTTTTTGTGCCAACGCGAATAAGGACGACAAAAGTAACGTTAATGAGGTTCAGAATTATTTTGGGGTTGTTTGTTCCCCAGTATGAATTGTTGGTAACCCTTCCTTTTACATTCCGCTGATCACTAGGTAAATACAGAGGAACTTCAGCTGAAATACTAAGAAAAACTCTCACTATTACCCATCAACTCAACTAAGTACTGTGTAGTTGTAACTGTTTTAGGTCGGTAATAACTCAGATGTAATTGTGTACTTCCTAGGAAAGTAGGCAACCGATTCTTAGAAACACCTCTTCTATTACCCATCAAGGTATATGTTGGTAACAGCCCATGTTTAATTATGTACTATCGAGAAATTAACATAGTACTTTCCAATAAATTACATTTTATTTTATAGTTGTTGTTCATAGCAACACCCATTTAGAAAAGGTTTATTAGATTTACCTCAGAAATGACGGAATTGTTTTTATCTAAATTGAAAAATTACAGCAATACTTACCTGGTAACAACCTCTGCAGGAACAGTTTTCATCTATCTCATTGTACATCTTCTTAAATAATGGGTACGAAGCCTTGTTAGTTTCCATGGTATTACCAGGTTCTTACCATATCTTTTCTAACAGATAATTCCATTGTCCATGCAGTTAACTGCAACTTGTACCATATATGTTCTGCAACGTTACTAAGTAAAACAATTCACCCAGTTTACTTCCTCTAAGAACTACTTTCCTAGGAAGTACACAATTATATCTGAGTTATTACCCATCTAAAACAGTTACAACTACATGGTACTTAGTTCAATTGATGGGTAATATTGGAGGTTTTTCTTAGTACTTCAGCTGTATTTCCTCTGTATTTATCTTCTCATTACCAGTGGTAATTACCCAATATTATCTATGATTTGCAATTTAATAACCAGGTCAATACCTAGTAATTAGGGGACTGTAAAAGGAAAGGTTACCGAATTGTTATCTCAGCTCTTAAATGTAAACCTTGTACACGGCACAAATTTGACTAATATAAGAACTAATGAATGTACATATAATATTTAAGTGATCATATTCTGTTTTAATATATTTTGTAGTACCCATTCCAGAGTTGTGCATATTTGTACAATTCTGTACAAAGTTGGTTAAATGGTGCTGAACGGCCCATTGTTACTCAAAATAATATAGTAATTAGTGAAACTACCAACAAAAAAACTGCTTTTTAATAATATTTTATTGCAGCTCATGATTTACAATGAACAAGAAGTCATATTTTATGACATGCCTTGTTCTTTATCATTGGAGACAGTTTTCAACACATTTCATTCAGTCCTTCTAGGTGCAGAGTTTGCTCGTGCTAGGCAGCGCACGGCAACGGGCAATACTAGCCTGCAAATAAAACAGTCTTACCCACTCCACAGTACACCCGAGGTAAATCAATTATAACGCCAGACTATAGATGTGAATGTCTGTGTTGATAGAATAATGTAAGAAATAAAACTAACCTTGCATCACATGAATCATCGGATTTTGACGGACTGCTTTCTCAGCAGCAACAGACCTTAACCTAAGTATCAGTCTGCCACTGCCGTAGCCTGCTACCAGGAATATAACACTGCTGCTGAGACACAGCAAGTCCCTCAAAATGCAATGCAATGCAAGGTTGGTTTTATTTCTAACATTATTCTATCAACACAGACTTTTACATCGACCGTCTGCATTATAGTTGATTTGCCTCGGGGTATACTGTGGAGTGGGTGTTACGTCCCCCTGGTAACTCTCAGCATGGCGGACCTGTGGTGGGGGAGGTGCTGTTTTCCCACTTGGGCCGTTTGGCTCTTCCCTTTTTGCAGCAGGTGCACCTGATTGGCCTGATTGGCCTGATTGGCCTACACAAGGAGGAAGACATCCAGCCTTTCGCTCTCTCGCTGCCTGGGTGACAGCAGCTGCTGTTGCCAAACCCTCTTCTTCTTTATTTTGGTTTTGTTGCACATTCTCACTACACCAGTCCATAACACACTACACATAGTTAAGCTGCCATCTAAACTGACACTTAATTTCCTTGTTGGGGCTTACATTTTGAATAAATATACAGAAACTTGTTCACTGCGTGTCTCCCTATTTGTTATGTCATGCTTGAGCCATGCGGTCATAACAAATTGGGGGCTCGTCCGGGATAGGATTTGGTACGTTTTTTTTTTCATATCTTATAATAGCCTGTATAGATAGTTTGAGACCGATATTGTTGGGAGACTCTCAGTGTTTGGTTAATTGGTAGTTTTGATCTTTTGTTTGTTTGAATATGGGTTACTGAGTTGGCCTGTTGATTGTTTGCATTACTACTGATTTAACTAATTTATATGTTTGGCTTGCGGATTGCAGCAAGGGAGACCTTGTGGGAAGGATTGGTGGCAGTTTTCCTTCCTTTCTGGTGACCTGGTTACGGTTATGATCCTCGGCTGGTCAGTGAGTGTCATGGGATCGATTTGTTAAACGTCACTGAAGTGAGTGGGTTAGATACGAGCTGAATTGAACCCCCGTGTAGGAGTAGAGCACATCGCTGTTTTTTTTTTTTTTGTTGTTGTTGGTTTTTTTGGGTGTCTCGAACATGCTGGGGTTGCTAGCAACCAAATTGCATGAGGGCACACCAAAGACTAGTTGGTAGCTAGATGGGGACTTCTACTTCCAGTTTGATACGGGGCAGCTCTGATAGTTATCCCTCCTGTGCTTTTTGGTGATATATCACGCTACTCCGCGTTCTGAGTCGAGGCATTATAGCTGATAGCAGGTTATTGGTTACTGTTATTGGATATTATGGTCAGTATAGGCCTCTAAATTATTATTTTGATTGCTTTGAAGTTTGTGGCCTGTCAAGTGGTGGTTATTGGTACTACTGATTAAGCATTTAATTTTAAGCATTTATGGTTGAAGAGTTGGTTGGTTTGGATGGTTGAAGAGTTGGATGGTTGGTATGGTTGAAGAGATGGTTGGTTGGTATGACAAAGAGATGGTTGGTTGGTATGGAAAAGAGATGGTTGGATGGTATGGAAAAGAGATGGTTGGATGGTATGGAAAAGAGATGGTTGGTTGGTATGAGAAAGAGATGGTTGGATGGTATGGAAAAGAGATGGTTGGTTGGTATGGGAAAGAGGTGGTTGGTTGGTATGGGAAAGAGATGGTTGGATGGTATGGCAAAGAGATGGTTGGTTGGTATGGGAAAGAGGTGGTTGGTTGGTATGGGAAAGAGATGGTTGGATGGTATGGAAAAGAGATGGTTGGTTGGTATGGGAAAGAGATGGTTGGTTGGTATGGAAAAGAGTTGGTATGTATGGGAAAGAGTTGGTATGTATGGTGATGAGCCATGCAGATGCAGGAGGTGCGTCTTGAGCTAGAGAGGTTGCGCCAGGCAAGACCTAATGACGAGGCAGCGGGGGACAACGTAATAGCTGATGCGCTGTCGTGGGCGCCAGAAGGGTTGGAGTAAACCAGTTCCCGTTTCCGGCAATTTTCCCTGAGCGATCCCATTTAACCTTTTGCCTTTCCTCCCTTTGACATTAATATTGTTTAATTAGATCGATCAAACAGGTTTTTGACACCTCAAAGGGCATTATCCCGCTTATACCGGTCACTTGCCAAAGAAAAGGAATTGCATTTATATTTTCATGCGCTTTACAATCCAAATATTTTCACATAAATAGGACGGACCCTTCGCTACGACTTGGGAGGTATTTTAGTCAGCTGAGCTAGAGAGCTAACGTTACATTTATAATTCGAAATTCGTCCCATCTTTTATACCACAGATACTATAGGGTCTATAGCATATAACCGCGTTTTCTGATTACAGTTTAATGTAACAGTAAGCTGACAACATTGCTAATTAACACCGCAACTGCAAATTAACCACACAGAGATAACCTTGGCAACCGGTCAAACAAATGTTCTTTTTGCAATCATTCTTTAAAGATCGATTCCTCCAGCCAGAGGTCCGAAAATTTGCATTGCCCCATTCTTTCAAATTACTTTGAACCAACAGAAGCGAACTCGCGAAGTGGGTATAAACCACCTGACGTCTCCGCCCGTTGCAGCAGTGTGAACTGCCCAGTTTTAGAACGTCGCAGCCCGTCTCGTCAAAAGGAGTCGCAAGGAGTTGCGACGCAAATCTTTGGTCTGAACTGGGCCTAAGCCAGCCGGGTATATCCAGTTTGTTTCAGCGCACGCACCACGTGACATCATTGATATCTCTCAGGTCCTAATCGCAACATAAAAATAAATCCACGCAAGTTTTAGAAATTTTAGGAGATAGGCCTGAATAACACCAATTGAAAAACTCATAGGACTTGTTGGAAATGTAATACCTCGTCAGATGACGTTTATTACTTTTTAATACTTTTTAATGGCCTTAATTTGGGCTAATTTCATTTACTACCTTTTAAAACCTTTAACAACCCCGCGGAAACCCTGACACAGTGCGAGCTGTGGTTCTCTCTCAGCGCGAAGGACAATTCCCCGCTCGGGGTGGATGCGTTCGCTCACAGACCGTGGCCGAACACACTCCCGTACGCTTTCCCACCCGTCCCTCTGATTCCCCAAGTCTTGGGCAGAGTACAAGAGGAGCGGCTGTATATGATTCTCATAGCACTGCAACGCACGAGTGCACCGTTGTTCTATTTCATGTAGGCTACGCCGTCTAGGCTTCGCCGTCCAGGCTTCGCCTTATGGGCTTGTCCCGTGCGCGCCCTGCGCGCGCTGAAAATTCAAACTATGCACCTATCAGCGTGGGCACCGCCCACATTTCCCACGGTATCGTGTCTATATAACGTGGTGTATACCGTCGCTCATCCTCCCTCCTTTTCTTTCAGCACTTGTGCTTATCAGTGAGAAATTGAGAACTACTATTAAGAAGATGAGAACTTCAACACGGATCTCCCAAGCCGGTGGCAGCGGCTCGGGCGAGGCCGCGGACAAACGGCCCTTTTCAGGGCCACCTGAGAGCGCTCCTGGAGCTAGGTCCTTTTCAGGACTCCTATGCGCCTCCTGTCCCGCCTCCCTGGCACCGGGTGACGGGCACTTGGCGTGCTTTCGGTGCCTCGCCGCCAACCACGCCGCGGCTGCTATGGCGGCCCCCGTCTCTTGTGTCGCCTGCCGGGAGCTGCCTGAAGAGGGGATCCTCTCCAGGCATCTCTTCTTTTCCCCTGCGGTTGAACTGGCTGACGCCATCGACCTGTTCAGGGCCGGCCCTGACGTCGACGACGGCATCATCGACGCCTCCCTGGACGACGTCTTCAGCGACTCGGCGTCCGGTTTTTCCCGCTCTCGGGTTACAACCGCCACCGTCGTACAACACGAGGGTCCGCGCCGGATGACCGATCTCTTCCGGGAGATCATGGGTGAGGAGGCTATCAAAGGGATTCCAATGCCGGCCCGCCTCTCGCCCCCGTATCTGACGATATGCAGGGCGAGTGCTTTCGCACCCCATCTTTTTCCCGGCGGGTTACCCAGTGCCCCTTGTTCCCGCCTTTGCAGCACTTGTTTATTGCTGCAGGTGAGGACCCTTCGACCCTGAAGGCTCCGGTAAGATCCTACACGGATTTCACCAACGTGGAGGGGTGGGGCGATACTCAGGCGAGGGGGATCCCTCGCCTGGAGCCTCCCCTGGCAGCGCTTCTCTGTCCGGGCGCCGGATGGCTCCCTAACGAAAAGCCGTTGCCCCCCGACCGCCTCCAGAAGCAGATTGTCGGCCTAACAGACAGGGTGTTCGTTTGTGCCTCTCAATCCGCGGCGGCGGTCAACAACATCGTCCTGCTATCCTCTGCCATGGTCTCACCAGAGGAAGCCGCGAGATGGCTGGCGGTTTCCCGCTTTTCCAGCACCGTCCTCCAGCTATGCCAGCCGATAGCCGTTTCGGCTGGCCGGCATATGGCCTGGGCTACCATGATTCAAAGGGTCATATGGCTCTCCCACACTGCGGTGCCGGAACGAGAGCGGGCCAGCCTCGTCCAGGGTCCACTAGCGCCGGATGGCCTATTTGGTCCCAGGTTCTCCGAGGTGCTCGCGCACCAGCAGTCAGTCCGTGAGAATCGTTCCCGGTTCGGGGCGATTCTCACGGACCCCGCTTCCTCCCGCCAGCAGGCTGGGAGGAAGCGGGGTCTAGGCCGGTCCCAGCGTTCCAGGGGGCCGCCTCCGACTCCAGCCCCGGTGCAGCAGCAGCAGCAGTCGCAGCCGCCGCGCACGGGTAGAGCAGCAGCACCACGGACCGGGAAGTTCCGGACGCTTGCTCCTACTTTCGACCGTTCGGCCGAACGGCAGTACATGGTACCTAAAGAGCGATATTCCTCAGGCCACCTGCGTCCTAAGCTTGTGGTGCGCTCCTCCATGTTGCCTCTTTCCCCCCCTCAACCCGGTGGCTGTAGGGTGGCGGTCGGACGGCGTGTTCACATGGCCTCTGGTTCACCTGCTTCTAAGAAGCGGCGTCCCTTGGAGCCTCGTGGACGGATCAGAGACTCGTTGCACGAGCCCGTGGATACGGCCGCTTGTACCGGTCTCCTGGTTCCCCACATTATAGGTGAGGAGACGGGTCCGCGAGCTGTGGCTACAGCCTGCGGACAGCGCATGCGAACAGGTGCTGCGGCCGGACGGCTCGCTCCCTGTTCAGCGGGCACGAGCGCGACGTCTAGACAGCTCGTTCTTTTTACAGCAGCTAGTTCTGGTACGTCTCCTACGCTCGCTGAGCCTCCTCCATTTCATGGGAAGCCCCCCTTGGTTCACACGCAGTGTGGAGGCGGTAGGGGCAGAGGAATACGGGTTATTCCTGGACGGTCTTCCTCAGCTGTCGGCTCGCCCTCTCTCCGACCGCTATGCGTGTTGGCAAGAGCGGTGCGTTCTGCCATCGTGGTGGGACACCACGTTGAGATGGGGCCATCCCATACAGTTCAAGCGTCGTCCCACACCCTTTATGGGGTTGGTGGAGACCACGCTACGGGACCCGGCTGCGAGCACGGCTCTAGCAGCAGAGGTGGCACGTCTCTTGGTAAAGGGGGCCATCACTGTTGTTCCCCCCTACGAGTCTCACCTAGGGTTTTATTCCCGCTACTTCCTGGTTTCCAAGAAGTCAGGGGAAAAGAGACCTATTCTGGATCTTCGCGTGTTCAACAGATTCGTTGCCACGAGGAAGTTCAGAATGCTCACTGTCGGAGCGTTGTTCCGGTGTGTGAGAGAGGGTGATTGGTTCACATCCCTGGATCTCAAGGATGCTTACTTCCACGTCCCTGTTCGGCAGGCGCACAGGAAGTTTCTCCGCTTTGCCTTTATGGGGATGGCGTACTAGTACCGGTGTCTGCCGTTCGGCTTTTCCCTGGCTCCGCGCACCTTCTCGAAGTCAGGTAAAGAGGATTCTCTTCTACCTAGACGACCTGCTTATTCTGAGCAACTCAGAAGAGACCGCGAGAAGGGGTTTTGCCATCAACTGGGAGAAGAGCTCCCCGCTCCCCAGCCGGGTACTTGGGGCTTTGCCTAGACTCAGCCACCATGACTGCGATGCTTTCGCCTCCTCGGTGAGACGCCATCCTGTCGGCGCTCTCCCGTTTTTACGTTCGCAGAAACGTGACGCATTGTCCACCATGCGCCTGTTAGGGCTGATGGCAGCTGCCCACCCCGTGGTCCCCCTGGGTCTGCTTTTTATGCGCAGACTCCAGCGGTGGTTTGCTCGCCAACGGTTGGACCCCAGGCGACACAAGCTCAGGGTGCTCCTCGTTCCCCGTTCGGTGTCGCCAGACCTGGAATATTGGAAAGGACCCTCCGCCCTTCTCAGGGGTGTTCCCCTGGGCAGGGTGGCGTCCTACGTAGTGGTCTTCACGGACGCCTCGTTGACGGGTTGGGAAGGAACGTGCCTCTCTCACTCGGTCGGAGACGAGTGGCGCACGCCCCCTACAGCACACATAAATGTGTTGGAGCTCGACGCTGTGAGGACAGTGCTGTTGCATTTCTTTCACCTGGTGCGCGGCCGCCACGTTCTGATCAGGACAGACAGCGTGTCGGCGGCGGCGTACATCAAAAGACAGGGGGGAGTCCGCTCCCCTGCTCTCCACCGAAAGGCGGTCGAGCTCTGGCTTTGGGCTCATCAGTATCTCCTCAGTCTGAGAGCCCTGCATATCGCGGAACTTTGGGGCGGACCTCATGTCTCGAGGCGGTCCCCGCCGAGACGAGTGGCGGTTACATCCCGACATTGTCAGACTGATCTGGCAGAGGTTCGGGACAGCGCAGATGGACCTCTTTGCGTCCAGGGAGAACACGCACTGCAGGTGGTGGTTCTCCCTCAGCCCTCAGGATTTTCCCCCGTTGGGGGTAGATGCGTTGGCACACACACCTTGGCCGCGGGCTCTCTTGTATGCGTTTCCCCCGCTCCAGCTGATCCTTCCTCTTCTGGAACGGGTCAGACAGGAGAGACTGGCCCTGATATTAGTGGCCCCGGAGAACCGTTCAGCTCTGTGGTTTCCAGAGCTGGCCGCGCTCTCGGGTCAGCGCCTTGGCCAGTACCGTTCAGGCCGGATGCGCTTTCACAGGCCCACGGGACGGTGCACCACCCGCCCGATGTCTCGGGACGGCTGTTGGTTTGGCTCCTGAGAGGTTGATCCTGCAGGGCAAAGGTTCGTCTGAGACGAACATCAACACTATTCAGAGTGCTTGTGCGCCTTCTACTTCTTCCCTCCCGCCTTCTCTAATTGGTGTGGGACAAACCACGCTGTCCCATCTCAATGCGAGGTGGGAAGCGTGCTTTCGTTTCTGCAAAACTTATTGGAAAAAGGTTTGGCCTTCTCCACGATCAAGGTCTATGCGGCAGCCGTTTCGGCTGGCCATGCAGGCTGTGATGGTCGACCGATCTCCAGCAATCCACTGGTCAAGAGATTCTTGCGTGGGGCTAGACGGGTTAGGCCTGTTTCACGCGTGCTTACACCACGCTGGGATATCCCCACCGTGTTGCGCGGATTGTCCAGGGATCCTTTTCGAGCCTCTTTCTCAGGCCCCTTTGGATGCCCTGTCATTTAAGACGGCGCTCTTATTGGCCAAGCGGGCCGGTGAGCTAACCGCTCTGTCTGTCAGCCCGAATTGCTTGTTGCTAAACGAGGACAGCTCCTTCGCGTTGCTCAGACCTAATCCTGCGTTCCTCCCGAAGAACATTAATAGTTATTTTCGGTCGAGGGGTTTTGTGCTTAAGGCTTTTCACCCCCCACCTCATTCTAGTGAGGCGGAGGTGGAGTTGCATCTCCTGTGCCCGGTTCGGGCATTGGCTATGTACGTGAATTGCTCGGCCGCGTTCCGCTCCCCACAACAGTTGTTTGTGTGTTATAGTGACGCTAGCAGGGGCCGCGCTCTCTCTAAGCAGCGGTTTTCTCGCTTGGTATGTGAGGGTGTTTGCTTAGCCTACTCTCGGCAGGGCTTGGCGCCACCGTTGGGCGTTAAAGCTCACTCCACACGGAGCGTGGCCGCTTCAACGGCTCTACTCAAGGGCGTTTCGGTGGAAGACATCTGCGCGGCTGCGTCTTGGTCTTCCCCCGGCCCCTTTGTCCGTTTTTACATGTTAGACATGTCCAGGGGCTCACTCGGCAACTCTGTGCTGGAGTCCGGGACCCCTTTTACGGCTTAAGAATATAGACATGTTCTTTAAAGCGGCGTGGTTGGATTTCCTCTCGCCAGCTGGCGAGTTGGACTTGATTACCAGTCTTACTCTCCCACCTTTTTTCAAATGAAAAAAACAGGCTTGGGGGTTTTCTATTGGCTCGCCAATTGTCTGGTGGTTTTGTTTACTAGTGTGGCACTCCCGCCGTTTTCTTCAAATAAGAAACGGCCGAGAGAGTCCCATTATTGGAGAGCCGGATTCCGTAGCTCCGCCCCCGGTGGTAGCGGACCTAATGGAAACCGTGTTGCTCTGGTTTTTCTTTGCCTTTTCATGGGTTCCATGAAGCACGGATTAGAGCGAAAGTGAGTCTTTACAGACTCACTTTTTTCTCCCTTGATCATTGCCTTGCTTGATCTAGGAGGAATTAGTTTTTTATTAAGCTGTTGCGTTTTACAATTCCTTGGCTTTTTGAGTCTTAATGTGCTCTGGTGACTTAGGTCGTTTTGACTGGGGTCCAGCAGGAGTACATTGATCGGGCTCCGCTCGCGGCTTCACCTTAGCCCATAAGGCGAAGCCTAGACGGCGTAGCCTACATGAAATAGAACGATAGTTATGTTATTATAACTCTACTTCCATGATTGTAGGCGTAGCCGTCTAGTTTCCCACCTGCTGTACCATCCAAATGCTGAAAGAAAAGCGTGGAGGATGAGCGACGGCATACACCGCGTTACATAGACACGATACCGTGGGAAATGTCGGCAGTGCCCACGCTGATAGGTGCATAGCTTGAATTTTCAGCGCGCGCATGCGCGCGCACGTAACGAGCCCATAAGGCGAAGCCTAGACGGCTACGCCTACAATCATAGAACTAGAGTTATAATAACATAACTATCGTTTCCCTGCCTCCAGCGTCTGCTCTCGGGGCCGCCGAAGGGACGCCCTTGGCGGCGAGACGCTCTCTCACAGGCAGGGGGAGCAATCATAGATTATCCAGAGATCGGCCAGCGCTTGTGGGCCTGGCCGCTGAACGCGAGCGCCTAGAGGGTCTCGGCCTCTTCCAGGAGGTCGTACGGACCATCCAGGGTGCCAGAGCTGACTCCGCCAGAGCGTGTTACTCGGCTAAATGGGCGGCTTTCCAGAAATGGTGCACGGAGAGGGGTTGTGATCCCATCTCCTGCCCTTTGCTGCGTGTGCTCTCTTTCCTCTGCTTCCTAAAAGGTGTGAGGAGAGAGAGACCCGTGACGCGCTCTCTCACTCCACAATGGGATTTAACACTGGTGCTGTGCGCACTGGTTAAAGTCGCATTTGAGCCTCTTGACTGGGTGCCCCTCAAGTTTGTGTCAGCTAAGACAGCTTTGCTGATGGCCCTGACGTCAGCTAAGAGAGTGAGCGAACTGTCTGCACTCTCTGTAGCCCCTTCTTATCTTAGAATACAAGGAGACGGCAGTTCGGCCATATTACGCCAGAACCCGGCTTTTACACCAAAGAGTATTACTAGCTCGTTCAGATCGAGAGTAATAACACTCAATGGTTCCTCTCCCTCCTCATCAATCTGAGGAGAAGGCAACCGCCCATCTCTTGTGCCCCGTACGCGCGCTTGCCTGTTATGTGAAGCGCACGGAGGCTCTGCGCAAATCTCAACAGTTATTTGTCCATTACAGAGAACATTCCCAGGGCCTCCCCCTGACAAAACAACGGCTGTCACATTGGCTGTGTGATGCCATCACACAGGCTTATGTGTCAGCGGGGGCAGAGCCGCCTGAGACTATCAGAGCTCACTCGACCAGAGGAAAATCGTCCTCTGTTGCTCTGCAAAGAGGGATGCCTATGGAGGATATCTGCACAGCAGCCTCCTGGGCTTCCCCATGCTCTTTTATTAGGTTTTACCTAAGAGACATGTCGCGCCTCCCTATGACACACTCAGTTCTAGGTGCTTTGTCAGAGTTAGTGTGATTGTGTGACTATTCCCCTCGCATATTAACACAATGTGAGGTGGAGTCAAATATTCATGCTGAGAGCTCTTGTGTCTTATCAGACACGCTAGAGCTGCTCGTTGATGACGTGCCGTTAGACGCATGACGTATGTTATGCTACGTATGACGAATGATACTAGCGCGTATGTATCTGTGTTTCTGGTACTGATCGAGACCAATGAGGCATGGACAATCGTGCTTTTAACCCAATAGCAATAGCCTTAAAAGGCGAAGCCTATACGATATAGAACGATAGTTACGTATTGTAACTCTAGATTCTATGAGTATAGGCGCAGCCTTTTAAGTGTCGGCCTCATTGGCCTTTAAATAGCTGAAGAAAAGCTGTTTATTGGGAGCAGAACGTCCGCCGGCGCACGTTTACATGTGCGGACTGCGGACGTGATTGAGGCCCACGCTGTTGGTGGGCGGGGATTACAAATATTTCAGTGCTACGGCTCACGCCAAGGGAAAACCCAATAGCGATAGCCTTAAAAGGCTGCGCCTATACTCATAGAATCTAGTTACAATACGTAACTATCGTTTTCCATTTTAGAAAATGGATATACAATTATTTGCTTGATTAACGCGCCCGCAACTGTGATGAGATGGCAAACGATGAAGAAAAAACCAAGCCGTCTAATCATAGACTGTAAAAAAATGATTTGATTATATATATTCAAGACGAATATTTCACATCATTTTCTAATGCATATTCGAATATCGAATAAAAAGTGATAGCCCTACAGTGTATGTCATGGCACATAATTTTTTTTCTTGGCTATAAACTGTCTAGTTTGAGATCAAATTCATAGAGCGGTTCTTTGGACTTCGAAGCGCTGTTGTGTCAGTGCACGTGGTGAGGGTTTGTGTGCGTGTTAGGGTTGGGAGATCATTTACACCAGGGGTATTCAATTAAAATTGAAAGAGGTCCAGTTACTAAAATTTCCTCCCAGCAAAGGTCCGAATCTTATATTGTCTCTCGAAATAGTGTACCCTGATGTAAATAAAAAACAACGTACGTACATTTCTATATAGTTTATTGTCAAACTTCAAGTGTTTTCAAAGTAATATACTTTTATCAATAACAGACAACAGAGACTGAATTTCTTCTGAATAAAATATAGTTCAAGTAAGCCTGAAAACATTCAGAATCTTTTGAAAGTGCAAACACAGCATTGGGCAGCCTGAACTCAGGGCCAATATTTCAAGTAACACAAAAAACATTCAGAATCTTTTGAAAGTGCAAACAGCATTGGGCAGCCTGAACTCAGGGTCTATATTTCAAGTAACGCAAAACATTCAGAATCTTTTGAAAGTGCAAACAGCTTTGGGCAGCCTGAACTCAGGGCCTATATTTCAAGTTACGCAAAACATTCAGAATCTTTTGAATAAAATAAAAGTGCATCTTTAAGAAAAACAATTAACAAAAGACCTTTGAGCTGCCCACCCCCTTTTTTTACATTTCAAATAAAATAACACGTGGACCTTAGGCTAAAGCCGACATTTTTAGTAAAATAAAACAGTGCAGAATGAATAAAAGAAAAGTGCAGAGCTTTGAGCAGCTCCCTTCTCCTCTCTCCTTTTCTCCTCACCTTCCTCCCTTTCCAAATTCCTTTCCTAGTGAGAGAAATGGGCATGTAACTGTCCTGCCAGCAGTTTGAATCTTGGCTTGAATGGGGTAAGTGCCATTCTCATGCTCATGTGGAGATGCTCATTGGTGAGCCTGGAACTGTACTTTGTTTTAATAATGTTCATCGTAGAGAAAGCTGTCACAGCTGTAGGTTGATCCAAACATGGTTAAGGTGTGAAGTGCTATTTTGGTTAGATAAGGGAACATCGTTTCAGGCACAATCTGTAACCAGAAAGTGGCAGAGTCAGTTGCTTCAAAATGCTCTCTCAGAGCAATATCTGCTTGCAGATCAGTGAGCTCTAACTGTAAAGATCCAGGACGTGCCCACTTGAAGGTCTGTTGAACCTCCTTTGAAAATCCTCTGATTTCTCTGATAAGGAATGGATTCTCGATCAGCAGGAGGAGCTGGCGTCCAAGTTTGAAGCTGTCAAATCGTTGACTAAAGTTTCCAATCAGCTTGTCTATGAAGCCGACGTAAGGAGAAATGTCTCCCTCACCCTGAATTTGTTCCCGCATTTGTGGGAAGTGCTCACACTCTCCTTGGAGATCTTCTTTGAAAATGTTCAGCTTCATCTGGAAGGAGCGGACATTTTTCATCAAATCACAGACAGAATTTTTCCGACCCTGCAGCTTTAAATTGAGCTCATTAAGGTGTCCTGTGATGTCCACCAAAAAAGCCACCACATCCATCTTGTGCTTATCTTGCAAAAAGTTTGCAAACTGTGTTGCTTTTTGACTCTTGAGCTGCTGTAAGAAAGCAGCTATTTCCTTTCGGATGGACCAGAAGCGTCCCAGTGCATTCCCTTTGCTCAGCCATCTAACATTGTTGTGGAGCAGTAGGTCATTTGCATCTGCCTCCGTTTCTTTCAGAAATTCTCTTAGCAGTCGATGCTGAACGGATGAGGATGCCCTGAGGAAGTTGATGAGTTTCATCGTGGTATTCATTATTTCAGCAAACCCTTCACACAGAATAGCACAGAGAGCAGTCTGGTGGATGATACAGTGGTAGGCTATGAGATCAGGGTTGTCTTGTTTCATCCTTGCCACAGCCCCCTTCTCTCTCCCAACCATGGCAGGTGCACCATCTGTGGTGACTGAGACTACTTGCTTCAGATTAATCTTTCTTTTTGTGAGCATCTCCTTTATCACCTCATATATATCCTCTCCTCTTGTGTTTGTCTCAAGAGGCATTAAACCCAACAGGTCTTCACACATCTCTTTCTTCTCTTTGTGAAGAAATCTCACATGCACCAAAAGCTGGACATTATCCGTTACATCTGTGGATTCATCAATGGCTAAGGATATGCATAGTGCGTTCTGAACAGCTGCATCAAGCTGTGCCAATACATCCTCTGCTAATAGTTCCGATTTTCTGGTTGTTGTTGTAGCTGACAATGGTATTTGCTTGATTTTTCCACACATGTCGTCTTTTTGTTGACCGTCAAGTAAAGTCTCTGCTGCCGCATTTAAGCACTCCTTCACAACTGTGCCATCGCTGAATGCTTTCTTGTGTTGAGCCAAAATCCACGCAATCTTTAATGAACACTCATTTGCACGTTGCTGGCCTGTAAATGTATGCGTGAGGACACGGGTAGACCTGTCATACTGTGCTTTCAGTTCGATCATTTTACTTGCCCTCACTGCGGACTTCGGTGGGTACCTTTCCTCAAACGACCCGTGTTTGGTCTCATAGTGACGCTTAACGTTGCCACTTTTTATTAGCGCCACAGTTTCACAGCATATGAGACACAGCGGTTTAGAACTGGCTGCAGGCAGAACGAACATGTATTTTTCTGTCCATTCATCTTTAAAAGTTCGGTTTTCAGCATCTACTTTTCTCACTTTTGAGCAAGCCATCTCTCATCTCCTCACTCTCACTCGAGTCTAGCGCGTGCGGGAAGGTAAACAATCGATTTGATTGGCTTGGCTATTGATGACGCACCTGTCGTATTAACTAGATTAGCTGCGCATGCACTTTTTTTTATTTAATATTAGAATTTTAACGGGTCCGGGCAGAACCGTCACTGGACCCCGGTCCGCCATTTGGTGATGCCTGATCTACACCTTCCATTGTCCGATTGCACCCCCCAGCAATCGTCGATAGTCGATATGATCGGCCGAGGGGGGGGGGGGGGGGGGGGGGGGGGGGTCGTCAATATCACAGTTTCATGAAACACCGGACACAACTACTCCGCTCCGCTCATTCACTTTTTTTGATTTGTTACATTATAAAACTGCCGTTTTATTTTTCTCATTTTTTCTTAAAAACCATTATCAAGGGGGTTGTCAGTATCACCATCTCATGCAACGCCAGATGCAACTACCGGTACTCCTTTGTACTACTTTCAGTTAATTTCATTGAAGCAGTCTGGTCAACCTCTGACAATTCAACACATCGTAACCAGTGCTTGAAATGGAAAGAAATAAGTGCCAGTACTCCCTTATTCACATATAAGCGACGTGTGCAAATCAGTTAAAAATTCTGAGCAAAATTCTGAGTAAAAAAAAAAAGAAAAAAGTAAGAGATAATGCTGAGCTTCAAAAGCGATTTAATCAAAGGGAAAACCATTTCAATTATTGGAGTACACTTGCTTTAGGTCACATATGGCACCATAGGCTCTGTGGTTAAACTTCAGGTTCTAGAGCTGCTGTTTCATCTGCATCTTACCTTGCCTTTGCAGGGAGAGGCTGAAAGGGATCAGAGGTAGAAAATAAGTTAGCTGTGAATTTGGTAATGAATTCAGTGAGGAAACGATAAATGGTAAATGAATAAACCATAACTTGTACAACAATTGTACTTTAGTGTAACACGTCAGCAGAGTTGACAAATACTCACAGCCAAAGACATAATAAACAAGAAATGTAGCTTTAACAGAAATATTGAATGTCAATCTTGATTAAAAAAAAGAAAAAAGATTGTGCACAGACTAAGTATTATAAGACAATTAACCTAATTAAAAAAGGGTCCAGCAGGTCTTGGGGTCAGCTTTGCTTGAATGGTGTGGAGCTTCACATGCAGTTTCATCTGCAGATCTTCTTTCCCTCGGCAAGCCATGACTTTACATAACGTTGTGGATTGAACTGCTGTAAAGGTGACCCATTCTTGCCACTGATTGTGGTAGATTTGTCAATCAACACACACAATTTTCATCTGTTTTTGATTATTTCGTCGGCTATTTTCTTCTTCATGTATGTAGCAATATGGTCAATTATATCACCACACGTCTTGTATGTGTGCAAAACCCGCCCCATGTTTACTCTATTTAACTCTTGCAAGGTCACATCAGTTGGCATATCTGTGAATGGACGCCCATGCTTACCGATTTTGTAGGCTGTTCAGAAACCTCGGCAACTAGTAACGTGTTTAGCCTTATGCATGTCTTGGATTTTCTGGTGAATGTCATTACGTTCTGTGTTCTTTTCTATCTCCACGTTTCCATCTTTTCTATCTCTAAATGGGATCTGGAATCTCTGTGTTCCTTGATTTTCTTATGCAGTGAATGCTGTTGCTTAGCCTTGTCAGTACCAAAGGCAGAGATTGAACAGCCGCTCCACTCAGGTGACAGCCTCAGTCCCTGCTCTGTGTGAGCAGCAAGCGATTTTACTTTGCTGCACACTTTGCAGCCTAGCTTCTTTTCTTTGGCAATGAGCCAGTCGTTTTGTGATAAAGAATACATCCTTTGGTCACTTGACCAACAGTCAGGCCATTCATCTGCAAGACTCACCAGATTATTATTAACGTCAACGTTATCGGGAGCCACTGGTCGGTCTGGTCGTTTGGCTGATAGCATGTCAGGCTGTGGACAGCTAGGAGCGGTGCTAACGCTCGTTCTCGTTAGCGTTGTTAAAGGTAATGTTGACGAGTCATTTGTGTTTAGAAGATCGGACGTGTCGTCTTCTGAATCCCTTCGTTTCCTTTTACTCTTGTGGAGCCAGTTTAACATTTTGGAAAGGTTATTCTCACATTCATTACATTGGGGGGGGGGGGTTGTGGTGTGGCCCTACGGACTTCAGTGAGGGGGAACTATCCCTCGCTCCCACCTTCAATTCCATTCCAAAAGCTTTATGGCACGACTACTTTTAAAACAGTATTACCAATGCATTATACATCTATATTTCTTGTACCTGATGGAAGTATGTTTTCTTTCCCTACGGGTTTTGTACTTTTTTCATGCATAATACTAAAAATATTAATAATAATAATAATAATAAATAATAATACATTGGTAGTCAAGGCGGGGCCCTAGTGTTGTTAATGCGGCTGCCTTAAACATACATTTCTGGGGGAAACACTGAAATTAAATATAATTGCCATTTCATCGGCAACTTGAGACGATCGACAATGGAATCCATCTATCGTCGTCAGTCGATAGAATCTACCATCGGCCCATCCCTAGTGCTTGTCATGCGTGTCATGCGTGTCGGAGCGATATAGGGGCCTCCTCCTGGTAAATAGCCCCAGGCCTCAAAATGGCTGTGTGCAGCATGATAGGTAAAATATGCTTTGCCAAGTTTTGTCCTTACTATGGGAACAGTTGAAAGGCCAGGCTCTGATGACCTTAGCTGTCTAGGGGGATCCTCATCAGTGAGCAGTTCAGAGATGTATTTTCGTAAATGATTTATAGCACACAGAAATTTAGGTAAATTCTGAAGTGCATCGGAAGTCAGTGTTGGAATCTGAGTACAAGAGTAATGTGATCAGCCTTTAAATTATTTGCTACGGGTCTAGTTAAATCATCTTTTTTCCTATGGCTTTTCTTATTTTCTAAAAACGAAATGTATTAAATGCATCAGTAGAAAGTAACTCAGAGTGTACGGCTGTAGGTGTTTGAAGTGATTCTTGGAAATAATGCCATTTCACCAGAATCTGACTAGCCATCTGTTTGTTCGGGTGAAATAGTGACGTAATGAAGCTCCAATAGAGACATTTGTCCGGCATCAAAGTCTATTTGGAACCGAATTGATGGATGCGTCTTAATTTCTGCAACATTTTGGTTGCCGTGAACATGGACTATAGGGGCAATCTGACACCCTCACATGTTCGTTTTTAGTCACCATCTTCCCTTGCCAATTTACTTAGCAAGGTATAATGTACAGCAAGCCGTTCGTTATTATGAAATAAACCCTGGCAGGGTGAAGCACGATACTAATATGAAGCGGAGGGGTATTGAATCACTCTGAAGAGGTTTATTTAGTGCCTGCTTATTACATGGCTACTAAATAAAGAAATGTATAATTTGCCTCGAATATTATATTATCATTGTATAACATAATTCAGAAAACGCTCTCACCCTGAGAACTGCTATACTGAGCCCCAGAAACCCCAGCGCAGGAAAATGATAAAATACAAATGATATATTATATATTTCTATTTTTACACGTGTCAACGCATCCTTCTTTGAATAGTGTGTCTTCGAAAAAGTAATGTATGAATATGTCTCAATTAATTTAATAATTTATAGATTAGTATTTGTAGTTACATATAGCAGGGGGAAAAATGGCCTCCTTTCAAATTTGTTATTAAATATTTTACTACTTACTACTGTCATCTAGTAGTTGCATTCCTGTGTCCACAGACTATGAACCTCTTGATTACTTTGCATCTTCTTGCTCTTTTCAATTTGCGATCATTGACGAGGTGCGGTCGATAGTTGAGGTAGAGAAATACAGCGAGTTGTACAACATTTGTAGGACAATTGGTGCCTCAATCCGAGTCGCAGTTTGTTTGGAAGATCGCCATTGTACATGACATGTACTGTACGCAAAATCTACTTTTGATTGTTCACAACAATGAAAAACACTACATTAATTCCTTATTCATCATGAACACCATTAGCGAATGATTACTAGCAATTAGTTAACTTTTAATTAGCCCTGGGTGAATGCTTACTTCAGAGTGAACTAATATCAATTAATGGTGAATGAATGTACCGTCAAGTGTCAAACTGATTAATGGATAACATAATAGGGCAGATACTTTATGGATACAGGACTTGTTGTTCTCACATTAAAGGATCCCCGCCCCATTTAACATGGGTGGATTTTTTTTGTGCCAGTGTGAATCAGAAAGACAAAAGTAAGGTTATTGAGTTTCAGGAATTGTTTTCGGGTTGTTTGTTCGCCAGTATGAATTGTTACCTCATCCCTTAAATGTACAGTAAACCTTTTGCATGGCACAACTTTGACTCATTAAACAACTGATGAATATACATATAATATTTCAGTGATCATTTTCTGTTATAATATATTTCATGGTACCCATTCCAAAATTGTGCTTATCTGTACAATTTTGTTTTCATATTCATTATTATCGACAGTTTAAAATTAAAAAGTTGGTGAAATGATGGTGAATGGCCAATTGTAAGTCAAAATAATGAAGTAATGAGTGAAACGACCCACAAAAAAGATGCTTTGTAATAATATTTTATTACAGCTCATAAAATACTATAAACAAGAAGTCATATTTTATGACATGCATTTATAAATGTACAATGAAGCATTACATCTTATTCAGCTGCCTCCTTTCCCTGGGGAAGGTAAAAAAAAAGATAATGATTAAACCAACCAACA